>NW_012152618.1:8275588-8378132 GCF_000956105.1 Propithecus coquereli | reverse complement strand
CAGATCTACCTGTGTTGTAAACAATGCAGCAGGAGTCTAGTGGAGCCAGCAGTAAGTTCACCCAAGAACCCAGATCTACCTGGGGGACTGCCAGGGCAGGCATCCCAGGAGCCGGCTGAGGGGCTTCCTGGGAGGAAGGTTACCCTAAAGGAAGGTGGCAGCCACAGGCAGGAGGGGAAAGAGAGTAGAAAGGACATTGCTAGGGCTAGGGACGTATTCGTCAGTGGCCAGGAAGCTTCTGTTCTCCCCTGCAGGACATAGGGACAGAAGGCCTCCAATGCAAGAGTGTATACAAACGAAAAGCATTGGTTGGTTATTATCTCTGTGGAATGTGGACAGGACAATGTGCCTGTAGCTTTCAGCACTCCTGACACTGACCTCCTCCTTCCTAGGCTGGGCCCTCGGGCTCACCTTGGCCACAGGCAGCTCTGCCTGCAGGACACAGACAGAGGTGGTCATGCAGTGACACAGTGGCACAGCGCCCCAGTGGACACATCCTCTGGGAGCCTTGGGTGAGAGAGTTTACACAGCAGGGGAGGTAAGGACAAGAAGACCACCTCTCAGCAGAATGTCCCCAGCATCCCCTAAGCGCTCTTAGGCTGTGTTTAGTCGAATCTCTGCCCCACCCTTTCCAGGTAACTGCTGTCACAACATCCAGTGGCAGACTCAGTTTGCCAGCCGTGTAGCCAGGTGCTTACTTGTGACTCACATTGCTGGCTCTGCCACACTCTGAACTGCCTTGGGCAGGTAACTTAACAGCACCGTGCCTTGCTATAAAACTAAAATAGTAACAGCATTTACTTCCTTGGACTGTTGTGAAGATTTAATAAAATAATATTTGAACAGTGCCTGGCATATGGTAAGCACACCATTAATGATCTTATATGTTCAGGGCAATTGATTCCATTAACCTAAATCACACTGATAAACTCTTTCTCATTCACAGTTCAAGTCAGGAAATTTCTAGGAAGATTGTAGCAGGTGGCCAACCCTCTCCACTGGGATTTTGAGCTCAGGGTACAGGGATTTCGAGCTCATGTCACCAAGAGCTACTCGCCGAGGATAGAACTGTCATATTCCAAAGCGTCCCCTCCCACTAAAGCCAAGCCATGGTTGATCCTAGGAGTTTGGTAGGACCTGGGCAGAGCTCTGTAATATCTTCTTTTTACAATAGGCTCTGTATAAAAGTGCTTTACATTTGGGGGGAAAAAAAGAGTTCTGATTATCCATTTTCAGTGTTGAATATGTTGGTCCTTTTAAGCAGTAATAATTTAGTTTTTCCTTTGTCTCCTGATTGGTTATTTTCCCCCATTAAAATATTTTAGCAAAAGGAAAATCAAACAATCAGTTTATAAAAAAGTCACAATGTATTATTAAATTGTACAGGGCTCTTGACATCTCTGACAACAGTAACTGGTACAGTGAGTTGGCAACAGAAATACTGAAGCTATATTTATGTGTTGCTACAAATCTGTAGCTGTTCTTACTGTACTATACAGTCAGGAACAAACCCCGAGGGCTTCTGGCATGAAAATATTACATTGATAAATGACAGCCACGACGCTGAACAGTAGCAGGGGCTGACAAAATGGCAAAGTTAACACTCATAGAGTGCTTACCATGCAGCCTATTACCTGAAACACTATAGAAACCATGCACGAGTGGCTGAAAGAGTGTGTGGAGGTGTCTTAGGAAGGTAAATAAAGGTAAAAGAAATAGAAAGGAGCCTGGTGTGGTGGCTTGCACCTGTAGTGCCAGCTACTCAGAAGACTGAGGCGGGAAGATCGCTTGAGCCCAGGAGTTTGACACCAGCTTGGACAACATAGCGAGATCTCCATCTCCGAAAATTTTTTTAAAAATTAGCCAGGCATGGGAGCATGTGCCCGTAGTCTCAGTTAATGGGGAGGCTGAGGCAGAAGGATCTCTTGAGGCCAGGGGTTCGAGGCTATAGGGAGCTATTATCATACCACTGCACTCCAGCCTGGGCAGCAGAGGGAGATCTTGTCTCTAAAAAAAGAAAAGGAAAGAAAACAAAAGAAAACAAAAAGAAATGGAAAGGAGGAATTGTATGTATGCCAGCAGCCTAGGGAAGCAAGTTGTGGTGGAGTGTAGAAGCCTGGGTTCTATAGCTTTAGCTGAAAGATTTCAGGTTTCTGAATCTTTCCTAATATAATCAGGCTCTACCACACTGCAAGTAAAATCAATCACTTTTTAAAGTAAATAATTCCAAACTTACAGAAAAGTTGCAAAAATAATACAGAGAATTTACATACGTCCTTTACCCAGACTCACCATTTTAAAATACTTTGCCACATTTATTTTTTATCATCCTCTATATTTTTTCTGAATCTTTTGAGAACAGCTTGTGCTAATATAGATCACACTCCTTTAACCTTTGATACTTCAGTTCATATTTCATAAGAGCAAGAACATTCTCCTATGTGACTATAGTACAGTTAGAAAAATCAGAAAATTTAACACTTTACTATTTATTACAGTATACCATAGTATATAACACTGACACCAGAAAGTGGATCCCAAAACTGGGGTCTGTCCTGAAGGCCAAGAGGGTTCTTGGCTTCTTGCAGAAAACAATGCAAGCATGAGCTGTAAGTTGGAAATGAAAGCAATATTTATTAAACAAACAAACAGCAAGCAGGCTACCCCATAGACAAAGTAGCCCCTGTATATTGCTGGCAAACTCTACTTATGGCTATCTCTTGATTATATGCTAAATAAGGGGTAGATTACTCATGGATTTCCTAGGGAAAGGGCAGAGGTTTCCAGGAATTGGGCATTCCTCCTCTTTTCATACCATATAAGATAACATTCAGGGATTTTCATGGCGCCGGTGGGAGTTTATTTTAGCTTGTTAATGCATTATAATTAGTGTAGAATGAGCTGCAAAATCAGGCAGTGGTCGGTTTCTCCTCCATCTTGGTCTCACTTGGTTTCATCCGGTTCTTTTGTATCCCGTCCTTTGTTTCAGGAACTGTAGGAAACTTAGTCTTGCTGAACCCCCATCTCAACATCATGCTCCTACCTGCTCTCTAGTCCATTGTCCTATTCATGTTCTCCAGGCATTTTCACCCTCCAGGACAGGAGCTTGTATTGCCTTTAATTATCATGTCTCTTTAGGTCTATTAATTTCGGGCATTTTCTCACTCTTTGTCTTTCACAATAGTGACATTTCTGAAGAACACAAACCAGCTATTTTACAGAATGTTCCTGTATTTTTTCTTTCTGGTATTTATTCATGGTTAGATTCAGGTTATATATTCCTCGGCCACAATACTAAAATCATGATGTGTATCCTTTTCAGGGTCTCTCTGCAGACTCAGGAAATCCACCTGACCCTCATGAGTGATGTTGGTTTTGATCACCTGGCCAAGGTATTGTCCAGTTTCCCTACTAGCTACTGATTTCCCCCCGAAAATAGTAAGTATTCTTTTGGAAGACATTCGAAGACCTTGTAAATATCCTTCTGAACAAACACTCCCCTCCCTTCACCACTTCTGTATCCACTGAGGAGTCTTCCCCTAACAAATCTTTACTGCGATGGTTGCAAAATGGTGATCCACTCTTCCCTGCACATTTACCAGTTGGTATTCTACTCAAAGAAAGAGTCCTCCTTTCTCCCCCATTTATTTATTATCACTATGAACTCACTATGAATATTTTATTCAATATTTGTTTCGATGCACATACTGTCCTAGATTTAGCCAGTGGGGCCCCTTCAAGCTGGCTCCTGTGTCCTTTTAACATTGCTATCTGTCTCTGTCCCTGACTCTCTCTCTGCCCTTCCTTACTTTCTACTATAAGATGTTCCAGGCTCATTTAATACCTTCTAGGCTCCGGTCATGCAATCAGTCATTTCTCCAAGGAAATCTCTTCTTAGAGTGGAAAATGGTATTTAGAAACCAAGATCTGGGTATAAAGTGTGCTCATTGCTACTGGGCCCTTTCAGGGGACAGATCTAGGAAATATGTATCTATATGTTTACATGTGCACATATATATGAGCATAGATATGTGTGTGTATAATAAGTTCATACTGTTGTCTTTAATTCCAAATCTACTCCATAGGAATCTTCAGTGCCTTCCCCCATTCCGTATTGTATCTCCCTCTCTTCCTCTACAGTGAAAACCCTAGCTCCCCCAAACAATACATTTTCTCATTTGCTCAGTCGCACACTATGCATAAAATAGTTTAATTGCTACACCCATAACACTATGAAAAAAAACCATAAAGAAGAGTTTTAAAATTCTTTGCAGTTCTTTTATTTTCTAGGCTGGGTTATACAGCTCAAATACTTTGTTTAAAACTTACGAACATCAGGGTTTTTTTTTAAACTCTCCTATGTTATTCATTTGTAATATACTTGAGTTCATATATTTCTGTTTGTATTCAATTTTTAGTCCCCTTCCCCATCTTTGCTGATTTTATCTTGCTTTTTGAATATGTAGAACATTATCACATTTCCAAAAGTCAAACCTAGGAAAAAAATATACTCAGAGAAGTGTCATTTCTTCTTCTACCCCCTTCTACCTTTCCCTTCCATCCCTTTGTAGGTAATTTCATTGTTTTCCAGTTTATTACTATTGCATATGAGAGTATGTGTTTTGCCAAAATAAGCAGATACATGTATGTTTTCTTATTTCCCCCTTTTTCTTACAGAAAAAGTAGCAAATGATATATACTCTCTTGCACTTTGATTTTTTTCATTTAATAACACATCCTGGAAATCACTCTATATCTGTTCATAGAAGCCTTCCTTATTCTCTTGTAGTCTTGCCGACAAAATGTTTTGTCAAGCTTTTGATTTTTTGCCAGTTGATTGAGGAGGTAGGGGTGGGATAAATAGTATCTCTGTAGTTTTAATTTACAACTCTATGATGAGTGAAGTTGAATGTCTTTTCATATGTTTATGAACACTTTTGAGATCTTTACTATCAATTGTCTGTTTATACTTTTGCCCATTTTTATAGGATGTTTGTTTTTTTCTTCAATGTTTAAGTTCTTTATATATCAGGAATATTACCGCTTTATCTATGATGTTGTGGAAATAACTTCTTCCAATTCGTCGTGTGTTTATTAATCATAGTATTAATAAAATATACATAACACAAAATTTGCCATCTTAACCATTTTTAAGTGTGTAGTTCTGTGGCATTAAGTACATTCACCATCCATCTCCAGAACTTTGTTCTCATCCCAAACTGAAACTCCATACCTATTAAAAAATAACTCCCCATTCTTCCCTCATGTGAACACCTGGCAACATCATTCTACTTTCTGTCTCTATGAGTTTGACTACTCTAGGAACCTCATATAAGTGAAATTACACAGTATTTGTCTTTTTGTGTCTGGCTCATTTAACTTAGCATAACGTGTTCAAGATTCATCCATGTTATGGTACATATTAGAATTTTCTTTCTTTTTAGGGCTGAATAATATTCCATTGTACGAATATACCACATTTTGTTTATCCATTCATCTGATGATAGACACTAGCGCTGCTTCCACATTTTATCTACTGTAAATAATGCTGCTATGAACATGGGTGTACAACTATCTGTTCAATTCCCTGCTTTCAATTCTTTTAGGTATATACCCAGAAATGGAATTTGCTGGACCATATATAGTAATTCTATGTTTCAATTTTTGAGGAGCTGCTATACTATTTTCCATAGTAACTGTACCATTTTATATTCCCACCAACAGTGCACAAGGGTTTTAATTTCTCCACATCCTCGCTAACACTTGTTATTTTCTGTTTTTAAAAAATGTTTTATATAATAGCTATCCTAATGGATATGAAGTGGTATCTCACTGTGTTTTTTGTTTTGTTTCATTTTTCATAATCAACATAGGTGGTAGATTCCAGTTTGTCCTCATGAATTCTAGTTGTTCTCATGAGATCCAGTTTAACCTTGCAGGTTTCTACTTTGTCCTTGCAATTCCCCATGTCACATCCGGCTTTTCTTCTCACTGTCAGGTCTGTAAACCACTGTGACTTCAGGCCAGCCCTCACGCACAATGGAAACAGATGTCTATTCTCCCCCCCACCTCTAATATTATACAAATTTTAATCCCCATCATGCATACCTTATTCCATATCACTTCTAATGATTTACTTCTGTGATCAATTCCTAACTGATATGCGATTTACATATGTTCATTGGGAGTTCAGGCTTTTTGCTATTAATTGTCCCTCTTCATCTCCTTTCCACTTCTCGGCCTGTTCTACTTTGTTTGATAGCAGATCACAGCTCCTGCCTCTTTAGAGTTGGGTTTTCCTTTATGGCCACATTTGAAAAACTTTTCTTTTAAACAGCAAATTAAGCCCATTTGTAAATTGATATGACTGATATGGTTTGGTTCACCTCTGTCATACTATGTCCTACTATAATTATTACATGTATTGTGCTATACTTATTGTGTCCCTTTCATTATTTGGTGGTGTATTCCTTGCTATGTTTAGAACTTTTGGGGTTTTGGAGTAGGGTCCAATAGTTGGGAATATTTATATTTTGTTTTAGTGGTTAGGTTTTTATTTGTATTTTTCTATTACCCTTAATTCATTTTTGTTGTTGTTGTTTCTAACCTTTTAGTGCCTGGCCTGTGAGCTTTATACAGTATATCCTTTCACACCCATCTACTCCCGATGGAACAGTCAGTGACATTATTCTATGTCCCCTTTGCTCGTTCCCTTCTCCTTCAATGGTTTTTAGTTGCACCTGTTCTCCTTCATTGGAAAGCATAATGTGTATACATTAATCTGTTAATATCTACTGAATATATGAAATGCTCTCCTTTAGTCATTTTTCTGGCTTCCTCAGTTATCTCTTGCTCAGAGGAAGCTCATTCCCTAAGATTCCTCGGGGAAGGCCCAAGTATATGGTGTTCTCTGAATTTTTGCACTCATTTCACATCTGTTTGCCAAGGCTGGGTATAAAAATCCTTGGTTGATACTTTCTTTCCTTAAGTTTCTTATAAATGCTGCTCCACTGTTGCGTGGCTTTGCATGTTGCTCTTAAGAGGTCTGATGCCAGCCTACATTTTTATCTGTATAAGTAATTTGATCTGTTTTGCCTTTAAAATCTAATAGTTTTTACTAAGATACATTTTGGAGTGGATTATTCCATACTATTTTTTCTAAGATACCCGGAAGGTACTTTTGATATAGAGATTGAAATTTTCTTTATTCCTGGATTATTTTCTGGGATTACAGTTTTAATTCTGTTTCATTGTTTGGCATTTCTACTTTAGTGACTCCAGTTATGTGTATTTTGGCTCTTCTTTCCTGGCTTTCGTTTCAACCATTTCTTTCTGACTCGCCCTTTTACTTTATCTTATTTTCAATTTCTCCATTGTTTTCTTGCCATTCTTCAATGTCCTTTGACGTATTTTGTTTGGATGTATTCTCCCTTGGGCATCTTGTAATTATTCTTTGTTCCTGGGATAATTTTTGCCTCTATTTTCAATTTCTTTCCTGAATTCAATCAAGTTCTTGTTGCCTTTCTTTTTAATTTTTGTCTGGTCTGTTCTTAGTTTTTGAATTTCTGATTCTAGCTACATGTGCGTGTGTGTGTGTGTGTGTGTGTGTGTGTATGCAAATTATTATGAATACATGACACTTTGTTCAGTTTGATGTGTGGTATTATAATTTTCTTCTGCTTCACGGATTTTATTGGGGTGGGTTTCATCAGCTGAAATATTATGATTCATTTTTTCATCATCAGATATGTGATTAATTTTATGTTTTCTTTTTATATCTTTGTATGCAGTTGATTTGATGTTTTTCTGTTACTAGGCGTTTTGAGGCAAGTTCCCAGGTCAAGAGAGCTTTCTTTTATCTGTGTACTGAAGTGCAGTTTTTAATAGATAACGTCGCTGTTTGGGAGAGGATTGTCTTCTGTTTTATTTCTATAAGATCTTCAATTTTTCCTTCTGACTTCCTTCTTTTCCTTCACTGCCAGGCCTCTGAAGGGCATTACCTTTTTTCTATTTATCTTACTTTTCCCCAGAAGCAAGCCTTCTTCAAGGCAGCCAACTTTTGTTCCACTTTCTTTCAAATCTCTCTCCTTGATCAATAAAGTTCTCAACCTGTGTTCAGTTTTTAGTTCTTGGTGTTGGACTTTCTCTTTTTAGAGGTGACAAACCCGGTGCTTCACTTAAGTTCCTAGTAATAGTGGAGGGAGCTCTGTTGGAATTTGACGTCTTTTTTTTCCTTCTGCCGAAGTAAATTGAAGTTCACTTCATGGCATTCTCTCTTAGCAATGCTGAAGGCTTATTTGTGTTTTTGTTTTGTTGAGGAAATGCGCAGAGATTTACATTCAGGCAGATGCCATTATTCCCTAGGCTGGGAAGCTCCTGAAAACATTTAATATATCAAGTACTAAGTAACATTTCTTTCTTAGAACACTGGAAACTTTGCATGTTACAAGGGCACCACCAAGGTTACACAGATTCTGTTACAAGAGAGAGCTGTTTTCTTGTATCTTTTAAAGACACCTAGTGTACTGAAAGCAACTAGCAAAAACGAAAAGATTTAAAAAATATACAATGTCTTCCTTCTTTCTCATGTCATGTTTATTTAAAACAGCAACACCCCTGCTATTAAGAGTTCTGTGCATCCCCAGAAAAATGTTCCTTTGAAAATTACCTTCACAGTTTCTACCTCAAGGCTCCCACCTCTGCCTAAATAAATAAATTAATTAATTGACACCAGGGGATCTGGGATGTTTTGTTGCAAGATTAGCGAGAAACTGCAGCAAAGTCCGGGAGGGGGGTTTGCACCAAAAAAAGTCAGGTCCGTTGGCCAATAAGAGAGCTTGTTAAGGGTCCGGGGTGGTCCCGAAGACCAAGGACTGAGGAGGTGACAATGTGGGCAGGAAAGGGCTGAGGCCCCCAGTGCCCCAGTAACCGAGAGTCCCCGTGTGCGTGTGCACGCCTGTGTGCGCACGTGTGCGCGCGCTCCTCCCGCGTCCCGGGGCAGCCACCTGTCACTCACGGGGGAGGGGACGGCCGGCGGCCGGGCGCACGCAGAGGGGCGGGGCGGCGCCCAGGCACCCCCGGCGGAGCGCGGCGTGCCGCAGCCATGGAGACGCGGCGGTCCCCTCCCGCGGCCCGCGCCCGGGCCCCCGCAGGCGCCGCCGATTGGTCGCCCTCTGCTCCCTGACCCCCTCGCTGCCTCTAGGCCGCCGCTTCCTGCTCGGGCGCCGCGCGGCGCTGCCGGCCCGGGGCGGAGCTCGGGTGCCCAGTGCGCGCCGCCGCGCAGCAGCCCCGGCGGGAGGAGGAGCCGCCGCCGCGCCCTTCCCCTTCCTGCGCTCCGCCGCCCAGCGCCCGCGGCCGGCCCAGGCAGCACTCGCGAGCAGCGGCCGCGGCCGGCGGCCGAGTCGGGAGAATGCGGCGGCGCTCGCGGATGCTGCTCTGCTTCGCCTTCCTGTGGGTGCTGGGCATCGCCTACTACATGTACTCGGGGGGCGGCTCCGCGCTGGCCGGGGGCGCGGGCGGCGGCGCAGGCAGGAAGGTGAGTGAGCGCCCGCCACGGCCCGGCCCCCGGGCCACCCCACCCGCGTCCCTGCCCCGCCGGGCCCACCGCGGGCCCGCCGCTCCCGCACTCCTCTGCCCGGACCTCCGCTCCGGCCGCCTGCCCCGCCCCGGCCTCCCCGCGGGCGCCCGGGCCGGGGGTGCGCCGGCCCCTCTGCTCACTCCGGCTCCGGAGAGGGCGGCCGACGCAGCCTTTCTTTCCCTCACCGCCCGCGACGTCGCCCCTCTCCTTGCTCCACGTAACTGGGGTCTCGTCCGGCCGCGGGGTCCTCATCGCTTGTGGTGGGAAGTTTAGGGATGGGGGTGTTGGAAACACAAAGCGGGTGGGAGGGGAGAGGCGGCCGCCTTCCCAGCGCGTCGTGTACATCAGGGGAGAGGAGTCCAAGTTTCTTTTCAGCCCTTCCACACAAGCGGCCGCAAATCCTCACCCTCTGCCCCTTGTCACTCCGCGGGGGGTGGGCTACGGGCTTCTGCCACCTTCTCTGCTCCTTGTGTTCAGGGGGCGGGGGCGCAGTCACTCCTCTGCCAGATAAAACCCCGGGCCGGCGTAAACAGGGGCCACCGCGCCCCTGCACCCCGGGCGAGGCCGGGTACGGGCAGCCCCTCGCGGCCCCTGCGTTACGCTCTGCCCAGCCGGGCCCCAGCCTCGCACGCGGGCCGGACGTGGCCTCCTGCGCTTACACGGATGGGGTCCGTCTTCTGTGGGTGTGTTTCGACCTGCTCCAGGGGCCGCGTGATGAGGCTATGGAGAGCGTGTGAGCCTCTGTGCGGTTCCACGGCGTCGTCCCGCACTCCGGATGGGCCCCCCGGGTCTTCTGGAGGAATTGCGCCGGGAGAAGCCCGGACGGCGCGGTCCTGCGGCCGTGCGCCCCCCAGAGAGCAGAGCTTCGGGCGCTGGGCTTGTGCACATGCAGGTCGAAGGTGTTTGTTCTGTTTTGCTGGCTAATCGGCTTTGAAAGCAGCGTTATCTTTTCCAAAAATCCCATAACGCTCATTCCTTTGATGTTTTGTATCACTGCAAGCCCAGGAAATTGTGAGTTAGTGGAGGTGGGGTACGGGTTAGGTTGGACAAGGGAATGGTGTCCCGGAACAAACCAAACAGGACTGACTACAGGGACAGACTTTAGCCTTGAAGTCAGACCCCTAAGGGTCAATGCTGAGATTTGGCTGCTTTAGAGGTTTCCTTCATTGCTTCATTCATTCATTCCAAGCTGAAGGTACTAGGTGGAGGTAGGTGTCTTACTTGGCTTTTGGTATATCTCATGGATTTGCTTTATCTAGAGGGCAAAAATGAAAACAGTCTTTCTGTGTGCTGAATTGACCTAGCTTGCGTCTGAGCTGACTTGGTACTCTCAGCCCTTTTTTTTTTTGTTTTTTGAAATTGTATGTGTAAGTGAAGACCCTATTTGTTTATTCTTAAACAGTAAAGAGCACGCAGCCAGTGGAAGCAGTGCAGTCCTGTGAAAACTGTGTTCATGTTAAACTGGAATGATTTTAAAAACTTTGCTTCCCGGTAAACTGCGCCCTGGCTACTCATATAGCCTGGTGTGCTGGTGAGACCTGGCAAAGCTTTTTGCCTTTTATGCAAAGAAGACCAAACACGTACACCACCCTTGGTGTTTCTCCTTCCTTGGTCTGCCACTTTCATTAGTACAGGTGATTAGAAAGAGCAAGTGTGTGTTAGCTTCCCAGGCAGTGGTTTTTCACTCTGATGGGCTTCAATGCTTTAAGGCAGCTGTCCCCAACTTTTTCGGCCAGGGTTCGGTTTCATGGAAGACAATTTTTCCACGGATTGGTAGGGGAAGGGAGATGGGAGCTCAGGGCAAAAATCAGGCGGTGATGCAAGCAATGGGGAGCACCTATAAATACAGATGAAGCCTGCTCACTCACCTCTTGCTGTGCGGCCCAGTTCGTAAGTTTCATGGAAGACAGTTTTTCCATGGACAGGGAGTGGATGGGGGAGGTGGAGCTCAGGGATGATTTGAGGGCTGGTTCCTAACAGGGCTGGACTGGTACCAGGCTAAGGCCCAGGGGCTGGGAACCACAGCTTTAAGGGGTCTTCCATGTAGAAGTCTTCAGACATCTCTGAGGTATGATTCTTAGTTTAAAAAATACAAGAATTCTTTGTGGCCTGGTGGCAATACTGACACCATGTAGAAAAAGTGGGGAGAAATGAACAATTATACATGGATTGGTGATTTGGGATTCTATTCTTTCTGTCAACGAACCGTAAAATTTAATCCTAGCCCTTAGAATGATTTAGTGATTTGTCGATTGAGGAAGAAGTATATAAATGCGATAGCTTTTGAAATTGCAGTAGAAGACTTACTAACTTAGTGCGGTGGACCCCAAGACAAGAGGGGAAGCCCTAGGACAGTTCCTGGAGGGGTAAGTGGAGCCCTGCTGTCCTCAGTCGCTGGTCTTAGGAAAACTGTGTAGTCTTCTCCCCTCCTGAATTGTCCCAGTGGGTTTAGACATTAGAAGCCTCTCCAAATTTAGTTCATCCTCATGATAAAAGAAAATATGTGGTCTGTTTGTCTTGTAAAGTATGGACATGAAAAAGATAGGAGGCCAAGCATGGAAAAGCAGAATTTAAATACTAGCTATAGTTTTTTTTTCCTGAGATAAGTGGATTTATATTTCTTCTCTTGTTTTATACTGTTCAAGTCAGGGCTCCCATTCTGTGTTTAGCCAGTTTCTCCACATCCTGATGTTTTCACAGGGTACCAGGCTGCAGTATCAGGCTTTGGGGATTGTCTGAGGGGAGTCTGATAGGATTTCTGCTGCTTCAGCAGCCCAAGCCAGACTCGGCATTGTGTGCCCTGCTTGTTAAATAACTCATCACAGAACTGTTATTCTCCATTTGGCAAAACCCAGAAAGCCAGCTCACCTCAGATTGCAGATTTACTAAACGAAGCAGGAGTGAGTGCTGAAAACCAACTCCAGGCATTGCTGCACAGCTCGGTGCTGAGATTCAGGATATGTGTGTTAAAGCAATTTATGCATAATATTGTTTAAAATTACATTTCATTTACATTTCTGTTGATACCCCTCCCCCCATATTTTGCTCTTTCCCCCGCTAAATTGATGATTTGCACTTCAAGGATGCCTTTCCTTTGAGCATCTTAAATGCTTTAAAATTTTCATCACGTTAAGTCTCCCCTGGGCCCTGGTATGTTGGCAGTGGATGGAGCCTCAGAAAAGAGGACCGGATTTCTGTTGAAATGAAGCTGCCTCTGGGTGAAGTGCGGCTGTCTAGGATGGAAAGGGAAGGGTTTTCCAGTATGCAAAGAATGGTCACTGCTGAAAGCGTGTGCGGAGCCCAAGACCCGGTCCTTCCTTGTGTCCCTGTGTACATGGAGGTCAGAGAAAGCTGAGGACCGTGGCCCAGGGCCCCAGCAGCTTGTTCATTTTCCACAGTAGCGTCACCCTTCTTCACTGAGCTGGCACAGATGCTGCAGCGCTAGCCTGGGAGTCCGAGGGTGGGGGACTTTGGGCAGGATCTTGTCGGCAGCATTGAGAGGGTATGGGGGAGGGTGCCGGTCACTTCTCGGAATGGTGAAGAACCTCATGTGGCTGGGACCTGGTCCTCATGTGGGGCAACATCAGGGTGTAGAATTGGAAGAATTTGGAACTAAATTGTAGGAAGCTTCAAATGCCAGACTGACTTACCTACTGGTCCTTGATTTGGTTGATCACAGGGAACCAGTAATGGTTTGAGCTGGGCAGTCAGCACCCAAATGGAGGGAAATGCCACAGATCCACTTCTTGGCACTAAGACCCTCTGCCTCTTTCTGCTTAGTGACCTTTACTGATTTACTGAACCTCCTGACCCTCAGTTTCCTCATCTTTATAGTGGGGATACTCATTCTTACCTGGTGGCCTTTTTTGGGAGAATTAAATACTATTAGTAGGTGCTTGCATATAGTGGGTATTGAATAACTGGTATCTAAAAAAAAGAGAAAACCTTGAATATCCCCTTGAAAATTTAGTGAACCAGGAATCATAAATGTCTTCTTGATTTCTGGAAAATTGTTTTCAGAAACAATTTCTTTTCTTTTTTTTTTAATCCCTCGTCCTTACTTTTGAGATTGATCTGATTGGTTCGTTTGGAGTTTGTGCTGTGAACCTTGATGCTGCCAAGGACTGGCTTTTTGGAAAGTTGTCCAGACACCGTACCAGCTCTCTTGTACCCAGGTGTGGCGTCAGAGTTCCCATTAGTGGGCAGTCAGCAAGAAAGCGGGTGCAGGGTGCAGCTTGCGTTGCCGCTGGTTGGGCAACTGGAGTGTCACTGATGGACGTGTCCCTGAGCAGGGATTTCTTGTGGTAGGGAGATGGCTGTGGGCTCCCCCAGCCGCCCTCTGCAGCCCTGCTCCTCCTGTCGGAAGGGATGGTGGCTGTGATCACTGACAGTGTGTGCGGTTTGCGTTTGAGTGTGAGGCTGCCATGCAGTTTAAGGGCGGCGGCACATCTGCGAGCATGTCTGAGGGTGGGTGTGAAAGGGGAGACCCATGCAACTCCTTGCCATGATTGGTTTGGAATTTAAAGAAAGTCCATTTGAAATGAGAGTTTGAAGCTGAGGTAGGGAGGACAGTAGCGGGGGAAGAATACTGTATAGCCAGAGAATCTGACAAATGGTACTGTAATATAAACTTCTCTCTTTAAAGAAAATAAAGTTTCCCTTTTCCGGAGTTATGTTGTGGCTGCCTCCGGGTGCTCAAACATAATGGAAACAGATTGTGACTGCTAAACAGTGCAAAAGTAACGAGCTCTTTCCTGGACCTTCTAGCAAAAAGTGAAAAAGAAGCTGCCATACCCAGCACCGAATGGAGTTGACTTGCCCAGGCTCTGTCAGACCTTGGCCTGGGGGTTGGGGGACACCTGGGAAGACGGGAAGGGTGGTGTGGGGGCTTCAGGCCCTCTGCACATCTCTCCACCCTAGCTCCTGGGGTGGCGGGTCTCCATTTGGATCAGAGGAAGAGGTATTTGAGAGGTGGTCAGAAAAATGATTACGGGGTGGAGGGGAAGGCATATGTATATTTTCTCATTGCTACTGCTCGTGTTTTTCAGATTTTTGCGGGGAGAGAAGTCACTGGGGAACATGTCAATGTCAGTGGCAAAGCAGGCATGGCTGCTGTCCGGCATAACTTCTAGCAAATCCAGAGGCAGTGGGCTTAGTGGAAGGAGGTGGGGGTGCGGCGAGGGTGCCTGGGGCAGAGACACAGGCGTAAGCAGTTGACTGGGGTCCTAGGAAGGAGGTAGGGTATTCCTGGGAAAAACCTGTGCAGTCTCTTGGCGAGCCCAGCAGAATTCGCGTGGTGAGAAAACAGGCAAACCTGGCCAAGCACGCTCTCCCTTTTGGTTTTTCTGCTTTTGTCCTTGTGAAGCCTGTTCTGAAAGCTCTTTTTGCTTGGATGATGCTGAGATGTACAAGCTGGACAGTATCCAGATGGGAACACACCCATACAGCCATGCCACGTAGATTTAATAGTGAGATACTTCCATGCTGGTTATGAAATATGCCACTATCTCGAGACCACCGAGTGCCCCCCAGCTCCTGGCTACCCTGGTCCTCCCTTGGGTTCCCTTTCCCACGTTCAGCAACTAAAGGGTTGAATCCTGCCACCTTGGGGGCCTCTCGGACCTGCTTCTGTACCCATGCCATGGTGGTAGTTAAACATGCTGATTGTCACCCCTGCAAATGTGCCACTTGGCTCGAAGGAGGCCTGGTCTCATTTCCATGACCGAAAGATCCCCATCCCCTTGAGTAAGTCCTCGATTCTGTGCTGCTGTTGGGAATCCTTGTTCTACTATTGTAGTCTTGGGTCCCTGCCTGTAGACTGCCTTGTTGGTGAGGGTTCTGAAGGAGGAGGGATGTCTTGGCAGTTGTGGCCCCATGCCCTCCCGAGGGGGTTCGGGAAAGGCTGGGCCTGGCGAGGCTGTCTCCTCCCTGGAGAATGCCATTGAATGCATTGGTGTGTGCTCACTACTTGTGTCCTCAGAGCAGAACTTGACCATGTTCTCTTAGCAGTGTGAAAATTCCCTGACCTTTGGCCATGTGCTTGATCTTAAAGATTAACCCCAGGTGTGGAGGCACTAGGAATGCTATCTTTAGTTTACCTGTCCAGTCAAGATAGCTTTCTGCACCTTTCTCCTTTGTAGACCATGTGCCCATTTCTAGGAAAAAGTGAAACAAAACAGGTTTAAGGCACTAATCTGTCTTCCCTGGTGGAGGCCCCTCTCCTGTTCCAGGGCTCCCCGCCCCAGCGAGGCAGGTGGCGCTGTGCCCCTGCCTGGCACTTGCCTCCCATAGCACAGGGTGTCACACTTGGCCTTTCTGCACTCAGCCAAGTGCAGTGGTAGTGCGGGCCCCAGAAGCAGGGTCATCTCGTGCAGATTGGATTTCTTAGCATGCCAAAATGTAGACAGCAGTGACTCATCAGGGCTGGATTTTGAAAAAAACAAAAACTGTCACAGAGATTCTCACTTATGAGCTTACATTTAAAAAGCTTACCCAGGCTTTGGGAGTTGTGTGAGCCCTGTGTCTTACTGAGGCCAGCTGTCAGGAAGAAGCAGTTGAGGGGTGACTGCCTGGGAGCTGGGAACTGGGCTGATCACTCATAGCTCAGCCTGCCCTTGCTGGGCTGCCTGCCTGCCCTGGTGAACTGTCCCTTCCAGACCTGCCTTCTGGGAGCTCCCCATGGAGCGGGGAGTCTGTCCTAGGCCACTCTTGCTAGCTACCTGGTCCTGCCAGGGCCAGCAGTTTCCTGTCCCTAACTCCTACAGAGGAGGATTGGCCAGGAGGAATGGGGGTAGAGTTCTGAATTTCCAGAGCCCAAATCAGAACATGTGTTTGGGCAGGGACAAAGGTACTTGGGGGGCATGGGTTGCTCTTATTCAGAGTTTTTCAGTTACGGCACCATGGACATTTTGGGCTGGATAATTTTTTGTTGCGGAAGGCTGCCCTCTGCATTGTGGGACGTCTAGCAGCTTCCTGGCCTGTACCCACTGCGTGCCAGTAGGACCCCTTCCCCCAGCCCTGCCAAGTTGTAACAACTAAAAATGTCTGCAGACATTGCCGTGTGTGGGGGGTAGGCGGGTGGGCAGAGTCACCCTCCATGAGAACTACTGCCATAGTCACTGTTACCTTTGATTTCATTTCTTTTCCCTGTGCTTTTCGGGAGGGCTGATGTGAGTTTTAACTTTGAAAACTTAATAAACACTTTCGTAGCACGCACTGCGGGCCAGGTGCATTCCCATTTACCCCTCGTGGCAGCCCTTTTATTTCTCCTATTTTACTGTTTAAGAAACTGAAGCACAGAAAGGTTAAGTGGCTTTCCCGAGGTCACAGAGCTGGCAGGAGGTGCATCCAGGATTGTCTGGCAGGAGACGTCTCCCCCGGGGCTCCGAAGGCAGTGGGGGGTTTGTCTGCATGCTGGGCCGCGCGTTTCTGCCAGCCAGGGGTGTGGGATGTGGCTTCTTCTCGCACCCTGGGCCTCCTTGGCAGTGCCCTCGTCTTGCCGCATCATTTCAGAACGTTCTTGGAAGGCATCTTGGAGCAGATGCCCTCACGGGAATGCTTTGATAGTAGCGCTCGTCCGTTTTGCTCTTTTCTTCATTTTTATCTTTTGTTCTGTCAAATTTTTGTTCTTACCCTCCAGGCCTCTGCCTGTCCAGAACGGTAGTCCTCAGCTGCTCCTCTGACAGGGGCAGAAGTGAAAACAGGCTCTGATCCTTTTCATTCATTCTTTCAGTGAATATTTCTTGAGCATCTACTATGTGAGCTTTCTCAAGGAGGAGGAATATCTTGGCAATTGCACCCCTGTACCCTCATGAGTGGGTTCTGGGATCAACTGGGCCTGGCAAGGGCCTCTCCTCCCTAGAGAACAAAATTGAATGCATTGGTGTGTGCTCACCCCCTGTGTCCTCAGAGTGGAACTTGACCTTGTTCTCTTAACAGTGTGAAGATTCCCTGACCTTTGACCATGTACTTAATCTTAAGGATTAACCCCAGGTATGGAGGTACCAAGAATGCTATCTTTAGTTTACCTGTCCAGACACTGCTTGGGTGTTTGGAAGTAAGTACACCAGTGAACATAACAGACACAAAATCGCTATACTCGTGGAGCTTTCATTCTAGTGGGGGCCTGGGGAAAGCTAGACAGTAAGCGTCATAAAGTCGATTACATAGCCGGGGAAAAGATGCTAAGTGCTGTGGGAAAAAGTAGAGCAGCATATGGGGATTAGGAATTGGGTGGAGGGGTAGTTTGCAGTGTTCAATTGGTGATCCCATAGGTTCATGGGGAAGGTGAGTCTCTGTGGCTCACTTTGCTTCAGAAGTAGCTCCTGTTTTCAGCTTTGTCTAGCCTCTTTTTTTGGTGATCTCTATACTCCTTGGTTTCTTTTGCTAACTAAACAAGCTGGTTTTCCTTCCCAAGGGTTGTTGCCTTTGGTTTTCTAGTGGTGGACGTCTTGGGTCATCTGTTCTCGTACAACATGGTCTCCTGGATGACTTTAACATCGGCTGACATGTCATGTGTATTCTCATACCCCCACCCCCAACCACGGACCTGTGACTGTTTGAGGTGCCAGCAGTTTACTTTGCCGATCGGCTTCTTAGAATATGCTTGTGGAACAATCTCATTTCTTGATTCCTGAGCTGACTTCTGGGAAGCACCAAGTTGGATTGGGGAAGCCGTTGGTTGTCAGGCACGCCATTAAAGAACATCGCACATTCGTAGAGTGCTCTCCACATACATTATCATTTAATGAGAAATTCTCTTGGGCCCTTGAGCACCTGTCCCAGCACGGGATTTCCACCACGATGTGATCTTGGTGAGTTGCTGTGGGTGGGTGATGGTGGTGGGGTTGTTGATTGACATTTGCAGGAAAACACAGGTCAGAAGCCTACCAGGTACTTGGACTTTGGAGAGGGAGGTTATTCTTGGCAGTGTGGGTAATGTTGAGGCTTTGTGATCTGTAGTATCTGTGGAAAATAAAATAGAGATGCGACTTCATTGCCCACAGGCATTTAGGGAGGTGGAACTGTGGGAAATTGTAGCTCATGCTGGTTCTCAAGTTGAGAGCATGCATCTGCTTCTTATAGAGGCCATTGGCACTTATGAGGGGCCATTAGAGTTTTTATGGGGTTAGGTACCATGCCTCCAGTGCATTTCTGGATAAAACAACTGGAACATTTACATGGTAGCAAAGGACATAGAAGCCTTCAAACTCAAGAGTGGCCATTGAGGTTTCTTCATCTCTTCTGTAGAGGCCAGTCCACGGAATGACCTTTTCTTCCTGACAGGGTGCTGGCCTAGAAAAATGATGCACTTCAAATGAAGGGTCTTTCTTTCTTAGCTAAGTTGCCCTATGAGCCCTTGAGGAACTGCTGCAAATTAAAGGCCTGCGTTTTGGAGCTGCCCATAAATTAAGCAATCTATTATCAGGATTTGGGTAAGTGCAGATGACTCTCATGTAGGGGGATTTATAGGGCTGTCCTGGATGGTGAGATTGTTGGCTCAGCATGGGATGCCTTGAAGTCTCACTGTCCTCGTCCTTCCTGCCGCACGGGCTTGCCCATTGACCTAGATCTTGGCTCTATGACCTTTAAATGGCCTCCCCTATGCCCCCCTTCCCTTCTTTGCCCCTCCCACCTTTACCCTGCCCCATCCCCTAGGCCAGGGAGTTCACCTAGTTGTTTGTCTTCCTCCCTCACTCTTGATCGTCACTGATCTCCCTTGTTTCTGGAGCACACCTTTTTCATCAATGCTAAGAGGCCATTTGTCAAACATGCCATTTTATGGACCACTAGGAAAGAAAAAACACTGTCCCTTGAACTGTGACACAATGGTTTCTTACCAGTTAATGTTCTTATTTTCTACTTGTTGAAAGAGCTCTTTCAGACCTAGACGTTGATTTCTCCGTATATCACTCCTGTGCATGGATACAAAGGAAAATATAAGTGAAACTCACGGGGTAAGGTATTCCTAAAACTTTGATTTCAGAATCCAAGCGCTCTGAGTCACTTTTTGAGTGTAAGTGCCTGTTTTTCCAACAGAATCATCCATTGTGCCCCCAAGAGTGTTGGTCATGTAGCATTTCTTAAAAAAAAAAAAAAAAAAAAAATTAATAAAAGCGGTAAGAGCTATTGGTTCTGGACTCTTATAACAGCTTGGAAATTATGTTTGAGTTAGCCAACTTTTGACTCTTCTGGGAATTTTGCCTAACTCTCCAATTCACCATCCATTCCATTCCCACCATGATTTGGTTTCTGGGGATTAAGAGTGCTTCATTGTTGTTTCTGGGATTTTCTTCTAAGCCACTGACATACATCCTGCAGATTTCGATGCGGGAACATGGGCTGATAATAGTGTGTCATGGGCATTGCCTGGCCCACAGCATCTTAGCACGTCATTGATTGTGAGACGCATTCTAACTTCTTATGTTAAACTGGGGAGGGAGAACAGAGTATCTTCTCATTGACCAATTATGACCTTTCCTTTTCTTATGTGTCAGATTACAGTCGGCTTTCCGTATCCCTGGTTCCGCATCTGGGAATTCAACCAACCACAGATGGAAAATACTCGGAGAAAAAAAGAAAACCCAATAAACTATAAAACACAACAATAAAAAGTAATATAAATTTTAAAAAGCAGTACTATGTAACAACTATTTACATAGCAGTTACACTGTAATTTAGAGATGATTTAAAGTATACAGCAGGATGTGCATAGGTTGCATGGAAACATTACATCATTTTACATAAGGCACTTGAGCATCCTTGGGTTTTGGTACCTTTGAGTTTCCTAGAACCAATCCCCGAGGATACTGAGGGACGGCTGTACCCACCTTTATGAGAACTCAGCTCCGAGCCTTCTGTTTCTGATAA
This sequence comes from Propithecus coquereli, assembly GCF_000956105.1. Taxonomy (NCBI): domain Eukaryota; kingdom Metazoa; phylum Chordata; class Mammalia; order Primates; family Indriidae; genus Propithecus; species Propithecus coquereli. The sequence goes on along the minus strand of NW_012152618.1, from coordinate 8,357,686 downwards.
GGGAAACTGGCAGCCCTCATTTGAATGTGTACATCTGCGTCTGTTTACCCCCAGTTCCTGGAATCCATATAAACAGAAGTACTTCTGGCTTTTATTTTTGAGATATGAGCAGCTGGTGAGCATGAACCCATTCAGAAGCATTTTCTACATATATATTACCATGTTGAGTGGTAGAGTCTGCAGGGAAACACTGTCTTCCTTCAAGGATCTTACAGTCATAAAACAAACCAACATTTGTTGAGTGAGAGACTTTCTTTTAAAATTAGGGGTAAGTTGAACAAGGATGGGATAGTAGATGAGATAGTAGATAGTAGATGGGATAGTAGAAGCCATTCCTGTTTTATTAATGGTGATAATGGCATTGGGGTTATGCTTTTAAAAAATTCTTATCCTTTGGAAATGCAAACTAACGTATTTATGGATATGGCGATACCACGTCTGGGGGAACAATTATGGGAGAACAAGATTTGCCAAGTGTGTTGTTGAAGTTGACTGATGGGTTCATGGAGTTCATTATGCTGTTTTATTTTTGCATACTTTTGAAAAGTTCATTAAAAAATTCATTTAAAAAGAAATTTACAGATGTATGCAGCTTAAATTAATGAACTAGCCAAAAACTAGTATTTCTTTTATAAAGCAACTTTAAGGGTTTGTGATTGGGTCAGTCTAGAGGCGTGTCAGCCTCCCACCTCTTCTGTAGTTCAGGAATATTCCACAATGATTCTTTTCTTAGGATGCTTTGGAGGTTGCGTAAGATCCTGACTTATCACCTGTATCACCAGGGGAATGTTCTTACGTTGGTTGCGTTTTCTTCTATAAAGATTATCTAAATTCTTTGAAAATTGCTAATTCTGGGGAACTCTCTAGTGGTGGAGTGTAAGTTAGGGGTCTGTGAGATCACTTCCTCCTATGTGGACCGTGGCTCAGAGACCTGTTACCCACCAGAGTTCCTAGTAGATGTTTTATCATCTTGACTACACCCTTCTCATTTGCCAAGCATGTCTTTGTGTTCAGTCTTTCTGCCAGATTTTTCACTTAGGTGGTTTTGCTTGCTATCATAAGCTATCCGTTAGGAGCTATGGATGATTTAGGAAGCTGGGTGGGAGACCTCTAATAAATATTTATTATTGTTTTTTTGTTTGTTTGTTTGTTTCTCCAACAGGATATTATTGGTAAAACCTCATACTTTACATTATATTTGTAAATGAGAGATTTTGGCAAGTTATGATACTACGTATTTTTGGTAAGGTATAATTCCTGGTGCTTCAAATTTCCATCAGCCTTGTCACTGAGATGTCCAAAAGGCTTTAGAGCCATTGCTCATCTAACTTGCTTTTTAGCATGCCTGGAGGAATGTTGGGAACAGGTTTTCTTCTCGCATTCACACATCCAGTTTATGATGGACCCCAAGGTTATTCGCTTGTCCCACAGGTCACGCAATAGTAAAGTAGGGGCTGGAACTTGAATGTTCCTCCAACTACTTACAATATGGCTTTGGAGAAAGTCAGGTCTGGCTGTCCTGGTAGTAGAGCTGTAGGCCCTGAACCTTCAAGTTACAAAGAGCAGGTTTCCCTCTTGCTGGCGCAGAGCTGCAACTTCAGGCCTGGAAGGTGCTGATTACTGGGGCCTGTGCTCCCCTTCTTAACCTTCACTGGAACTGCTGATGTGGGTGACAAGGACGCAGGGAGCCGCGAAGGGAGTATAATCTGGATTCCTGGGTGGTCTCAGCTCCAGGCCTGAGGCTGGGCATCATGAAAGGGGCATAGCTGTGGCCGTGCAGGCCTCGTAATCAGATTCATGGGGGTCCTGTGGAAGGTCCCTGTGCAGAGGGCTGCGAGGCTCAGCCCCTGTCTGCACTTTGGTATCTTAGGAGGCCACACATTAGTATAGAAATAACGTGGGTTACTGAGCGTTTGCCTAGGAAGGTGTCAGTTGGTGTCTTTTGTTTTAGCAAGAAAAGGAATGTAGGTAAAGTTTCCCCTGTCCCTGGAAATAAATCTGACTTGGTATATGTCATAATTGGCAGTAGCGTTTGTGCCTCAGACATAGGTTTTATTTTAAAGATTTATCTCCCTAACTGGCAATGAGGAGCACGTGGAGTCATTTTGCCTGTACTGGCCCCAGAAGGATATTTTTGATGATCTAATAAGATCTAATTTTTTTTTTACTCCAGCACTGGAGAGCACTGAGCGTCATTACCAAATGTGCCGTCATTTTTGGAAGCAAAGCTCTCATCAACACTGTAAGTTTTTTTTTTAGGTTACTGCCGAGAGGAGGAGGCTTTGGTGGAGGGCTGATGTGCGTTCAGGGTCAGAGCCACCTGCAGAAATCATCCGAGTCCCAGTGACCCAGGGAGCGGGTTCTGACATAGGCCCTGGATGTCATGCTGTGCGATTTCCAAGGAGTGGCTGCTCTGATGACTTGACCACCAAAGTACTGGTGCCAGTGGGAAGGTCTGAGTGTCAGAGGGCTGCCAGGGCAACACCATCAATCCATATTGGGGGTATTGGGGACTTTGGGAACAGTTTTACCTGTTTCTGGTCCTAGCCTTGGGGTTTGACAGCAAGTGCCCAGGAGGCTTGCTCAGGGAGCTCTTGGTGGACAGCTGGTTGCAGGGTGTCACTCTAGTTCTGCTGTGGATGTGATAAAGTGGATGCATAGCACAGCTGTTAGCTCCGTGGCCTCAGGCAAGTCACTTAGCCTTTCTGTGCCTTGGTTTCCTCATTCACTTATCTCATGGGATTATTGAATGATGAATAAATTAATATATGTAAAATGCTCAGCATGGTGCCTGGTGCATACATAGTAAGTGCTTAGAAGTGTTAACTGCTGTCCATGATGTTAGCTATCGCATTCAAGGTAGAGAGGTGCTCCCTAAGAGTGTGGGCTCTTGGGGAGGCTGTATCAGTGTGTTCTCGTGCCACATGTGGCTCCTCTCACTGTGTCACAGGCATTCAGGAGCCTGGGGCTCCCGTACCCTCACCACAGCCACACTTCTCTGCCGTGTTTAAAGTGAACAAACCCACTTTCCTGGAAAGCATCTCCAGCCTTCATGTACTGTGCCTGGGACCTTGTTCCCAGACAAGTGGGTTGTCTGGGAAGAAGTGTAAGGACGAAGGGACTCCTGCAGCTCTTTGTTCCTTTTTCAGGTGGGGAAACTGAGTCCCATGGAGGGTAAGGGAGCTGATCAGGGTCCCCCAGCCAGCTGGCGTGAGGGCCAAGTGGACATTGGGTGTGCAAGAAGCTTCGGAGCAGAGCCCTTCCCCCTCCAGTGTTGGATGGCTAAGAGATTATTTCCCAATTTCACCCCTTATCTCTTGTAACTTGCCTTTGAAAAATTATACTGGGATTTGGTTTTTTAACTCTGGCTGTATAATTAATTTTAAAAACTCTAGTTGGCAATTGGTTTTTTCAACATCTTGTATTCTTATTACCTGAATAGAGTGTGTTATTTGAAAACTTTTCCACAAGGTCTTAATTGTTAATAGTAAATGTTCTTCTAGTTTCATTAGTGCAGTTTCTAGCTTGCTTTTGAAACTGCAGGTGAGTGACAAGCAGAAGACAAATTCATAATTGTGGCAATGCAACAGTCCCCTGCGAGGGCTGAGGACTGGCTCTGTCGGTTAGGAAAGTGTTTGTGTGGTTTTGCTGATAGCTCTGATTAAGACAGTTTGCAACTGGATTGCAGATTAATAGATACACAGTTTGATGATTTCAAGGAAGAATAATCTGTGTAAAAGCCTGGACGTTTGAGTCTGCTGACGGTTACGCCGAAGGACGGCGCAGTGGTTAGGAGCCTGGGCTATCACGTTAGGCCTGGGTTCAAATCCTGCTGTCACTACCGAGCAGCTGTGGGACACTGGCCTGCGTTTCCTCGTCTGTGAGCGGGGGTTGGAGGAAATGAGGGAGCTGGTGGAGATGGTGCTGCGGAGTCCAGTGAGGCTTGTCTCTGTGCTCACACAGGCTCGCTCTCCCTTCCCGCGGGCAGTTCTGGAGCTGGTTTTGGCCGTGCTTCTCTGACCTAGAAGAGGGCTTGCTGGAGCAGACACACAGGTCAATGGTGACATCACGTGTGAGTCAGGTGCAGAGGTCCCCGGCTTTTCCTTCCTCTGTAGTCAGCCTCCCTCTTTTGGGCTGTATGGGATCGCCTTGGATCTGGGAAGGTCGCGGTTTCTTTATTTAAGGTGAAGCTGTGGGTCTGAGTGAGGCAAGTGCCACGTTTGGGTTACATTTTAAAGATGCTCTAATTGGTCAGAGCACAGTGTCAGTTCCCAGGGGTGCCGTGGAACAAAGCAGGCGTAATGGATTAATGGATGTGCTTAAGTGAGGTGATGGGGTGATTTGATGGGTGTCTGGCTTCAAGTCCCACCTTGTCTTTCTAGTTCCACAGACATTCAGGCAACTCATCTCCTCCCAAGGCCTCTGGAGCTGCCCCCCACCCCACCCTGAGACCCCCTGGTATTCCATTCCTACCGCAGTGGGCTCCTGCCCTCCCCCCAGTGCTGAACCGGAGGAGAATCTGCTTCAGGTACCTTCTCTATGTTCTGTGTTTTTTATTTACTCCAGGGAGGGAGCGTAGTGGCTGTTGGAAGAGGGTAGCCCAGCCTCGGAGCTTTGCACAAATACATATAGTGGACAAAGCCTAGAAAGCTAGCTGTTGTCCCAGCCGATAATCAGGAAGTCATATGCACTGGACATACACATTGAACTGCTAGTTAGGCAGCTGTGATGATAGAGCAGGGGGCCCAGGCTGATAGAGCAGGGAGCATGCAGAGAGAGCAGGGGACCCGGACGACAGAGCAGGGAGCATGCACAGAGAGCAGGGGGCCCGGGCTGATAGAGCAGGGCAGCCAGGATGATGGAGCAGAGAGCTGGGATGATAGAACAGGGGACCTGGGCTGAAAGATGACCTTTAATGGTCGCCTGCAGCCCCCCTGATGCTTGTAGTATGTTAAAATGTTTAAAGATTTAGAATCCCTATTTTAAGGCCTTGCTCTTTCCCTGAGAGAGCTGTCTTTGCTGTAGAATGGCACCCGGAGACTGTAGAGGCAGGTGGTCAGCATTTGGTTCCTTCAGAGGAGTGAGAGTGGGCACTGCATTTTTACCTGGTGTATCTGGATTGACGAGGACCAGCTATAGCTGTGTAGGAAAGCGTTGCCCTTCCCCTGGGCGGGGCGGGAGCAGGCCTCGCTGTCCAGTCCTCTGACCTGCATGAGCTGAAGGAGGTGGTGCCTGCTGCGAACGAGAGGAACCAGAGCCGTGGGTAGGCCCGAGCTCTTCTCTGCCGGCACGCAGATGTGGGTGCATGCCCATGGGGTGGGGTTCTGCACTTCCAGGGAGCCTCCCCGCCGCTGTAAACACCCGGGACTTCCCTGACCTGCGTGGAGCCTCTGTGTAACTTTTTATGTGATTGCCGGTGACCCGCCAGACTGTGAGCATCTCAAGGACTCAGCCCGCTGCCTTGCTGCCCTTCTTCCCACGGAGAGGGAGGCAGACGTGGGCCCGGGAACGTGCATTCTGGAAAAGGTGCGGGGCAGGGGGCAACCAAGCCAACATCAAAGAGGGCTCCATGGGGCTCCATGAGGGGCAGGTCGTGCCCAGGAAGGGCCGAGGGGGAACCTGCAGGGGAGACCTGATGGTTGGCAGGATCTAGCCATGAAGATAAGGTGGGACCTGTCCAGACATGCAGAAAGTGCTGTGCAAAGATCCTGGGGCCAGAACGAACTTGGCATCCTTGGACAACCAAAAGAAGGCGGCAGGCTGGTGGATGGGACATGAGGTCACAGAGGTGGTTGGGGTGTGGTGAGCATTTAGGGTGTCATTTTGTCTGTCCTCATACTCCCTGTATCCGGCTTAGCACCCAGACATTTTTGGATGAGAGAGATGAGACTGGATCTGTTGAGCTAAGGCTAGAACGTCCAAGAGCCGCGGTCGTGGAACGTCTGCCACATGGGGGACCATGCTGCGCTGTTCAAGCATCGGGGCCCCTGCACCCTCTCACCCTCCACATCCCCTTCGCTGTTCCTGCCGGGTGACACAGCTGTGGTTGGCAAGTCATTTAGCCCTTTTAGGCTGGGATCTGCGTGCTCAGTTTCTGGTTGGTAACAGCCCATGTTTTGTGGTTTGGCAGCGTCCTTGCTGCCCATCAAGGCAGGGAGTCAGCATCATTTCTGGGTGTGAATTTGGCTTTTTCCCTTGGTCTAGTGTGAACAGGGAATCAGGGTAGACAGGAGTGTCTGCCTCTTCATCCAGAAATGCTCCATTGCTGCTGCAGCCGAGCAGACCCCATCTGTATTTATAAGTTAAGCTATTAAATCCTTGCGCTTTAATGGGTAGAGGCGCCGCCTCACCTCTGAGGAGTGCAGAGAGATTGTGCAGGTATAGGAGAGAGATGATGAGGAATAGAATTGTAAATTGTTTCTAGGCAGTCTTGTCCCTTCTGGCTCTCCTTAGAAGTTCTTGTCCTTCAGGATTGTTCCACTAAAGTTTATTTTTCAAAAAGTTTACTTTACATTATTGTATGTAAGTAATCACTTGTCAGTGTTCCAGATGTATCTTAGCTAAAACTAGTGAATGCCCTAACTTAGATGGTTTTTGAAGCCTATACATTTGGTGTTGTTTGGCCCTTAAGCTTTTACATCTCTTAGCATGGAGGACAAAGAAAGCTGTATGTCATTGCTTGAGAATCTGTACATTTAGACCAGATTTGTATTTGCACTGTCAGTATGGCAGATGAGTGAAAAAATGTTAATACACTATTGGGTTTTTTATTTTATTTATTTTTCGATTCAGTTTATACCAGGGCTGAAAACCTCAATTTATGTTCATGACAGTGGGGATTTTTTTAAATGTCTGCATTCTTTCTAATAAACTGTTGGAAGACTCCTTTGCTGTCCTTTTAAGTGTCTGGCTTACTGTAATTTCATGTATTTACCATTTACTGGAATGGAGTTTTTAGTTGAGGAAGAATTTGGGATTATTCCTCTGTTTGAAAAAGAGGCTCTCTGTAATGTCACAGGAAACCTTTTTGAAGTGGATCTGTAATAGAAAATTGTAGATGCACTTTGCAGTAGTTGGAAAAGAAAGTGTTGTGATTTGATTGAAATAAACTAAATGTGTTATCCTCCAAAAAAAAAAAAAAAAAAGAAAGTTCACAGAATGCAGGGCACATTTGTAGCACTAGAGCCTGGAAACAGCCCAGGAGTTTGAGGTTGCTGTGAGCTAGGCTGACGCCACAGCACTCTAGCCCGGGCAACAGAGTGAGACTCTGAAAAAAAAAAAAAAAAAAGAAAAGTTTTTCATTATTGACCCTCTTTTCATCAATTCATTGTCGTAAAATGATTCTGCATTTAGATGATAATGTTTAAACCATCACCTAGGTTGAAGTGGTCGGGGTGGTCTACCCATTAATATTTAGGGTGGATGCAGGATTAGGAGTCTGAGGTTCTTTCATTCATTACATCCCTGGTCTTTGGGAGCTCCCTGCTGACTGGTTCTCCTCCCCCTCCCCCTTTTCCCCATCCTCCTCCCCTCTCCCCTCTCCCCTCCTCCCTCCTCTTCCTCCTTCTTCTTCACAGGGTCTTGCTCTGTGGCATCATCATAGCTCACTGTTACCTGGAACTCCTGGACTCAAGTGATCCTTGTGTCTCAGTCTCCTGAGTAGCTGGGACTACAGGCATGTGCCACCATGCCTGGCTAATTTTTAAAAATTTTTTTGTAGAGATGGGGTCCGTTATGTTGCCCAGTCTGGTCTCAAACTCCTGGCCTGAAGTGATCCTCCTGCCTTGGCCTCCCAAAGTGCAGAGATCACAGGCATGAGCCACCATGCTTGGCCCCTGACTAGTTACTCTAATTCTAATGCTCTGTGCCCTTTGCTAACCACTTATGAAACTGTGTTGATGTGCCACTGACTTCTGGTGTAGATGTTGGTGGGGGTGCAGGGCGCTTGACACTTGGGATGGAGTTGGATTTATGTTTGTCGAATGTTGGAGACACCTCTGAGGCAACACCTGGAGCCCGTGCGGGTGGGCACACGGTGTGTTCACACCCCAATCTGTGCCCCTAAAGTGACTGGACACTGCTCGCGGAAGGGAGCCACTCAAGCAATCTGTCAGGGTTTGAAGCTGACCTGCCAAGTTAAGGGAGGAACCCAGGTCCCACTGGAAATGTGATTCTGTCTGCTGTCCTGGAATGTCAAGAACAAATGATAGGATTTTAATCCAGGACTTAGTGTTCTTAGGATGCCAGGCGGAGGAACTGAGAAAATGTTGTCCTCAATTATTTGGCAAGTTTGAAGGCACAGACTAATGGGGACCCCTGCAGAGGGTTGAGAGAGGGAGCGTGACAGCCATCCTCCAGGAGTGAGGCAGCCTCGCTGGGCCCCGGCCGAGAGGTGGTTAGTTCAGCCTGTGGGAACTCAGTGCAGGGCACCTCCTAGTCGCTCTACTAGCCGTTTAGCCAGTGAGGTAGGTGCGGAAGGGCTTGGGGTGCGTGGAAGATGCATAAGTCCAGGGAAAAGAGGGAGAGCAAGGTAAGAGGAAAGCCTTGTGGGGGGGTTTTCTGTAGTGTGACTAACTCATCCTTTGGAGATTGGCGCTTTCTCCATTTTACATTTTTTGGGGGGTGTTCTTATTGGCTGAGGAGGAAAGCTGTAAAGTGAGCAGTTTTCTTTGTGTGTTAAGGGAATTTGTTTCCCTTTCCTTTCTTTGTTCCTCCTCCTTGATTTCAGCCTTGCTTGGAATGTAACTTTTCCAAGAGTGAGGATTCAGTTGAAGCCCGAATCTCCTGGGTTGGGTCTCTTGCAGCAATTAATAACTTGTTATGAATCGAATGTGTTCGGGGCACGGCAGTGTCCACTCAGCTGTGCATCTGCTGTGCTTTGGGGGGACCGCTAAGACCGCTCGGTAGAAAGGTGTGCGTAGCATTGAGCTTTGAGTCATCGCGTGGTTCAGGTCTCAGCTCTGTCACTTACATGTGTGCCCTCGGACGAGCACCTTGCCGTGTCTCTGTTACCTTCTCTGTGAGATGGAGTTTAGCACAGGGCTTACTGCGTGGAGCTGTTAGAAGGATTCAGTGAGATGTTGCCTGGATGACTTACCCTACACCCAGGCGCTCAGTAAAGTGTGTGTTCTTCTCCCATCCCAGGGAGTGATGTACTTCACCTGGGAAGATGTCTCACACCCTGGGAAGGGATATATTTCACCTGGGAAGGTGCCTGCAGAGGTGGGAATGCAGGGCCTGGCTGGGAGGTGACTTCTCCCTCTTTTTTCATGCACAGGCACCAAGCTGGGGTCTCCCACCGCCCCTTCTAAACCAGTGCCCACTGTCTCTGTAGGGAAGAGGCCTGGCTTGCTGGGGATGCTTAGTTTCTGTATTTTAAGAGCTGCCGCATCTGCTGACCAATACTAATTACCGAATTTCATAAATGAAATATGTGCAGGGTGAAGGCATCTGCCTGTCAATTGCACTTGAATGACTGCATTAAAATTAAATTTCAAGGACTGCAGGGGCCTCAGGAGCCTCCTTCTGTCACCCCCTCCCCATCCTAATTGGTTTTCCTTGCTTGCTGCTTGTGTCTTTCTTCCCTTTACTGCCTCTGTTACCACTAGCCCACGCCGTGGTCCAGTGGTGCACAGGAATCTCCTGGGGAGATTTTTCAACTGCCCAGGACCCACCCCACAGCAATTCCACCAGAACATCTGGCTGCGGGGCCCACGTGGGATGATTGCCATGCGGTCAGGTTTGGGGACAGTGATTAGGAAGGCGTTGTTGAGAATCCCCATCTTTTGGTTGTAACTGCTAAAGGTCATGGAGCCCTCTAATATATGTTTAGTCTATTTTGAGGCCTTTGAGCTTGAGTTTGTTCTCATCTTTTGGAAGACCAGGGTGTTTGCTTTTATATTCAGAGTTAAATATTGATGGGCAGGTAATGAAATACCCATTGGATTACTGAGAGTTGCTTTTAGCCATGAGCAGTTATTCTGGAAGCTCTGAGAATAATAAAAACAATGAACAACAGATACTAATTGACAGTTTAGAACTTAAGAAAATACAGCTTTTGTTGCAGGCTCTTAGCTAAATGAATATGGGGGAGGATTGGAGTATTCAGCAGTTGAGCAGTTCTGGAGTCTATTTTTCCATATTTATTTGTGTCAGTTTTTTCCCCCCAAATATGTTTTAGCTTTATTTAACAATTTTTTTTGTGGTAAAAAACAAAGTTTACCATCTTAACCATTTTTAAGTGTACAGTTTCGTCGTGTTAAGTACATTCACATTGTTGTGAAACGCCTTCAGAGAGTTGTGAACCTTCTCGTCTTGCAAATCTGAAACTCTGTACCCATCAAACACTAACTCCCCCTCCCCCTCCCGGGTCCCGACAACCACCGTCCTGTTAATACTTTCTGTCTCTACGAATTCCGTTTCTTTAGGTACCTCATATAAGTGAAATCTTACAATGTTGTCCATTTGTAATTGGCTTTTTTCACTTAGCATGATGTCAAGATTTATTCATGTTGTAGTGTGTGACAGGATTTCTTTCCTTTTTTTCTTTTTTAAAAAATTCATTTGTATTGAAATGAAATTCATGTAACGTAAAATTAACCATTCTGAAGTGTACAGCTCGGTGGTATTTAGTAGAGTTGTGCAACTACCACTTCTGTCTAGTTTCAAAACGTTTTCATCACTCCAGATAAAAACCCATTCCCGTTAAGCAGTCACTCCTCATTGCCTCCTCCCCTAGCCCTGGAAGCCACCAGTCAGTCTACTCTGTCTCCCTGGATTGCCTGTTCTAGATACTTCCTAGCAATGGGCTCATACAGCGTGACCTTGCCTACAGAAGGTCTCATACAGTCCTTTGTGCCTGGCTTCTTTCCCTCCCCGTAGCGTTTCTGAGGTTCATCCACGTCATAGCAGGTATCAAGACTTCATTCCCTCCTTTCCTAATGTTGCGTATTGTGGTAAAACACATATAACAAAATAGGTCATTTTTACCATGTTGAATTGTACGGTTCGTTGACAGTAAGTGCGTTCACATTGTGTGCTGCCGTCACCACCATCCATCTCTACAACTCTTCTCATCTTGTGAAAATGACACTTTGTACCCATTAAACCATAGCTCTCCATCCGCCTCCGCCAGCCTCTGGCAACCACCATTCTGCTTTGTTTCTACGAATTTGACTATTTTAGGTAGCTCAGGTAAGTGGAATCATACAGTGTTTATTCTTTTGGACTGGCTCATTCCACTTAGCATAATGTCCTCAAAATTTATCCATGTAGCACGTGACAGGATTTCCTTTCTTTCTGTTGTAGAATAATATTGCATTGTATGGATGTACGTTTTGTTTATTCATTCCTCTGTTGGTGAACAACTGAGTTGCTTCTACTTTTCAGCTTTTGAGAATACTGCTGCCATGGACGTGGGTGTGCCAGTCTTTCTTTGAGAGGCTGCTTTCAATTCTTTTGGGTATACACCCAACAGAATTGCTGGATCATATGGTAGTTCTACTTTTACTATTTTGAGGAACCTCCATACTGTTTTCCATAGTGGCTGCACCATTTTGCATTCCCACCAACAGCAAGTAAGGGCTGCAATTAATTTTTCCATATCCTCATGAACACTTGTTATTTTTTTTTTTTTTTTTTTTTTTTTTTTTTTTTTAAGACAGAGTCTCACTTTTTTGTCTGGGCTAGAGTGCCGTGGCATCAGCTTAGCTCACAGCAACCTCAAACTCCTGGGCTCAAGCGATCCTCCTGCCTCAGCCTCCCGAGTAGCTGGGACTACAGGCATGTGCCACCATGCCCGGCTAATTTTTTTCTATATAGTTTTAGTTGTCCAATTAATTTCTTTCTATTTTTAGTAGAGACGGGGTCTCACTCTTGCTCAGGCTGGTCTCGAACTCCTGAGCTCAAGCAATCCGCCCGCCTCGGCCTCCCAGAGTGCTAGGATTACAGGCGTGAGCCACCGCGCCCGGCCGTTTTCTGTTTTTTTGATGGTAGCCATCCTAATAGGTGTGAAGTGATATCTTATTGTGGTTTTGGTTATCATTTCCCTAGTTTTTAAAAATTTTTAAAAAAAATTTTTATTTTTTAGAGACGGGGTCTTGTTTTTGTTGCCAGCCTCCCAAGCCTCTGGGTTTGTTTACTTTTTTCTCTTGGTGGGGGGTGTGGGGTTTGACCCCGTATGTGTCTATCACCATGATATAGTGGATGTAATTTCCAAGGAAAAGGTATTGCAGACGACCTCTTCTGGATCATGTCCCAGCTGATTGGAAGTGTTGGGAACATTTTTATGAGTGGAGGACTTTGACATTTGTTGTCAAACTGCCTGTGAGTCATTTGTCTTCTAGGGGGAAATAAACACAGCTGTGTCTTCCAGTGTGCGGTGGGGCGGGTGGCTTGTATGAAGCATACAGTGCCTGCCGCCCCTCCGTGGCCTCTGTTCTTTCCGTGTGGAGGTGGAGGGTCCCCTAGCAGAGCTGGTGTCCTGCTCTCCCTGGAGTTGTGCGTGCTCAGATGCGGGATGGGGAGGGAAGGAGTGGAGAGCCCAGTGCTTCTGAGGTTTCCAAAGTTCTTGGAGTTGATTGATTTCTCTGTTGGTGGATAAACTGGTCAGAATTTAGGAATGTGGTTAAGTAGGTTTATCCGGAGAAGTTGAAGTTTTGTGTCTGTTTTATTCTTCTGTGAGATCGTGTGTATGTAACACGTTGGCTGAAGTAGTTGAGGCTTACATGCTTATTTTCTTCAAAAGACCTGATTTTTTTCTGGTATAAAAATTGATGTGTAATCAAATATGTAAAGTATGAGAGACTATCGGGCTGTTTGAGCCTGGGCTTTGAAAGAGAGAGAGAGAGACAGAGAAATCACCATGGGTCCAGAGTTACAGTTTTATAGGTTTGGAAACTCAGTTTTATTAGTTCACTTGGGAGCTATCAATCAAGGATTGGGGTTCGCATGTATCAGGATCGTAAGGTATTGGTAACTGAGAATGACAGTTTGTTAATTGATGACGAGGACCGTGCCTCCCTGAGAAAGCCCTCACTCCTGGGGTGCCTGTACTCAGCAAACCACAACACAGCTGAGTGAGCAGCTACGTTTTCTTTGGGCTTATTTTTGTCAGTCTATGGAAACTTGATGAATCGGCCTTCCCCATTCCAGGGATCTTTCTGTATATAAAATCAATACCTTCTCTCTGGAGTAGTGATGGACACTCATTTTTCAAAAACTCCAGTGTGCAGTTCGTGACCGTCTCAGTTCCAAACCTGTCTGTGCTCTGTTCTGTGGTGTTGGGGCTAGCACTGCACACTACAGTTTGCTTTGCCAGCGGCTTCCTGGCAGGCTCCGCCAGTAGGGGGTGGTAGGGGTACCAGCAAGATGAAGTTAGAGAAGGGGCTGTCCCTCCTGTTGGCGTCCTGTCGCCCCAGCTGCAGCGGTTGAATCCAGTCCTCGGTTTTCCCAGCACTGGTAGACCAGCCTAATTGTCCCACACTCCTTAGAGGTCCCAACACCCCTCTTCAGAGGTCCCTACCTGGGAGCCTTTCCTGTAGGTTTCTGAGGTTCAGCAAGTCCAGCTTATTTCCTTTGTTCTCTCAGTCCTAGGAGTGGTAGCTGCTTCCTGCTGTTGCAACCTCCCTGATATGTTAGAATTTTTGTTTTTCCTTTCAGTTACGCAGTTACCAACTTTATACCCAGGTAGCAATTTATAGTAAAGCTCCTCTGTTCAAAAAGCTTGTGTAGTTTCTGAATTCTAATTGGATCCTGATACATCTGACTTTCTTTTGAACATTCTTTAGTAATCAGTCAGCAAAACTATTTCATGGTAGATGTATTATACTTAATTAGATTACGGTTCACCTTATGTTCCTTAGATTTTTTTTTTTTTTTTGCTCACATCTTCCCGAGATTGTTAGTTTAGGTTCTTCTATGAGATTCAAGGCATATTCTCTCATCAGCTACATTTCTAAATCATCAGCTAGACTGAGTTATTTCCTGGAAAGATTGCCACAGATGGCTAATGTCATTCATTCTGTGGTTCTTATTTGGCTTTATTTTTGGAGGGTGACATTTCCCAACCTTATCTCTAAATTCTGTGTCCATTATGCAATTACTCTGAAACTTCCTTCAACTTGTAAATCATTTCCATTGTGTGTTTAAGCTACGCGTATTTCTTAAAAGATTTGAGGCAGCTTATGAGAAAAAGCACATATGTTATGTGCAAACACAGATTCATTAAAATAGGAGTTTAAAAATCTAGGGCCAAATAATTTGGTGGGGAGGGAAAGGGGATGGGAGGATAAAAAGATGAGGAAAAAAGAAGTGGATGGAAAATTAAAGAATGAAGGAGAATCATTAATAACATTGGGCACCTCCCTTGGGCCGGATCCTGGTTAGGTGTTTCCCGTCGGTGTTTAGTTTAATGCTCAGCATATCCCTGCATGGTAGGTGGTGTTATCCCCATTGATAGAATGGAACCCTGAGGGCCAGAGAGCTGGCTGGCTGGACTCCAGTACTCATGTGCTTCCCAGCAGGTGCTGCCACTAGGCCAAGGGGAGCTCCTTCAGTTGAACACACAATTGTATCTTATTAGTCGAAGCGAGAAAGGAAACACGTTGGATTGCATGGTTTTCATTTTCTGATAGAATGAAGCATTTCCTTGTGAGACATAAACATTTTCTTAGCCTTCAAGCTTGATAAGAATCTAGTGGATATTAACTTAAAGGTCATTGAACATGATAACGGTTAGTATCCATTGGGAGGAAAAATAACAAAAACCCAATGCAGAGAGGCATACGTGGCCATTTATTTAGATCAATACTTGAAGCGGAAGCAGGAACATTAAACCACAGTTGTGTAAAGGTAATTGCAGGGGAGAGAAAAGGATCACCTGTCCATAGCTAGCTTTCTGCAGCCCTGACCTGGCCCAGGGTGAAACGGGAGGGGCCGTGGGCTTTGTTCCCCGTGCTCCCTGCTGCTGCACTCCTCGGAGGCAGCGCAGAGTGGGTGCTGAGAGGGCAGGCTTTGATAAGTGCTGTGAACCCACTGGACCATTTACTGCCATGCACACTTGGGCAGGGTACAGTCATTTGCCACATAATGATGTTTAGGTCAACGAGAGACCTCATGTATGGCAGATCACATTTACAGCGTTGGTTCCATAGGTGATGGTACCATATTTTTACTGTACCTTTTCTGTTTAGATGTGTTAGATACATAAATACTTACATCGTGTTACAGTTGCCTATGGTATTCAGTACAGTAACATGCCGTACAGGTTTGAGGTCTAGGAGAAGTAGGCTATGCCATATAGCTTGCCGTGTAGTAGGCTATACTGTCTAGGTGTGGGTAAGTACACTCTGTGATGTTTGCAGTGATGAAATCTCCTAATGCTACATTTCTCAGAAGGTATCCCCATCATGAAACAATGCATGACTGTAGTTAATCTAAGCCTTAGTGCGATCATTTATCAAATGGGAGTAATAACATTTTTGTTCTTTGATATTTAAATACATATACTTTCCTGACACCGCTGTACAGCTGATGGTAAAAGGTGTATATGTAGTAGAATTAAAACTATCAAAAGAGAAATAGAGCCAGACCATTTGGGGAAGAGAGAAGAAGGCCAGGGGGATGGGGTGCTCATCTTGAGTCTTGGGAGGTGCCTTGCACATTATCGCTCATAATCTTCCCCGAGGTCTGCAAGGCAGATGAAGATCTCCCCCTTGTATAGACAAGAAACAGGTTCCGATTTATAACCTTACCTGTGCTAGGTGTGCCTGTAGCTCCTAATGAGGTGTTGAGGAGTAATAATGGTGATCCAGGTAAAGCTGTCGGCATAGCCGGCTGCATGTTGCTCATGGTCCCTGGGTTGTCACTGCTGTTACACAGGCCCCTCTGCTCTGGGTGTGCTTCCTCACGTGGGTCCTGTCTGTCCTGCTGTGCATGTTGAGATAGGCTGGCTGCAGTCAGTGAGGCAGCTGGCGACCGAGAGTCTGGTGAGCAGAGAGCTGGTGCAGACTGTGGGTGGTGTCAGCGACCTGAGGGCCTGTGACTCTGTCCTTTCTGTGGCTTGGGTGGGTGTGGGGGTGACCCATCCAGTGGGGAATAAAAATAGTAGCCCAGAGTACTGGCTGTGCTACATGCTCTTTCATGCATTTTCTATGTGTTAACTCATTTAATTCTATGAAAACCCAGGAGGCATTTCATTCTCTTCATTTTGCAGATGAAGAAACTGCCAGGTAGAGAGAGATTGAGTGGGCTGCCTCAGGTCTCTAACGTGAAAGTGTGCAGTTGGAATTCCAGCCCTCCTGCGGGCTCCTTGGGCCTCTTAACCAGCCTGGTATACTGCTTTCTCTCTCCGTGTGACGAGGCCCAGTGCTGGGGTCCACCTCCTAGATGAGGTCTGAGAAGTTGTGCAATAATGTGCGTGCGTTGGGGTTTCGACTGGCTTTGGAGGGGTTGGTGGCTTTGACAGTCTCCAGGCATGGGCCTGGCAGTTTCTTCTCTCTGTACGATCTACGTGCACTTCTCACCTTCCCCCTTCATGAACCTGGGCCGGTCTGGTGACAAACTTGAACCAGTAGACTGCCGTGGGTGTGACACTGGGCCCAGGGTCCAGGCCCAGTCCGTGAGAGGCCAGGTAGCCCTGCCTCGGTCCCCTGGAGTTCAGCTGCCCTGCCGAAGGACATCCAGGCCTCTCTGCTAGGGAAACAAGCTGTGTGGCGTCTCCGGGAGCATGGGATGCGTGGCAGGGAGGGGGAGAGGCCACGTGGAGGGGCTCCCTGGGGTCGAGGCCTTAGACACGTGAGAGAGGCCCAGCCACCAGCTACCTGCGGGCTCTCGGCATGGAGTACCAGGCCTGCCTGGTCAACTCAGAGGACGCTAAAGACAGAAGAACTTGTCTAAGCTCCAGGGTTCCTGGAGGGCGTTTTGAGCGGGAATGGCAGCGGAACTCGTGTGTCCCGTGAGTCCAGGGCTGGCGGCTAACGCCATGCTGCCGCCCGGGCTGCCGGGAGCAAGCAGTTTCCCAGCCACGTGCCAGCAGGGACTCGCCACGGGGATTCTCCCACCCCGCCGGGCCAGGCTCGCCTGGGATCCTGCCCGGTTCCGGGAAGGCCTGTGC
Source organism: Propithecus coquereli (assembly GCF_000956105.1). Lineage (NCBI taxonomy): Eukaryota > Metazoa > Chordata > Mammalia > Primates > Indriidae > Propithecus > Propithecus coquereli. The sequence goes on along the minus strand of NW_012152618.1, from coordinate 8,340,573 downwards.
ACCGCCCCCATCTGCTGTCTTCTCATCAGCCCCCGCCAAGTTAGCTTGAGCCGTGGTGGAAAATTTTCCCTTTTAAGAAGATTGTAATTACTGAACCAAAAATATTAAATATGTACTTATCTGTGGTAATTATGACTAAAGCATTCTTTATCACTGCAGCTTAGTCATTTGCTTAAGTGATTTAAATGATATTTGTTAATATGCATGTGTTGTCAAGGGGTGTCAGGAGGGGGAAGGGTGGTTAGAAGACAGTGCTGGCTGCCTGGTCCCGAGGGCAGGAGGGCATCTGCAGGTCCCCTGCAGTCCTATTCTCCCCTCCTTCCCTCCCTCCTCCGCACTGGGATCTTTTTAATGTCTCCGTATTTGATCACCATCATCGTATTCCAAAGATTTATTTTATCTGTCAGGCAGTCTTTCACAGTTCGTAATTAATTTAGTTTTTCTGGCCTCCACCCCTCCCCAACCCCATCCTTGGCAGCCTGGGGGCACCAGGGTGGGAACTGCTGTCCATGTTAAATCTCCTTAATATCCTTTCATCGATCTCTTCTCAAAGATAGAATTAGTTTGGTCTGAATTATGTACAATCATAGAATCAAAGCGATTTGAAACCTAGAAGGGACGTTTTCTTTTAGGGTTTAATTCACTCAGAGGTCCTCCAACCCAGCCTCATTCAGTAAAGACTTCCCTTCAGCAACAGATGGTAAATAGATTCTGTGGGATGAGTAATTCCTTCATTTCTGTCTGAATGGTTTGTTTAGAAGCAAACAAAATGATTCCCTCTTCCTATTAAATTTGTTGGGAGAACGTCAGGATCATACTAAGTTACTGTCCAAAGCTACATCGGGGAAGAGGAGGTGGATAGTAACAGACAGAGAGAAGGCTTGCTTGGTATTTCAGAGTTCAGGCCCAGGACCACAGGTGACCTCAGTAACATTACACGCCAAACCTTGACTTTGATAAACTGCGACTCCAAATTGTTACAACACTGGGCAGTCTGCTCAAGAGTGTTTATCATGTTGAGATTATCAATTTTTAGTGAACCAAATATTTTTCTGTACTTTTTTTCCATTTTCTTTTATTATTTTGCACAATTTTTAAATTGTGATAAAATATACATAACGTAAATTTATCATCTTAACTACTTTTAAGTGTATAGTTCGGTGACATTAAGTACATTCACATGATTGTGCAGTCGTCTCTGTCACCCATCCACAGAGCACTTTTCATTTGTAAAACTGAAACTCTGTACCCATTAGACAATGACTTCGCTCCCCTCTCCCAGCCCCTGGCAGCCACCATTCTACTTTCTGTCTCTGAATCTGACTGCTCTAGTTACTTATATAAGTGGAATCATACAGTACTTGTCCTTTTGTGACTGGCTTATTTCAGTTGGCATAACTGTCCTCAGGATTCATCTATGTTACAGCATGTGTCAGAATTTCCTTCCTTTTTAAGGCGGAGTAATATCCATCATATGCACACACCACAATTTGTTTACTCAGCTGTCAGTGGATACTTGGGTTGTTTCCACTGTTTGGCTGTTGTGAGTGGTCATGCTGTTCCTTGCATTTTAACATTCAAATGAAATATAATTTAATTTATCCTTGATATCTCAGGAAAATTTTAAGTATCTTTTAATAGTGGAGAGTTATAGTAATGTACCAAATATACATTGTATTATTAATACTTAGCTGGTGGGCAATTTGGGACAACTTCTATATTCTGAGTCTTTACGTTTGGCCTCTATAAAGAAGATAATACTGCTAATTCTACTTTGGTTTCAGGGATCAAAATGAGTTAATATGTATGAATGTAATTTGTAAAGAGAATATATAAATGTTTATAGTGTATATCAGTAAATTCAGAACTTTCTTGTTTGCATTCTGGGTAAGTAGACCTTTACAGTAGAGACTTAAGAGACACAGAAAATTATGGTAACTTAATTCTTTCAGAAACTTAAAACATTTTACATTTACTCTTTTTAGCCCAGGCTTCAGCTCTCCGGGGTTATTCATGGGGCTTATGAGATTTGAAGGCATAGTTTCATATCATGTTGGTTCTCCAGAATGAACGTGGAAGGAAGTATTGTACTCTTATAAAATGCTGGTGCCTGCTTAGGAGTGGCTTTCTTTTTTCTTTCTCCTTTCTCCCTTTGCTTGAATCTGTCTGTACAAAGCGTGAGGTCCATCCTGTGGAATAACATCCTTTTTAGACTGCACGCACGTGAATTTTGTAGCTCGTAGATTTGCTGTATCCATTTCCAGGATGTTTTTATTGCACACTGACTGTATGCCGGGGGCTGACTAAGATGTGGTGTGAGGCACGGGGGAATTCACCCCATTTGAATCTGGGAGAGTGGCTGGAAATTCCAACTGGTAGGCTATACAGAGTCAATCATGCCTTGACTGGGCTCGCCATACGCCCTCCTTTAGGTGTTCCCGATCATGCAGAATCACGTACATGAGAGCATGAAATGAGATCAGAGCTCTGTCAGCTTTACTTAACCCGGGACTCCAAGCTCTTTCTCAGAAGAGTTGGCCTTCTTTAGCCTCCTGCATCACACTGGTCGTCTGTGACATTGGTGGATCTACGAAGTACAAGTCAGGCGCCATGTGCTGTGCACCTGCTTGTGGGCCCGAGGCGTCTTAGTGCCCCTGCTCCAGGTTGATTCTGTCCGTCTTGCCCATTCGCATCCACTTACAAAGGCTTCTATGCTGTTTCCGTGGTGGCGGTTCCAGGATTCCCATGCCCCGGGATGGGGGCATGTGACGTTAGGAGAGCATCATGGTCAGAAGTCTTTGGGAGTCTAGGACAGTTGAATACACTCTTCACTGCAAGTTTCTCCAAGCCAATAATGCACTGTTGCATTTTGTGAATCTCCACCAAGTCCATACAGCTGTGAAGCTTTGCCTGGGAAGATTTTTCTCCCCTGCACAAAGCTCTCCACATGTCCCAAGCTGTGATTTCCAAGAAACACCAGCTGGAAAACCTGGTTTGGGGGTAACATGTGCTATATTGCCATAACCAAGTCAGTACACGCCTTCAGTACACGCCTTTTTGCGACTGTGCGTGCGCTCAGAAGGTTCACTGTGGACAGTTTAACCATATTTTGGCCTTTGTTCCTGGAAGGAGATGTCTTTCTTCTGCCATGTTGTGCTCGCTGCCAGGCACATTCCCTGGCTCATCTGACTCTGCACATGGCTTGGCTGAACCCAAGAGGGCTCAGTCCTTCCTGTGGGCCTGGTTCCTGCAGGAAGGGCCAGTCTGGTCCCCGTGTCTGCAACCCCTACAGCCCCCAATTTCTTTCCATTGTAGGGTTATGGACATCCGGACTCTCAGGAACTGCTTTAGATGGGGGTTGGTGTCTCAGACAAGGTATGTGTGAAGAGTTAGTAGTTAATATAGTTAATGACATTTTTTCCTCCCTACCAGGACCTAGGTTGCTTCACGGCAAAAGTCACAGTTTATTTGTGGATATGTTCCCAGCTCCTCACACAGTCTGTGGTGCAGAGTAGGAGTTCCATAGATTGTTCAATAAACGACTAAAAAATGAAGGGTCGAGTCTTGGCAGTCGTTTCAGTTTGCTGTGATTCCAGGCAACTTGCCCAAACACTCTGTGTTTTCTAAATTTTAAGGTGTAACTAGATATTTCTCAAATGACTGCAAAGGACATTGGTGAAACTCAGTTCTGCACCAACTGCGAGGAATTGTGTGCCTGGACTGTGCAGGATGGGGGACGCCCAGTGTTTCTTTGTATCCTTGTAACAATCCTGTGGGGTGTAGGTAGCACCCACCGGATTTTGTAAGTGAGCAGACACAGAGGATTGAATAACTTGCTCAAGGTTACAAAGCCTTTAAGTTTGAGAAGTGTGGTGAAAATGCAGGGCTGCCTCACTCTGAATTCTATGTATGTGTGTGTGTGTATATAAGTACATATAGATACATGTACATGTAAGTATATATGTGCATGTATATATGTATATATGTATATATGTATATATGTGCATGTAAGTATATATGTGCATGGATACACATATACATATTTAGGAAGTGTATCCGGGAATATACATACATACACACATGTGTGCAGTCATGCACCGCATAACGATGTTTTGGTCAACAAGAGACTGCATATATGACAGTGGTCCCATAAGATTATAATACTCTATTTTTACTGTGCCTTTTCTATCTATGTTTAGATATGTTAGATACCCAAATACCATTGTGTTACAGTTGCCTACTGTTTTCAGTACAGTAATGTGCTGTACAGGTTTTGCAGCCTGGGAGCAATAGGCTGTACCATACAGACTACACATGTAGTGGGCTGTACCATCTAGGTGTGTGTAAGTGCACTCCGTGATGTTCACATGATTAAGAAATCGCCTGTCCACCCATTTCTCAGAATGTGTCCCTGTTGTTAAGCAACACATGACTGTATATGCATATACACAAGTGTGTATGTATATATTATACCCTAAATGTGTGATATACCAGAGATGCTGCGTTGTAATTCTGGCTTTTGCGATAAATTTTAAATAAGCATTCGCCCTGCCTGTGGTCCTTTGAAACCTCTGACCTGGTGTCCGGTTCCTGTCAGATGCCCCCGTCCTGGTCACAGTGTGCTCGTCTTTTCACACATGATTTTCCCACCCCTGTGTACTGAGGTGCTGGGATGTGTTTGTTGAACTGAAATTCTTAAGTCTGCAGTGTGTGTTCCCGGTTGGTCAAGACAGATAAAACAAAAGCCTGTTTTAGACTATTTAAAAGATTCTTGACACGATCGTGATGGTGTTTTAACAGCTTTTCAGGTCCTGGTCAGCCAAGCTCTGGGCCAGTAGTCAGTGTTTAATAAACAACCTAAGAGTGATGGAGGGAAAAATATATCTTAAGTAGAACTGTGGGCTCTGTAAATCTATGATGGTTTCTTGTTCCTGCTTTTGTTGTGTATAATTATTTGTGTTCCTCCTGAGAATTTTTCTGTTTTTCATCATGAAACACATAGCCTGCCCCCCCTACCCCCCGTAATTTGGAGCAGTTGGGCTTGAAAGAGAAGATTGATGCATAGTAAGAAAAGTCCGTAGGAGAGATTTAAGAGAGCAATTTCCTTATCTTCTATTCTGTCCCTTTGCCAGACAGAAGCACAAAAAGTAGTTGGAGTGAAAATGCTGCCTCCTAAAATTAGCTCTTCTCTTTGTTTTCTGGATGCTTTTACTGGTTGATGCAGGCACAATTTGCCCTTCTTGGTGAGCCTTCTGCGTTGTTTAAAAGTGCAAAGAAAAATAAATTGTCTATCAGAGGAGCTTATTTTAGGTGCAAGTAAGTTTTAAGGGTTTCCATGACTCCAAACTTTTCCTGTTGTCCTGGAAGAAACACATCTCCCCCCAGCCCCCCGAAAGTCAGAAAAGGGGATTCTAGACAAAGCTCCCATGTGGGCAGGTATGTCTTGTCTACTGTAGTGTCCAGCACCTGGCTGGGGGCCACCCGCTGTGCGCCCAGTAACCCTTGGCCGGAGGTAGGGTTTCCATGCTGAGAACTCAGGAATGGAACGACATAAGGGGAGCTTCCGCTTGAGACAGCAACTGCAGCATCAAAATAAATGCAGTAATTTTGGTCTTGAGAGTGAAGTTGTGTCTCTGAAATTATAAGCCCAAATGGATAATTTCCTTTTTTAGGTTTTAGAATTCTGGGTTTATTTTCTGAAAGAGCTTGCAGCAGATGTGGTTCTGTGGGGAAAGTTTACACCTCAGGGGTTCCATTTTGGGGGTCCTTGATGTGTTATTGTTTATAAACGATAGATGGAAATTGTTCATTGATCTGACATTAAGTCTGCTAGGGCTTATTGTAAAAAACATCTCTGCATCTGGTTAGAATGACACTTAGTGGGATAACTCAGGACAGTTGATGGCCTTTTTTTTTTTTAAAAAGAGTGAATCGATTAAATCACTCCCAGTTTTTTCGTAGCCATTGATGGAAACAGATTCTGTAGGGCAATAAACAGTCTTGGTTCGTGGAAAGGTTGTAACAGTGCAGCTGTCGAAGGACTTTTTCTTTGGAGGGCAGTGGGGAGGATGGGCCGTGGGCGAAGACCAGAGAATAGTCAGACAGTAGCGTGGACAAGTTTATTGTTTAATGTTTCTCTATGTGAGACTAGGAGAAGTGACATTTTGCTTGCTCTAGTTCACACTGAGGCTGAGACCAAGGTCTGTCGGTCTTCCTGGGGTTGTTTAGAACACAGCACTGTGCAGTAAGGGATTCTTATATGAAGTTTGCATTTGGAGAAATTGTGAAGAGCCTCTGTTTCCTCCTCAGTGAGGCAGTCCAGAAAAGCAATTGCTTGAAAAAGCACATTGCAGAGATAGACAGTTATGGTCCTTTCACGTTTTAATAGTTGTTTCGTGGATATCAGGGAGTCCAAAATTCTTAGTAGACTTTAATAACATTCATGCAGTCTCAGTTTGCACACCATAAGACTTTTTGTGTGGCTTGCACTCTCTTCACCTTGATTGACTTTGTGCCTGTGAGCAACTGTGCCACTGTTGTGCAAAGATGTTTATTTTCCCTTCAGCAGTAATTAGCCACAGGGTTGAGCACTGAGATGCTGTCCTGCAGCAGGCTTCTTCTCTCCCCAGCCAGTATCTGCAGCCTCAGTGTTTGGGAAGAAATGCAAGTCAGCTTTCTTCCTGGTTGATTCTGGAGCAGATGTCGGCAGGCTGCAGAGGCTCTGTCGGTGGGGCTGGCTAGAGCATGACTTTCTGCTCCTAGGAAAGAGATTCTTGCAGGATTTTGTGTGTGGCTCTCAGGAGACGAGTAGGTGGCTGAAAAACCAAACCAAACCAAAAAAACCACACGCAAAAAACCAAAAGGAAAAAAAGCACATAATTATCATGTAGGCACAGTTGCAGCTGACCCTGATTTTGGCCTCAATTCTGGAATAAGTGAGCTGGTTTAGACAAACCCCTTATTAGGTAACGGATTGTTATTCATTTCTTCCCTTCTAGACATTTACTCTGTGAAAGCTGCTCCTACCTGACCTTCCGCGGATTTTGGCAGCAGCATTTCCTGGAAGACTGTTTCCTTCTCCAACGGTATTCCTTACATAGGGCGTAGGATCATACTCCAAAGAGCCCCGTAGCAGGTTTAATTAACTAATTGATTCAACCAGTGCTTACTGAGTGCTAGGTGGGCTTGTGTTTCTGTTCAGTAAATGGCAGCATTTTACCTCCTGAGCATCCTGAAGCTTCTGTTACGGCGCTCTCCAGAGGTGTGGGGCCAGAGTGCCGGGTCTGCGAGGGCCAGTAGGCTCTGGGGCTGGGGGGGCCGCAGGAGGCAGGGAGGTCGGCTCTGTCTTCATTTGGCACAGGCTCTCTCAACTAGGGTCTCTCCTGCTTCTTTCTCCAAAGCTTAATCGAACCACCATCTAAAACAGCTGACATCCTGTCTTCTGCCTCCAGATTTGGGCAGAGATGGCTGGAGAACCCCCTTTCCCTGGTGGTGGATTAGGTTATCAGAACCAGCTGGTGGGTCTCAGAGGACAGCGGCTGTCATTTTAGCCCAGTGATCTTGATTCCTAGTTCCCCTGCTCTCTAGCCGTGCCTCGTTGGATGCATGGAGTCATAAAATACATGTGATATGCTGAGTTGGGGGGGGGGGAGGAGGGAAACAGGTGGTTGGAGCTGCTTCGTGATGGCCGCCCACCCCGGCTCTCCCATCTTAATAGGCTTCAGAAATCCTGGAATGCATAATTCACCAGCCCGTGGAGTCCCACCCATGTCCCCTGTGGCTTCAAAATGTAAATGACATTTGCAGAGCCTGTTCTTTCCCTGGATCTTGGCCCCAGGAGGTGCTGGCTTACGTGCCCATTACAGTTTCTGGCCTCCTTGTTACTGGTCTTTGCAGGAAGCTGCTCTGAAGGCACTTGGGGCCTTGCCAGGCTGAGTCACAGCTGACTTAGGGAAATGCCACACAGGACGCTTGCAGTCCCCCTTGTTCTAAGCGTGGGTTTGCAACTGCATACTCCAAAAATGAATCAGAGTGGGGGAAAGTGTGCGAGAGAAACAGAAATGGAAGTGTGGGCGGGAGGGCCACAATGGCGCTGTGTATTCAGACCACACCTTCCGTTCTGCTGCTCAGCGGTTCTCCCCCAAGATGTAGCTGGAGGCTGGAGGCTGTTGTGCTGTTCGATCCTTTCTGCCATGTAGCCGGCCTTTCTTTTCCAGGCTGGCACAGACAAGGGTGCATTAGAGGGCTGCCCAGGCCCCATTTCAGAGCAGCTGAATCAGAGTCTTCATGAGGGACGGGGAGTCTGAAATTTAAACAAGTCCCCAGGGGTTATTGAAGAATAGCCTAACTGAACACCCACGGCTCGATGGGCTCAAGCTGGCATGGTTTTTTCTGCTCACATTTTAATATCTCTGAAATCAGGATGCGTCTTACAACGGGTGGTGTTTCAGGGTTTAATTGACAATGTTTTTCTTCCTAAATGGAACATAAAATTAATGGTGCGCCCCACAGTGGATTGTGTCTCCGGTTCAGTGAGCCATGTTGCTTTTGCTTACGCTCCGGTGGGAGCATGCTCTTTCTGACTCACCATCTCTCTCCAGGTGGTCAACATGGATGAGGTGGGAGTTGCATAAACAGCAGCATCCAGAAATGAGGGCTTCTGCCAGTGCCATTTCCCTCCGTGGGGCTGCAGAGGACATGAGCACCTGTGTTTGTGTTCTGCATTGAGGTTAATGTCCTATTGGTTCATAAGCGTGATTATCTCCATTATACAACTGGGGCACCAGCACCCGGAGAGAAGTTAAAAGACTTGTTCAGGGTAGACAGCTTGGAAGTGGTGGGGGCAGACCAGCCCTGTCTGACACCAGCTCCAGTGCTGTCTCTGCCCGTCAGTTTGCACCCTCTGTCTTTCCAGCCTCTTCCCACTCACCTTTATTCTCAGCCCTTCCAGGCCCCCACAGGGATCATAGTAATGCAGGAAAGATGATTCATTTCTTTCATCCGGTCTTCAGACCTGACTTCGTAGAGGCTGGTTTTGTGCGGTAGTTGCACATTAACTACTTGGAGAGTCAGTGCGCTAGGACACGCCAGCTTTTCTTGCTTACGGCTGTGCAGTGCAGAGTCTCCAGGCGTTGTCTGCCCTGTTTCCTGGATGTTGCAGTGATAGCAGAGTTCTGTGTCCTCTGTGTGGATGAACTAGCTGCATGTCTCTGGGCAGCCAAGTTGATTCCTCTGTATAAGGGTGGGGGATGGCTTGCGATTGCCCGAAGATTTCAGCCTGAGAAATGGTGCTGGATGCTGACTGCTTCCAGGAGCTGTGCCTCCTCATGGCCTGGGGTGAATTCCTGTGCGCCCCCCCCCCTAGCCTCTGAGTCTCTGCAGTTTGCTCAAACGGTTGGTGGTTTGGCCCATAGCCCCGGAAACCCAGCCACCTGAGGTTGTGACTTTAGGACTTTTTTGTTTTGTGTTTAGCTTTAGTTCCCCCTGTGAGGCAGTGAGGACAATTCATTTTATTTTACATCAAAGGCTTTTAGGGGTCGAGATGGGAACAGGATGAATAATTATTGAGCATTTGCTGAATGGCAGACATTAGAGAGGCGTCTCCTCCAGGACCTAGGTGTTCTGGCTGCAGGCCGAGGACAAGCAGAGGGCGCTGGCTCCGTGAACTAGAGTGCATGCAGAGGGAGGCCGGGCTCCTCTGCTGTTCCCTACGTCAGTAGCATGGGTACTTTCAGAATATAAAATCTTAAGTATTTTAGTGAAGCGACTTGCAGAGTTGAGCTAGGGAATGACAGTGGCCTCAGGCAGTGACTGATGAATCCAGAGAGTTACTTCCGCCTCGTGGGAGAATCAGCTGCTCTGTTCCCATTGGGAGGTGACTCTAGGGAGAAAAAAATAAATTCTCATTTTTTTCTCTCATGGACTTTGTATATGTGTGTGTGTGTGGGGGGGGGGTTAAGCTCTTGATTAAAGAAAGAAGAATTATAGAGATGTTTAAACTTCCAAATAGATTTCCTGTGATTAAAAGTGGTTTACATATTGGTGCTGTAGCAAGGATTTTGGAGGGTGGTTTATGTGTATACTTAAAACAAAAGTCTTTCTAGAAGATGTTCGTTCATTGGACTCAGTACCTTAAAAATAAGAATCAAGGGTCTGGAAGAAGAGAAGCAGAGTCTTGGCGGTCACTGTGGTGTGGGCTGGGGGTGAGGCTGCATCTCATGACGGCATGTGGTGAGCGGAGAGTCCTGGGCTTCCGCTCGGGTCACTGGTCTGCCTCTCCAGCGTCCTGCCCGTGGGCAGGTCCGGCTCTCACTCTTGTGCAGGTGCAGGCAGGTGAATGTTGGCTACATGCACCGTGAAGTGCTGTGCAAGGTGTGACCGAGTGTTGCTGAGGTTTGGACAGGCTCCTTCCAGGGCTCGCTGGCTTGCGTAAAGATGGGGTGCTGGGCCGGGGTACACACAGGAGGGGAAGGCGGGCTCTGCTGCCAGGACCTTGCACCCCGAGCCATGTGGAACTGGTTTGCCCACGAAGCCACAGGGCCGGTTCTGAAAGACCGATGCTAATCAGACATATAAGTAAGCTCGAAATAAAGATATCCTAGGAGTTTTCCTGATTATTTGAAAGTCACACACACACTTAGGATGGTTTGACTTGTGATTTTTCCACTTTATAATGGTGTGAAAGTGATATGCATTCAGTACATTCCTCGACTTATAATGGGGTTATGCCCCAGTAAACCCATTCTAAGTGGAAAATATCATAAGTCGAAAATGCATTTAATGCACCTAACCTACTAGCCTGCCTTAAACATGCTCAGAATACTTACATTAGCCTGCAGCTGGGCAAAATCATATCAAAAAATCACTGGCAACACAGTACGCTGTAGAGTATCACGATTGCCTGGCTGACTGGGAGGTCTGGCTCACTGCCCCTGCCCAGCATCAAAAGAGAGTATCGTGCCTCAGATTACTAGCCTGGAAAAAGATCAAAATTCAAAATTCGAAGTACAGTTTCTACTGAATGCATCTGGTTTTTGCACCATTGTAAAGTTGAAAAATCGTAAGTCAAACCATTGTAAGTTGGAGACCAATTATATATGTGGGGTAAGATACATGGCATGACCTATAGGATAGGAGATATATATATTTGAAACAAAGTTTCACAAACAGGACTTATCCTTTCTGGATGGGCCGTCCATCCTACTTTTTTCTATCTCATGAAAAACTTTGCAGGCATCAACTCAGTTGATTGATTTCACACTCCACCAGTGGGTCTCCCTTGGCCGTGGAAAGGCACTGCCCTGAGATCCGTGTCTCCCCGAGAGCTGTGGCTACAGAAGTCCTGCAGATGGGGTGCAGTCACATAGGGAGGTTGTCTCAGAAGGGAGGACTTTGCCCAGATGTTAGAGAGCAGTGGCCAGGGTGACCGTAACACTGTGCGCGCCCAGTGTGCTCACTGCCTTCGCACTGGAACAGGTGCAGGAGTAGTGGGTAGGGGTGCTGCTGCTGCGGCAGTGCTGGGGGCCCTGCAGGCTCCCTCAGGGGTGTGGCAGGGGCGTGGTGGTCAACAGAAATAGCCCACTCGTGTGACATCAGGAATAGTCCCATAAGGCACCCCTGTCAGGTGCACGGGTTTGCACGGTCATCCCTCTGGGACAGGTGCCTATGTCAGGGACTGGCTGATGTCTTGGGGCCACCAGGGGCTGCTCCTGGGACTGGCCCCCACATATGCTGATTGTGGCTTATTTACAATTTCAGGCCAAGACTCTGGCCTCAACATCACCAAATTCCAACGTCTGTAAAGTGTAAATGTGCTAACATTTAGCAAGACTAGTGAAATGGGGCAGGCAGACGCCCCTTCAGGCTTCACACTACATGGTTAATGCTAGGAATATTGGCAGACCTGCTCATTGAGAGACAGCTCTTACCTTTTAGGGGTGTGCATTTGATTGGCAGATCATTTGTCAGAAACCAGCCCCTGTCTGTGGATAGACTGCTGGGCTGTGTTGGAGGTTCAGGAGAAATGTATCGATTCACCAGGCCACGGGCACCCCAAGGACCAAGGAGCAGCCCTGTCACGTACAACCCAGGGCCGTGTCCTGGGGCAGGCCGGGTGCCTCTCAGCCCACGGAGGCTCAGCATCCCCCGGGTGTTGGGGGCAGGCGTCAACAACCAGGGCTGAGAATCATTGCTCTAAAATAAATCACCCTCTGCTGCCCCCAGAGCGTTTCCTTCTACCACTTACAGCACTTGGTTACCTTTTCCCTGGCGTCGTTATTGACCTGTTTATTCCCACCCTGTTGATTTGTAACTTAAGGATAGCCTTGTCTCTCTTAATTGAACTAGATTCTGAGCCTTGAAGGTTCGCATCGCCCCACGGGATCTTCCAGGGTAATCCTCCCACCCCCTTGTGGCTCTCTCCCTAATCACTGCTGCCTTCGCTGGCCCGGGTGGGGGAGAGTGTCCTTGGATCCTCACACCCAGGCTTGAGCACACACCTCTTGCTTTAAATTCTTGTAGCACACCTGGGATCCTGGAGAAGTCGGGTCCCCGTCTCCCTAGGTATGACCGCTGCATGCAGCCGGAGGCCAGCGTGGGCCCTGCCTTCTCACAGCCTTTCCCCACGTGCACGTGGCGGCAGCCGTCTTGCTCAGTGAGTGAGTGGACATGGAGTCGGACCTGCCCGAGTCTGGGGCTGGCTCTGCCGCCTTTCCCGTGGGCATCCGTCCCTCTGAGCCTTGGTTTCCTTGCTTAGGAGGGGAGGGTGATGCACACAACACATCTACCATACGACACAGCAGCAGTTTTCTCTGTGCCAGCGCTGACCAAGCGCAGTGAATGTTAGTTGTTATTCTCATCCCCCGTGACACCTCCCCCAAAGGCCTCCAGATCCCTGGAATCCTAGACTACAGAGGACCCCAGGAGTGGTAGCAAGGCCCTTGCTGTCTGCACCATGCTGACTCCTGTTTTCCTGTCTAAAGTCTCATTTCTTTTCCAGATGATCCCACCCCCCATGAGGTGGGAGGAGCTGGCAGCAGTGCCTGAGCACTGGGGGTCCTTCTGCCCCCACCCCGTGCCCTGTGCCCAGCACGGTGCATCTACCACCCAGTGGTTGCCCAGCAAATGTTTTTGGACTGGTAGAACGTGCCAGAGAGTTTTAGTGCCCCTGGTCTCCTCCTCACAGAAAAGCAGCCCACACCCGTGATGTGAGGCCTGGGAGTGCCACCCCCAACCCCAGTGTGGCAAGAGGTGGTGGGGTGGGGGCGAGGACTAGCCTGGGAGCAGCAGGAGGGGCTCGTGGACCAGCAGGGGCACCACGGGAAGGGTTGAGGGGTTCACTGAAGACTGAGAGCTGGTTTCAGAGAGGCAGCGAGGAGGTTTCTGCCCAGCCATCCCCGTCTTCTGGGCTACTCAGTGATCGCCAGGTCCCTTCACCTCACCGTGGGCACTGGCTGGGTGTTCCGAGGATGTTGAAAGCTCTGCTCTCAGCCCTGGCACCTCCGTTGGCTACTCTGCGTCCACTGAGGACATTTGGTGCAAAGGACATCGCCTTAAAGAACTCAGTGTATTAGACTTTGAAACTTTGCACCTTGGCTCCCAGACCTAGTCTGGTGCTAGCAGAAATGTCCATTTGACCACATGGACCGTTTTCCATATTGGATTGCAAGCTGGAAGAGTGATCAGGAAGACCTCCCAAGCTGCAGCGTGGCGGGAGGCTTCTGCAAAGGGAAGACTGTAGTTGCCGAGGCCCGCAGGGCGAAATGGGACGGGCTGGAAAGGCTCTCACGGGAGGAGGCATCGTGGAAGTTGGGTGATGTCAGGAGCAGAGGAAGGGCATGTTTTGGGGAAGAAGAGAAGAGAGCTGGCCAGGGCTGGATGGTCGAGGGCCCTTTAGTAAGGACTAGAAGCCGTGGGTGATGAGTTACAGAAGGAGTAAGCTTAAGGAAGGTTGCCGTGGCGTAGGCAGGCAGGGAGGCCGAAGAAAGTGAAACAAGCTCGTTTCACGCGTTTGGTGACCTCTTTTTAGATGTGGGTCTCTATGGTTCCGGACTTCTGTTTTTGTCTTCTCTCATGCAGATCAGAGATGTGAAACAGACCCAATATGTGCCCCTCGGGGCAGCCCCGGGTGCAGTGACATGCTAGGCAGAGCCTGCTGTCCCTGCGCGGGCCGCGCAGCCGTCCTGCCCCATGCAGTTGCCGAGCCAGGCTGGGAGCTGCCCAGGGTGAATGTGTTCTTCCTGAGGGAATTCCAAACCGAACGCTCCCGTGCTTCCCTCAAAATTTCTTATAGCTCATTCAAAAAAATACTATGATGGTTTTTAATTTTTATGACTCCTTCTCATCTGTCTTTTTGCTGTGTTTTAGGGACATTTTAGGGGCCAAAATGATTTGTCTCTGCTCTATGTTTGCTCTGAGGATGGAACAGAAAATGTTCAGGGCTGTTCTTGTCTGAGTCACTTGGGCTGTCATGAACTCCAAGGGCCTGGGGGCCAAGGCCAGGGAGCCCTGCTATTGTCACACAAAGGCAGATCTTGGGGTGGCTCAAGCATTGCCCTTGGAGTTGGGCCCCAGCCCTGCCATGTTGGGGGTGTGAGACCTCTGCACTGAGTTTCCTTGCTTATGCTAAATGGGAGTAACCAAAGCGTCCTATGAGGATTAAATGGGTTAATGTAACTAGAACACTTTAGAATGGTGTGTTGCACACAGTAATGTAACTCTTTACCGCTGTTGCTGTTACAGTATTTGTTTGGTTATTAGACTTTTTCTATGACTAAGCCTTGAGGGTTTCTCTCAGCTGTGCTCTTCTGGTTTTTTGTCTTGGACAGATTTTTCCAGGGAATTGAGTGGTGAAGGAGGAATGTAGATACATTGAGCACGGTTTGAGAGGAGGTCGGACATCAGCCTGACCTTGGAGCATTGGGGAGGATTGAAGTATAATAGTTTCCTCTGGGTGGGTTACTGACAAACTATGGCAACTGTGGGAGAAAATTCATTCTTTTCTCTTTAAATGCAGGGTAATACCATTGCTAGGCAGAAGATGATAAAGGAGTTGAAGGAGTTGGTCATGCCTGACTTTCAGGAATGTGTGTCTGTGTACGTGTACGTTTGTATATGCTCTGCACGGGTATTTGTGTGCACGCACATATATATACAGTGTGCATGTATGTTTGCATTTATGTACATATGGGCATTTGGCTCATGCATATTTGTGCACACACATACATGTACACAACACTCAAGCATATACTCACATGTCACAATCATGTGTGCTCACATGCATACAGTATGCACTTATGCATGCACACACTGCCCATGTGTGCTTGCATACACATGGCACATGTGTTTGCATGCATGTATGCAACACACCATGTGTGTTTGAATTTATGCGTGTGTACACATGACACATGTGCTTGCATGCATGTACATATGTATGTACCTGGGGTTTAAGGTGAATCCTTACCATGCGGCTCTGTCCAGTGAAACTCTCAGTGTTCAAAGGTGCGGTCTGAGAAAGCATCCACTTTCAGGGCAGGTACCCAAATGGGCTCTTTTCTTTTTTGCTGGCTGAAATCATCAGGGATTGTTTCAAAGTTGTAACTTCTGATTTTTGCTCTTCTTTTAAATCCCAGAGCCAATACTTGAACAGAAACAAGTTTGCTGTTGTGCCTCTTACTTTGATTAGCTTGTATTAAATTAATTGTCAGGTTGCCTGGAATCAAAGCTTCTTAAAATGAAAACTGTTTCACTAGAGAAATTTATGCAAGATCAAAAAATGGAAGACTGTCTCGTTAAGGAAATGGAAAGCTAGCCTGAATACAAAATCTTGAGCTTCGGACCTGATCTCTGGGTGCAACATGTGTTGCACTTCCCCCTCTCCCCCACTTACCTAAGAAGGGGCCCCCAGCACTCACATACCAGTAGCCTCTTTTTGTTATTCTTTGTTTTTTAATGTATCTCCTTTTTAAAGATCCTCTTGGTTACAAGCAAAAGCAGCCTACTGCAGGCTGGCTTAAGCTGAGAAGCAAATTTATTGTGGAGATATCAGGATGTCTCACATTACTGGGAGGAGGAAGGTTGGCTGGCCACAGAGGTGTGAGAGCCAGGACCTGGAACGAGCCTGGACCACAGTGGTCACAAGTGAGTCTCAGCTCTGCTCTCTGAGTCAGGTGACTGCTCTGTCTTCTCTCTGCAGAGGAGATTTTTTTGCTCAGACTCCTGTGTTTACCTGTTGCGGGTCTAGCCTCCCAGCCTAGACTAAGCCCGAGTCTCCTCAAGGAAACCAACTGGATGTTTACTCTGGCGTATCCCAAAAGGGGGTGTGTGGCCTGCAGTCCCTGCATGAGGTGGGCGTGCCTCCAGAGGCGCTGGGAGGGCTTGGCTGGGAGTACGTGTCTGGAGCGTGTAGGTTGCCTCTGTTTTCATGGAGTCTCAAGGATCTGAAAGCATTTTATTCCCATCTCTGGCAGAGGTGCTCGCGCCTGGCCTGAACTACTAGGATTTGGAGGATTGGGGGGTGGTAGAGGGGGATCTGGCAGCACAGGTGGTCTGATTTCGGGGGCCACTTCAAGTCACTCTTCTCTTGCTGGGCTGTGATTTGTCCTTTTCCAAGTGACTTAAACAGAGACTTTCTCTCTTGTCTGTGGGAGTGAGGACAGTGAAGGGAGGAATGGGGGAGGGGCCGGCTGAGTGGAAGGAAGCGTAACTGCACTGCTGGGATTCTGGCTCCGCAGGTGCCTTCCATGGACCCGCCTAGGGGACAGGTAGCACCCTGAAGTCCAGGTCTGGCTCTGGTCTGCTCTTGGGCTGTCAGCCAGGACAAAAGCATGCACCAGGCAAGCATCTCTTCCGGTAAAACAGAGTGCCTCCATGTACTTTTGAAATGCCTGGGACATCTCATTTTATTCTGGATTTTATCCTGGGCTCTGCTGCCTGCTTGGCATGAACCAACCACCTGGGAAACGGGGCATGGGTGAAGATCTCGGACCTTCTGTCCACCCTTCTGTGTGTGTGTGTTTGTGAGCACGCGCGGGGCTCTCTTTTAAGTGTTTTCTGGCCTGAGAAATCGTTCTACCCCCACATGGTTTAGGTGGCAGCACAGCATCTGGAGAGAGGAACAGAGCCCCAGAGCTGGGGCAACTGGCCTGATCTAGACAGCTTTGTTGATGCTACAGCCAACTGACCTGCTCTGTGCGGGGCTGTGACGGTCAAGCTTAGAGAGTGAGGGGCTGTTGAAAAATTCATTTTTCTTCTTCTAGGGCTCAGTCTTCTTTGTACCAATTTCTTTATTTTTCCTTCTTTCCTTCTTGACTCGGCAGTCCAGTGTGCCCAGCACCTGTGTGCAGTCTATACCTGGAGCCACAGGGTGCAGCCACTCTCAGCCAGGGGCCATTATTGAGAACCAGCTGTGGGGGGAGGGGTTGGGGACAGGTAGGAAGAAGCAGAAGACCTGACCCCTCCTTCAGGGGCAAGAAGCCTGCACAGCATAGCTAACAGTGTGGGGCAGCAGCTGAGCAGACGTGACACTGGCACGGTGTCCTGTGTGAAGTGCCAGAGAAGTGGCTGGGGATGGATCATTGCTGTGTGGGGCTATAGGAGCAAAAAGCATCCCGTGGCTGACCGTGCCCACTGCGGCTTTCCTCAGGCAGACAGCACATGGGATTTCAGAATGCTCTTGTTGCCTTCAGAGGCCCGGGGAGTGTCAGCTTATTTGCGCCTGATTAGATAAAAGAGGTCACGATCCTGTGAAGGTGCCTTTCAGGAAAGGGGTCCCTGGTGTTGCCAGATGTGCAGCATGGAGCACTGGCACCGGAGGCCTCGGTTCCCGGTTCTGCTCATGACTCATTCCTGTGGCTCAGGGCAAATGACTGGACTTTTTTTGCAAATAGTGTCAACATGTGCTGAGCGTCTGACTCACAGGGCGAGGCAGTGGGTGAAGGGCTTAATCTCCATGCAGCGCTTGACGTGATGGAATGAAAGCCATTGCGTTACCAGCCTTGGGTGTCAGATTCTCGTTGTAAGGAAAGCCGGTTGTGACGTATGTTCCCTTTCAGTTTGGCACTGGCTTCGGTTAGGACAGGAGGGTCCCACCCACTTAGCTGTGGCCCTGGTAATCTGAGATTCTTGGAAACAGGCCACAGTGATTCCTTTTTGACCACATTCAGAGTCAGGTGTTCAGGTCAGTTTCCTGGTGTTTCCACCCCTTACTATAGGGGGAGGTGTAGTCACTCCTGTCCTTCTCTGCTGTCACCTGGTGGCTTCAAAATGTTCCTTGTGAAGGCATATTCCCAAGTGACTCTTCCTCACAATTCAGGGAGGCATTTGAGGTTAATAAATTGACAGACGTTTCCCATATTATTACCTCGCTATCTTGGAAAGAGTTATTTTTACGTGATAGTGCGGTAGGAGGGATTTCTTAGCGGAGGAACGTGCTTCAGCTGAACTAGGCACTGCAGTGACATGAAGAGGAGAAACGGTGTTGGGCTGACGGAGTGGGTGGACCTTCCCACTGTATTCTGGTGAGTCCTGGGTGTATTACACCGTGAGCTGGCCTGCCGGGTGAAAATGATGCAGCCAACCCAGGAACTGCACTCGGCTCACCTTCTAGTCTGGTCCAGAATGTTGGATTGGGCTCTTGAATCTTTGTGGTAATTATGTGGCGTGGCATTATTAACATTAAAGATGGATGGTTGTGCACCATTTGGAAGGTGGAAGCCTATTTTTAATAGGCTTTACTTTTTAGAGCAGTTTTAGGTTTACAGCAAAAATGAGCAGAAGATACAGGAAGTTCCCATACACCCCCTGCCCAAATGCAGGCTTCCCTATTATCAACACCCTTCCAGAGCGACATATTTGTTACAGTCCGTGAGTCCGTGTGACAAATCACGGTCACTCAAGTCCACGGTTTACATTAGGGTTCACTCTTGGTGTTGCACAATGTGTGGGTTTAGACCAATGTACAGGCGCACTGCAGGGATACTGCAGGTTTGGTTCCAGACCACGGAATAAAGCCATTATTGCAATAAAGCGAGTCACGTGGATTTGTTGATTTCCTGGTGCATATAAAAGTAATGTTTACGTTGTCTATTAAGTATGCAATAGCATTATGTCTAAAAAACCAAGGTACATACCTTAAGTAAAAAATACTTCATTGCTAAAAAACGCTAGTGATCAATCTGAGCCTTGAGTAAAGAGGGTCTCACCTCAGTGTTGGTGGCTGCTGAGTCATCAGGGTGGCTGGCAGTTGCTGACAGTTGGGGTGGCTGTGGCAATTTCTTAAAATAAGACAGCAGTGAAGTTGGCCACATTGATTGACTTTTCCTGTCAGGAAAGAGTTCTCTGTAGCGTGCAGTACTGTTTGATGGCATTTTACTCACAGTAGAACTTCTTTGAACATTGGAGTTAATCCTCTCAAACCTTGCCTCTGCTTTATCAACTAAGTTTATGTAATATTCTAAATTCTTTGTTGGCATTTCAACAATGTTCATAGCATCTACACCAGGAGTATATTCCATGTCAAGAGACCTCTTTCTTTGCTCATCCATAAGAAGCAACTCCTCATCCATCAAAGTTTTATTATGAGATTGTAACAATTTAGTCACATCTTCATACTCTGCTTCTAGTTCTTTTGTTATTTCTACTACATCTGCAATTACTTCCTCCAATAAAGTCTTGAACCCCTCGAAGTCATCGATAAGAATTGGAATCGACTTCTTCCAAACTCTTGTTAATATTGTTATTATGACCTCGTCCCAGGAATCATGAATGTTCTCACTGATACCAAGAATTATGAATTCTTTCCAGAAGGTTGGCTTTGCCCAGATCCATCAGAGGAATCACTATCTAAGGCAGCTGTAAACTTTTAAAATGTATTTCTTAAATAATAATACTTGACTGTTGAAATTACTCCTTGATCCATGGACTGCAGAATGGATGTTGTGTTAGCAGGCATGGAAACAACATTCATCTCCTTCTACATCTCCATCAGAGCTCCAGGTGACCAGGTGCATTGTCAGGGAACAGTAATCTTTTGAAAGGCATCTTTTTGTTCTGAGCAGTAGGTCTCAACAGTAGACTTAAAATATTCAGTAAACCATGCATTGTCAATGAACAGTAATCTTTTGAAATGCATCTTTTTTTTCTGAGCAGTAGGTCTCAACAGTAGGCTTAAAATATTCAGTAAACCATGCCATAAACAGATGTGCTGTCATCTAGGCTCTGTTGTTCCAATTATAAAGCACAGGCAGAGTAGATTTAGCATACTTCTTAAGGGCCCTAGGATTTTCAGAATGCTAAATGAGTATTGGCTTCAACTTAAAGTCACCAGCTACATTAGTCCCTACTAAGAGAGTGAGCTTGTCCTTTGAAGCTTTGAAGCCAGGCATTGACTTCTCCTCTCTAGCTATGAAAGTCTTAGATGGCATCTTCTTCCAATAGAAGGCTGTTTCATCTACATTGAAAGTCTGTTGTTGAGTGTAGCCACCTTCGTCAATGATCTTAGCTAGATCTTCTGGATAACTTGCTGCAGCTTCTCCATCAGCACTTGCTGCTTCATCTTGCTCTTTGATGTTATGGAGACAGGTGTCTTTTCTTAAACCTCATGAACCAACCTCTGCTAGCTTCCAGCTTTTCTTCTGCAATTTCTTCACCTCTCTCAGCCTTCATAGAATTGAAGAGAGTTAGAGCCTTGCTCTGGATTAGGCTTTGACTTAAGGGAATGTTGTGTCTGGGTTGATCTTCTATCCAGACCACTGAAACTTTCTCCATATCAGCAGTAAGCCTTTTTCATTTTCTTACTAATCATGTGTTCATTGGAGCAGCACTTTTGATGTCCTTCCAGACTTTTCTTTTGCATTCACAACTTGACTAACTGGTTCAGGAGGCCTACCTTTCAGCCCATCTTGGCTTTCAACGTGCCTTCCTCACTAAGCTTAATCACTTCTAGCTTTTTATTTCAAGTAACAGATATATAACTCTTCCCTTCCCTTGAACACTTTGATGTCATTGTAGGGTTATTAATGGGCCTAATTTCAATATTGTTGTGTCTCAGGGAATAGGGAGGCCTGAAGAGCTGGAGAGAGATGAGGAATGGCCAGTCAGTGGAGTGATCAGAACAAACACAGCATTGCTCTCACCCTACCTGATTTGAAAAAAAAATTCTTATAGAGAAGTTCAAATATATGTAAGTAACAATAGTATAATGAACTGCACATGCCTGTCACCTGCTCTGACTCCATCAGCCTGTGGTCAGCCTTGCCCTGTGCATGGCCCCTCAGAGGTAGACCCCAGAAGTCATGTTATTTTATCTGTATATATTTTAGTATGTAAAAGATAACTTAAACTCACAGTACCATAAATTGTACCTAAGAAACAACTAGCAAGTTCCTTTATATCATCAACTATTTAATTAGTGTTCAAATTTCCATTTGGTTCGTAAATGTTATGCATGTAGTTTATAATTGCTCTTAATTCAGGATTCACATAAGGTTACCTAGAGTGAGTGATTGGTACAACTTTTAAGTCTTTTGAAAGCAGAGTTCCCTCCTTTGTCTCTTGCTTTTTGTCGTTTTGTTTTGTTTGTTGGTTTTTGCAATTTTTTTAAGGGAGCTGGTTTTGCCTTCCGGGCTTCAGTCTGGGTTTTGTGGGCCGAGTCCCCGTCACATTGCTCTTTGCTCTTTTCTTCCTGCACATTGGAAGCTGGACTCAGAGGCTTGGTGAGGTTTAAATTTAATTTCTTTTTTCCTTTCTGAGGGACAGGTAAGGTCACTTGCTACTCGGGTCTGTTTCATTTTTTAGTCTGGAGCCCTTGGCGCTGGCTGGCCGTCTGCGGGGCAAGCAGCTTTCGGGGGTAAAAACCCTTTTTAGTTCATTCATTTAGCAATTTCCAGTCAGTGGTGACCAGATAGGGTTTTTGTTTGTTTGGTTTCGTATCATTATGAACTCGTGGGTTTACACATTCGCATTTCAGTGTTTTCCAGTTATTATTCTCACTAAGGTTCAAATCATCCCAGCTTTGGTCAGTGAGAGCTGCTGGAGGTGATCCTGGGTCCTGTTGATCTGATCTTCTAGCCCCGGAGCTCTGTGTTGCCGTCTTGTGTGACAAGATTTCCGGGATCACATTGTCGGTTCCTGCCCCAGACCTGGAGTCAGCTGTTCCCAGAGATCACTGGTTCCTGTGCTGGGAAGTGGTATTTGTATATCTCCATCTGGGTTTGGGACAGTCTGTTCTTCCTGTTCCTCCCCGCTGCTCCCGGTGCCTGGCTGGAACGTCCCTATGTACCTGCCACCATAGATTGCAGTCATCAGCTAGGCTCTTGGTCTTTTCTGTTGGCAAGGGTGCCTGTGCCCCGGGTGTCTGGGTCGTTCATCTTTGGATTCTTGGCCTCCAGCCTGGGTCCTGCCACACAGCACATCTGAATGTCAACACTTGACTAAAACTTACTCAGATTTGCATGGGGGCAGGGGGGAGGTTTAAAGGCTGTACCCGAGTTTCTCCAGCCCTCTCCAGCCTGTGTTAGATAAGGTCACGTTGGCCAGGTATGGTGGCTCACGCCTGTAATCCTAGCACTCTGGGAGGCCGAGGTGTGAGGATCGCTCGAGGTCAGGTGTTCAAGACCAGCCTGAGCAAGAGCGAGACCCCGTCTCTACTAAAAATAGAAAGAAATTGGTTGGACAACTAAAAATATATAGAAAAAATCAGCTGGGTGTGGTGGCGCACGCCTGTAGCCCCAGCTACTCGGGAGGCTGAGGCAGTAGGATTGCTTGAGCCTAGGAGTTTGAGGTTGCTGTTGAGCTAGGCTGACACCATGGCACTCTACCCAGGGTGACAGAGCAAGACATTGTGCCCCCCCAAAAAAAAGGTCATGTAGTAATCGTGTGAACCCAGCTTGCCCTGGTTAGTCCCAGTGGTTCCTGGGGTATCTATAAAGATGAGCCCTTGGATGGGTGTTAGGTCTTGGCCCACCTGTGGATGGCTCCTGCTGCCATATCTGCTGTCTCCAGGGCCATTCCCAAGAAGAGTGAGGTCTCTGCCAAGGGTGTTGTTTCCCAAAGCTGCCAAACTGTAAACTCGACGGCCTCAGCCCTATCCGCGTGTCCTAGGAGTCTCTGCTTTGTGGAACGCTGTGTCCCACTTCTGAGTGGAGTCCATGCACCTCTCCCCTCTGGTGTCACTCAGGGCAACTGGACACCAGGCCGCGCTGCTTCGGCCCTCACGGCTCAGCTCTGTCCTGCCCTTCCCCCCACGGGACTGAGGGACCCACAATTCCTCAGGAGTAGTGTCCAAGACGACAGTGTTCCTTTCTTCCCTAGCCTGTCCTCAGGATGCTTGGGAGGGAAAGCTTCCCGGGTCCCCCTCAGCACATGCAGAAGACCTTCCAGTAAAGCTTTTTCTGGTGGTCATGGCCCCGGGTCCTCGTATGTGGCCAGATATGGCCCAATCTCGGGCTAGGTTATATCAGCACAACTTCCAACCCTTGGTTAAAATTCCTAGTGACTTCCTTAGTTTTTTGATAGGCGGAGGCCTTATAAACAGATGTTGACGTGGACACCAGGCTAGAAATTGGTTGACCTCGGTTTAGGACTCCTTATCTCCAGACTTACTGAAAGCATCACGCAGGCTGGTATGCACCAAGTCTTCTCCATGGCGCCGCGTCCTTTCCTGATGCTCCCGATGAAGGGATGAGGTTTGGAGGAATGAGCTGGGGCGAGTGTCCACTTCCAGTTCTTCCCGCTTCACTACCAGAGCCTTGGTCCTCCCTGTGCTTGCCACGTGCTGGCAGAGGCCGTGACGACAAGAGGGGGTCCTGCAGGGTGCTGGACTGCATGTGGAGAGGCGCTGCCTTAGCCCCCGTGGGGACAGGCCCCCACACTGGAGCAAACAGCAACAGGCTTTTTGCACACGGACAGACAACTCCGCTTTGTTTTCCCGCACCCACCTCCTTTTTTCTTGCCTTCCCCTTTCTCTTTTTCTTTTGTTTCTGCCTCAGTCCTAGTTTCAGTCTCCAGGTCCCTTCTTCCTTTCGTTCATCAGTTTTCCGATGGGTTACGTCTTTAGTAAGGAGAACCCTGGCACTGTTCTGGAATACTCAAGGCAAGGTTTGAGGAGGAGAGCATTGGGCAAGTGTGCATCTCACAAGGCTTAGTTTTTGTGGAAGGAGAACCCCAGTGTCTGTTTTTAGTCCTGGGCAGATAAGCTCCTCCAGGTGGATTCTCCCGAAGACGGTTAGTTATCACCTGTATATGTGCATGTGTGTGTCCATGCCTTGGCTAAGTGTCACGCTGGGGAAGGTGGCTTGCCGTCATCCTAAGTAATAATATTAATAGCTGACTATATCCCAGGCGCTGCACTGCCCCTGGATTCAGTGCTCACAGCAGCCCTGCATGGGTAAATGCTGTTGCACACCTCACTTTGCATAGATCCTGAAAAGGGGACATTGAAAGAAGCAGTAACTTGCTCGAGGTCACACAGCTAGAAGAGGGGAGAAGTGACTTAGAATTTGAACCCAGGTATCTGACTCCAGTGTTGGCTCTTAACTCCTGCAGTGCTGCCTCTGATGAACAGGTTGGTTGCCAGGAATCAGCATAATGCCATTTTCCTCGTAAACGTTTGCCCCGCAAGTGTGGGTGGACAGGCGGACGGTGCTTCTCTTGGGTATATTTGGCAAACTGGGGGCTGGTGGATCAATTCTTCCATAGTTGGTTGGAAAATAAAAGGGCATAGTTTTCCCTTGAAAAACTTCATTTTCCATTTGACCGAGGTTTACAGAATCTAATCCCCAAGCCCTGAGGCCTCCAAATCAGTAGCTGTTTCACTGCTCTTGCTCTGCCCCAACCTGGGCTTAGGGACACTCACCTTTTTAAGTCATAGCATGTCAGGACAAGTGTTCCAGGGCAGTCCTGTCTTAGTGTTTATCTTAGGTTTTTTAGTTGTACCCGCTTAACACAATTTTCTCCCCCAGTTGTAAAGAAACCAGAAAGACACTGTCAGTCAGAGCGCGGGAGTGTGTGTTTTCCTCCAGAGCATTTGAAAGGTCTTGGCTATTATTAACATTGAATTTATTATCTATATTTAGGATAAACCCACTAACGATGATTTCGGGATGAGCTGTGAATCTGTGGTGTATATATAGCTCTGCACACACTGCTGGGCGTTGGCATCTGCCCGTGGAGTACTGATGTGTCTGTGCAAGGTTGTGGCTCATCATCCTCTTGATTGGCTGTTGAAGTGTCCCACGTCCCCTCCTTAATAGTGACTTTTCGGGGGTTAGGTTTGGTTGGGGTTGTGCAGTAGTGATTTATCAAGAGATGGCTATCAAGTCACAAGGCCAGGTTTAATAGACTAATCAGAACGTGTGCCTTCAGACAAGTGGCAAGCTTCAAAGTTGCTCCATGCTTATTTTACTGACACTGTCACTGTTCAGAACATTGTCGAACCTCTGCTTTTGGCAGTGCCATCACAGCTAGTCATCCGTGAGCCCTGGGAGAAAATTTCACTTGCCAGTTGGTACCCACTATGAGTGTCTGACCAAGAATGAAATTATTGAGCTTGGTCACTCACCTAGTTCCTGACTCTCAGCTCTAAGTGATTGTCAGCAGTTTCCAAGAAACACATGTGCTTTAGAGGATGAAAATTATGCTGTTGGCACAGCAAATGTCTACCCAGAGGACTGTTTTCAAGGGGGGCACATGTGGATTGGTCACATTTTTGTGTGAGTTTCAGGGTTCAAAAGTAGGAGACTTGTACCAGTTGTGTCCATGTGTGTGTTGCCCGCACCGTTAAGTTTAGATGCCTGAGCTTTTTGGGCCTCTGGAGCTGGCCTCGCCACCGCGTCCCACACTGGTCTGTGCCCATTTGGAATCGTCGTGCCTGAGCCCATGTGGAGAGTGGCCTTTACTTCATTTCTTAAAAATCTTTTTTACTTCCTGGTTTTCTGTTGTTATGGAGAGAAAAAATACATATATTATTTATAGTGTAGCAGGTGTACTTATGTCCTCCTATGTTGTGGGTGATGAAAATGTTTTTGGTGCCTCCTTTTGTCTACTTTAGCCCCATGTTCATAGCTTTTGTTTGCTAGTTTCTCAGCATGTGCAATTTGGGAAATGACCTGTACACTTAGCTGATGTGATGTAGAAACCAAAACCTAAAACCACATCATCAAGCACTGTAAAAATGAAAAAACAGCGTGGTATTGATTTCTTAGGCATTCTGTTCATTCGGTGAATTCTGTAGGCCCCAAAGGTACAGCTTGCACCAGGTAATTTAAAGCAAGCTGACAGTGATGTGTAGATGAGCTGAAGATGTTACTCCCTGTCCTCTGGACTAAGTGGCATTTATACCAGTCACATGCCCAGCTCTACTTTCAAAAGAAGTTAAAGGTATTGTCATCAGATCTATACAGTGTCAAAATTTTACCCAGCATGGATTTAGATGGAAATAAATCAAGTACAAGTACTGATAGGTGCCTTCTTGGAGCTAATTTTATTATTTTCTTCTCTTTAATTTTGATGCATGCATGGAGACAGCAGAGAGGAAGACACCAACTCTTGAGCATGCCATGTGTTGGTTTGTTGGTAACCGTTGCTGAAACAGCCATCTCTCAACCAAAAGAGCCCTTCTGACCTAAACTGTTGTTGTAACTGGGCTTGTGACAAGCTGGCATGTCCCCTTGTTACTGGTGGTGTGGTTAATGTTATTACAAACCAGAGAAAATATACTTAAGAGTTCTCCCAAAGTCCGCCCATGGCATGCAGAATCTCTCTGGTTGCTCCATGTCCGGAAGGAACTGTGGCAGAGCTTTGTGGGAGTTAACTCCTGGGCTCTGGGTACTTGGAGGAGGTGGGCAGTAGTTCTCATTGGAAACATTTGGAATGAAGGCACTGTATTTTTTCTGAACATACTGAATTCTTACAGATCCTTGGAGAAATAAAAGCTGTGGTCTTGGAAACTCCTACTTTCTTTTGGCCTGAGTCCTTCTAATGAGGGTCACAGGTGTGGGTGGGACCTACTCTGCCAGCCCCACCCTTGTTCCCCCCCATAGCAGGTTAGGGTCCAGCCTGTCCGAGAATATGAGCTTTCCCTCTGAGAAGCCAGCTGTGTGGTTATTAACTCAGGATTGTGGCCCTGTGGCTACAGTGCGCTGATGAATCCTCTGAACACCAGAAGATCACGCCGTGTTTCTGCACCACCAGCTGTGTTAAGAGTACTGTTCTCTTCCATTAAACAGACTGCAGCCCGACACTCATATTTTGCATTATTTGTTGATGAAGTTGGAAAGATTCCATGTGACCTGCAACTTGGTGTCCACTAAGCTGTTCTCCATTCCTGTCAAATGTGAGGCTTCCCAAGCCTGGTTGTGCGCTGTTAGCTGCCAGAGACCGCCAGGTGTTTGAAAGTCAATACCAGATTGGAGCATTGTAAATGAAGACGTAACAACCCGTACCACAATTGCAGGGCAGCCGCTTTCCCCAAATCAGACTGAGACAGGACTAAGGAAGTTGTACAGGCCAGAGAGAGGGTTTGGTTGGAGAAAGGAGGAACAGCGGGTAGAATGTCCCTGTGTTTCTCAGATTCTGCACTTTGCAGCTGAGGAGTATCAGCAAGGCCTGGCTGGTGTTTGACAGGCATCACTTGTGTTAAATTAAAGGCAGCGAGAACAAAGAGATGAAAGGTTTACTGCGTGTGGATCGTTGGGCCATTCAGCCAAGATTGTGTTTTAAATATTGTATCTTGTAATACTGCATCTGTGGGAAGTGTCAATAATATTGACAGTACCTAAAGTTATGCAAAGGTGCGGTGGGAGTTTTTCATGGGAGGTCATAGATTCTGGTGGGCAAGAGAGCTCTGCATTTAGAGGGGGTCTGGTAGCTGCCTTCAGGCAATGAGAAAACTATATTAATGGTTTGAAGGCTGACCGGCAACTTGGGGTTAGACAGCTAACACGGAGAGCTTTCCCAAGGGCGATGTTCCAGTCTTCCATTTGGGTAAAAAGTTGAGCCCTTTTAAAACTCTCATGCTATGCTTCTTATCATTTCTTCAGAAATGGAATGTGTGTGCCACCCTTCTAGAAAGGGTTTATGGCAGAGTTTTTATTTCTCTTTCCTGTCTGTCTTTTCCTCCCTCCAGCGCCCTGTTCCATGTTAACACACGAGAGACGGTGGCTTCCCCCAAGCACTGGGTGGAGGCAACACACAGACAGGTAATGACCCTGTGCTACAGTAAGGCCAGGGCACAGGAGGATGAGTGCACGTGTCAGGAGGACACCTAATGGCCCGAAGAGGAGAGAGGAGGAGGAGGCCTCTTGGAGTGGAGACCCCTGAGTTACACATGACGGGTAGGGGGTTACCCGACCAGAGTGCGTTTGCTGGCTGGCTGGGCGGGGGCAACCCAGGCAGAGATGCAGCAATGGTGATGCGGAACTTTCCAGAGCGCGGTGGGTGTAGGAGCACCCGAGTGGGGCCCTGGGTGGGGCTGGATCCTGGGAGCGGACACCCCTCTGCAGAATGTGGAGAAGGCCTGGGGAAGTGGAGAGTGGAGCCCCCTGGGGTGCTCTGAGGAGGGAGGGAATGGTACAAGCAGGGAGCCCAGAGGCCTTGAGACCAGAGAACGGAGTGGCTTACGGTCATAATCAGTTGCAATTGAGAACTGATGGATATTGATACCTTGAGAGGGTTTGGGGTGCAGGAGGGGAGGCCCTTGCTCCCCCTCACCTCATGATGGGTAGAAACACGAGCAGGAATGAGAATGGCACCGGAAGGGCACCTTCCTGGCAGGCAGTCTCCAAGGAGCCAAGCCTCTGAGTTGTAGGACTGCCTGGGGAAGTCAGGTGCAGGAGGTGTGGCCTCCGTGGTACACTTCCCGAGGCAGATAAGAGGCTGAGGCATCCGAAAGGGTGACTGCATCCAGCGCGTAATCATAGTGCCCAGGACTCTAAAGTGGAGACTGTCTCCTTCCTCGAGGTATGGAGGGAGGAGAAAAGGATTTATGGGGCTGACATTTGTTTCCAGACCTAAACCATTCCTGTGAAATGACAACTTTCTTGGTCACTCTGGTGGCTTCCTGTTTCTGGTGGTAGGTTAATGGGTTGGGGGGAGTGTCTCCCCCTTTTATAGATAGTTGTTAATATTTTACACTGTGCTAGAGCCAGGGGAAAATCCATTAAACAAATGCTCCCCCCATTGGTGCTGGAGGCAGGGTGTGGCCAGTCGCACCCTCATTTCATTTGGAAAGAGGGGCTTTGCAGGGGCAGGAGCAGGAGACTCCCCCTAAATCCCACCATGCGAGAAACCAGCACCTCTTTGTTCATCTCTGTGGAAGACTGTCCTAATAGTTTGATTTAAAATTCGTTATGAAAAGGATTTTTTTTTCATTTTAAAGAATTGAATCTGTGTGAGCACCTTGAGGTGTGCCGTGATATTTCCCAGTGGTGTGCTCCCGTTACAAATGCATCAGCGCGATCTGTCACCCACGCCGTGCGTGCCGCTGGCTGTGTGAGCTCTTCCGAGGTGCGAATTGTTACACTCTCACCGTTCCTCATTGCCACGGTACTGCTCACGTGGTGTGTGGGATAGGACATCTTTCCAGGCCAGCACGGGGTGCCCTCCTGGTCCCCCCCTTGAATCCTGCTGCTGTGGCCCTGGCGCCTGCTGAGGAGTCACTGGCCCTGGCGGCCTCTGTGGGCTGCGGCGGGGATGCCGCACAGAGTGAACGGGACAGCTTCTCTAGAATGGTGTCCGAATCCTTTCTTTTTCTCTCTCTCTTTTTTGAATACAGACCTGCTCTGTCACTCTGGGTAGAGTACAGTGGTGTCGTCCTAACTCACTGCAACCTCAAACTCCTGGGCTTAAGAGATCTTCCTGCCTCAGCCTCTGAGTGGTTGGGACTACAGGCGCTTACTACCACATACAGCTAATTTTTTCTATTTTTAGTAGAGATGGAGTCTCGTTCTTACTCAGGCTGGTCTTGAACTCCTGACCTCAGGTCAGCCACCTAGACCTCCCAGAGTACTAGGATTACAGGTGTGAGCCCCGTGCCTGGCCCTGAATCCTTTCTAATGCCCAGGGGACTGGGGAGCGTGCAGGCCACTTAGTGCCCTTCCAGCCATCTGGAGCCACCTGTCTTACATCGTAGCTGCTCTCTCAGACCCACACACCACCTGCAGGTATTTCTAGATGCATGTGTGCTTAGAAGGTGTATATGGGGTTATGGCGGCAAACAGAACCTTTGCTTGTCACTGTGTGTAATAGGGCAGGAGAGTACACTAATGCTGTTGGCTTTAGTGGCCCCAAAACCCCTTGGCCGCTCTGAGTTTGTTGGTGCTAAGCCTCTTCCCTGGAGCATCGGGGAGGGCGTGGAGCCCAGCGTCTGTGTGGCCGCTTACGAGATACAGAGATGCACGTGGGTCTCGGGCACCAGGGTGGGAGCCACTGGCTTCTGGGTTGCCTCTGGAGTTGCCACTTCTTGAGTAGGGAGGTGAGGGGGAAAGAAAAGCAGCAACGATCTTAAAAGTCCTCTTGTCTCTGCCAGAGGACCAGGCTCAGGACGGCCTCCCCGTGCTCCTGCCTCCCACGTCTGGGTCGTTGCCTGCGACTCATCCAGGACCCCTGCACTTTCCCGTCAGTGACATCTCATGCCTCAGCATCCTTCAGAGCAGCTCAGCCTGCCATTTTCTGGGTATTTGAGTCTGTGGAGAGGATTTTCCAGATTATCAGTGATACTTCCGCCAGCCCTTTCTTCCTGAAACCCCCGCGACACTCTTGGAGCACATGCCCCGTCATCACTCAGTGGCCACATGCCGCTGCTAGCAGTGCATCGGTAATGTGGTGTATTTTCGGCCCTCTCATAATTTTATGATGAGCTTGCTGTTCGTTTGTAGTCTGTTTCTAATCTGGCTCATTAGGAATTAGCAAAACTTGTCTCATGCTCAAAATAGATTATGTTGCCAGGATTTAACGCCAAATTCTAACTGCAGATAGGCTGTGAATTTTTCTATTTCTTAAGATTTGTTTCTTTCCTATCTTACAGCCTATTTGCTTCTGGGGGAGAAAATCCACAAATCTAAGTCTTTTAAGAGGAGACGGAGCATCTGATTGTCCTCTGCAGTGACTAGATGGTCTTACCCTGAAAAGCCTGCTGAGTTGTTAGTCCCTTAGCACGAGAGTGTCGGATCTGAAGGGACCACAGGTAGTCCTTAGGCCAGGCTCCTGGCCCGGCCGAGGAGGCGATGCCTCTGCAGTCTCCCTAAGGTGGGTGTGACTCACCTGCTCGAAAGCTGAGCAGGCACAGTTGCACTTTGCCACCTTGGGGCATCGTCTGAGCCGTGCAGAGAGGTCATTGTGACCTCAGTGTTCGTTTCTGTAAAATGCAGAGTAAGAATGGATGACCCTGAAGCCCTCTGTTGTCTCTGGAGCTTTGGGTTAGCTGATAACCGCCTCTGTGGAACTTTTCGGTCCTAATATCTCTGGCACATGAAAATCTCTCAGCTATTTAAAGACCACTCTCATGTCACCATCTATGACCACCCGTATCCTGTAAGCAAAACCTCTCTGATTGTCAGGGCTGTGGGGGATTCCTTCAGCCACCCCACTCCCCTGCCCAGTGGCACAGGCGCTCGTCGCAACCTCTTCAGCGCGCTTGGTACGTGGCATAATGTCCATTGTGGTTAGTGTCAGTGCGGAGCACAGGGCCACTGTTGCTTTCCTCGTTAAGTAAATTAAGTGGCTCAGGAGAAGCACTTAGCACGGGAGCTGGCAGTTAGGAAGCACTCATCAAATGCTCGCTTCTGGATGCCAGTGCGCATTGACTTCCACTGAGGACTCCCTGTGCTCCAGCCGGCTGTGAAGGCCCTGGGAGCCTGGTGTTCACCCCCACTGTTGGGCGGGTTCCCTCAAGGAATGCCAGTTTGACAACAGAGGCAGCTTGGGGCTCAGGGAGGGTAGGCAGCCAGCGTGAGTCACACGGCATCAGGAACACGAGGGGGCCTCAGGCTGGCCCCTGTGTCTCCCCTGAGCAGGAAGCTTCTGTGCAGGAGCAGAAGGACAGGCAGCCTGGAGCTGCCGCCCAGCTGTGCCCGCAGTGGGACTTCTGCCGATTGAGTGTCTGGAATTTACACTCCGACAGGTTTGGAAATCTCAGCGACAGCTCCTGTGTGTTCACAGTCAAGCTTGGCAGACCATGGCTAAGCCACTTTAATGAGTTTGTGGGACACCAGTGAAGCAGCAAACTGGGTCAGGATGGAAGCAGAGGTGAGGGGATGGTGTCGGAGGGCAGGGGTATCAAGTTGGGAAGGAGTAGAGGGCTGGCCCATGCCCTACCCAAGCCCACCTGCCCCGTTTCTCGTATGAGCAGAAAGGTGGAGGCTGAGCCCTGGAGGGATAAGAAGGCAGGGACTCGGCCACGCCGGGTGTAACCCTCTTCTGATACGGTTTCCACTGTCCCCGAGTAGACAGGCTAGGGGAGGCCAGGACCTCCAGCCTAAGAACTGTAGAGTCACCCAGACTTCCTGTGGAGGGCCTCGGTGGCCATCTGTCCAGCTGATACCAGGGGCCTCACGGTGGGGTGGGACTGTCTTATCCCACAAAGCTTCTTGAACCCTGGGAAAGCCCATGGAGGCTGGGTCATGTACCTTCCTCCAGCTGGCCCAGCCCCCTCTGGTTTTGCCTGTAGGGCTGGGTTTTTCTGAGAAATACAAAATTGGAGCCCTAAGGAAGGAACTGTAGTAGGGTAGAAACCTGCAGACTGCCTTGGAGCTTGTTTGGGAAGAAGTGGAGCATAGCAATACTTCAGTGTAGAAGGTGAATTGTGCACTTCTTGAAGCAGGTAGAAAGCAGTGGTTGAAAGAATTAAACCAGTGTTTAAAATAATTTCTTTTGAGCCTTTTGTTGCAAAATAAAGACTGCTATATTAGATGTTTCTCTTCTTTGTGAATCCCTCCAAGAGTATTCTACTGTCTGTTATGACGGCCTCCTTTTGCCTTGGAGTTGTGTTTCTTGAGCGCAGGATGAGAGGGTGAGAATCTTCCGCTGTTGTTCCCCTCCCCCCACCACAGAACTGATACATATTAATTATAAAAATACAAGTGTAAGGAAGCAGAAAGAAGTAGCACATAATTCACACCACATAACCAGCACTGCTGTGGTTCCCTTCTTGGTTTTATTCTGTTCAGGGTTTTTTTTTTTTTTTTAGTATGCTTGAGATAATAATGTGTTGCAGGTTTCCCCTGCTCCCGCACCCCAGTCCCCAGCCTTGAAAATTTTAACACTGTACCACCAATACTTTTACACAATCTGAAAAGCTTTTATTAACATCGTATGGCTATGTCCAATCTACCTACCTAGTTCCCTATTTTTGTTTAACTTACGGTGAAACTTTCTACATAAACCTTTGGTACATTTTTCACTATTTCCTTGGAATAGATTCCTGAGAGTGGAATTACAGGGTCAGAGAGTTTGAACATTTTTAAGGCTTTTGGTAGATGTTCTCAACTCCTTTCCAGAAAGGTGGTACTAGTTTACACTCAGAAGACTCTTGTACCTTTGCCACGTTAAATGTTAACATTTGCAGATAAACTCTTTCTTTCCTCATTGTCTAGGTGGTAGTTGACATTTCCATTTTGATTTCTTTAATTCTGTTGAATTGAACTGTTTCCCATCAGTGTTATTTGATCTCATAGCCTGCTTTTCTCATCATCATTTTTTTTTTTTTTTTTAAGGTGGGTCTTACTCTGTTGCCCAGGCTGTTCTTGAATTCCTGGGCTCAAGCCATCCTCCCTGCTCAGCCTCCTGAGTCACTTGAACCACCATGCCTCACTTTATATCAGCTGTTTAATAAATATTACTAATTACAACCCTTTGTCTATTTTTAGCTAATGTTTTCCCCAGACCTTTTTCTACTCTTTTCTTTTGCAGAGAGACCTAACTTTATGTAGTTGAATTCTCTTTTTTTTTTGCTTTGTGGTTTCTTCCATTGCTTTTAAGCTCAGAAATGCCTTTTTCATCTAGAAATCAGACAAGTAATATTTAATTACATATTATTCTGATGTTTGGTTTGTTTGCTTGATTCCAATATTTAACTCTTCATCCATCTGAATTTATTTGGTATTTTTGAGAAGTGAAGATCTAAGTTGGTTTCACCCCCTTCTCCTAGTATCTAACCAGTTGTTCAGGTGGGACAACCGTACGATGACTATTTCTTCATTTTCAGGGAAGCTGTATGTATCTATCTAACCCTCCCTCCCTGATCCTCACCTTGGTCTGGGTGGGGCCGGGGGAGAGGGTCCCCAGCTGGGCCTGGTGGGGAGGACCAGCTTCTTTTGAGGCCAGTGATGCTCTGTGTTTATAACCTCTTCTGTATCAGCTCACAGAACAACTCACAGTTGCAGTCTTTGTCTTCCTTGCAGTGTCACTGAAAGAAATGGGTGGGGGCTGGGGGGTAGGGAATAGGTGGGGTGTGTGGCAAGCCCACCAGCATCTTTTCCTGTGTCATTGCACTTTACTCATTCATTAATTACCTGCAAGACCAAGCAGGCAATGTCTGTGCTTTAGAATCAGATTCCACCCCCCTGGACCCAGCTCTTGGAAACTCCAAGTCCTGTCTTGGTGCTGCCACTTGCTTTGACAGATCACTGAGCAGTCTGCCTCAGCCAGTTTCTGCATTTCTAAGTATAAACGGTGGGAAGTAGAAACCTATTTGACTTACCTATTGTGAAGCTTAAATGTGTTTTGAATTATCTAAGGTGGTACATAATTTTAAAGCAGTATTAACATTAATTTGAATGTTTAGGTGCTGAGGAGTATAAGATGAACCATCATTTTATCTCGGAGAAAAAACAATGATGAAAAAACAAGGATGGGGTACCATCAATTTTAAGAGTCATCCCCAGTTTCAGAGGTGTTGAAAGAGATTCCATGTGTCCTGGAATCGACAACATTTGGTATCTGGTCCTGACTTTCGTGGGGGTGAGAAGTGGCAGGAACAGTGTCCTAAACTCAAGCATGGAGTTAGTTATACGGGGTACAGAGAAGGACAGTCATTGATACCTACATTTTATTCTCTAATAATACACAGCATTAATTTTGCTCTGATTCCTAAGGCTTAGTTTTCCTCTTAGTCATTTCACTTTCTGATGCTTGTCTTAGAGAAGAAACTGTCCCCCAACTTTCTTCATCTCGTTTCCGTTGTGCCGACAGAGAAACTGAATTCAGCTGAGGCGCCTTCCACTCCTGTCTGTGAATTGTCAGGCACAGGCTTCGGAAGCCATCAGAACCCGCCGTTTGTGGAGGTCGTGCAGTGGGGAGGGGGAGCACAATGTGACCTTGGTGATGTGCGCTTCCTCCTGCCCCCTTTGCAGTCTGGCAGGTGTGGCTCAGGGTTCGAATTCGGCTCTGCCATTGATTGCCTGAGAGGTCTGAGATGGGTGCTCTCTCTCTGGTCCTTAGTTTTCTTTCTGTAAAATGAGGACAGAAAGATATGTCCTGGAGCCTCATCAGGAAAGTTGAATGAGACATGCATGGAAGGCCCTTGCAGTTTCCTGGGTACACAAGAGGAGTACTCAGTAAACGTCACCTTGCTTCCTGTCTCAGGAGTGGAGGAAAATTAGGTTTTCACTCTTTTGGTGGCGTGTCAGGCAACTGCAATGGAACCTGCACGTATTTTTTTTATGCTGCATTGATTGGGACGTGGCTGATCCATTTGCTTCTGGTCTGTCTGAGACCCCCTCAGCAGGCATGCTTGGCACCAGCTGTCCACAGGTATCCCTATCGTCGAGCTGCAGCGGTGGGGCCCGTGCCTTGGGGCCTGAATTGTTGAATTGTACTCTTTCGACGTGGAACGTAGGATTTCAAAATACACGTGAGTCCGCGAGGCCTGTCAGCCCCGCGCTGTCTCCCTGGCAGGAGTTCCAGCACGTGCGTGGCCTCTCCCTGACCTGCCCCGGCCCAGACCCGGGGCCTACCTTGTTGGAATACATCCAGCCCTAAAGAGGGAGGCGTTGTCTTCGGATCACAGACTCTGCGGCAGCTTCGGTCCACTCCTTCTGGAGCACTGGGCGTGAGAGAGAACTTCAGAAATAATGGGGGCAAGTTCCACTTTGATGCTATTATTAGAATCTGCCAAACACTGCTTGTTTGTAGCCTTCCAGGGACTTGGAGAGAAGCGAGTGCCAGTCTACAGGAAGCTCAATGGCATTTATCTGGTGCAAGGTCACTCAGCAAGAACAGATTGAAATAACCCAGACTGAAGAGCCGGCTGTCCGTGCGGCTCACTTTTCCCGTGGCGTGGCCCGGACTCTGCTTCCTCTGTCTTGCGGGTCTGTTCATCGCCTGCAGACTCAGGTGGGGGGTGGTGGAGGAGAGCGCGCTTCTCAGTTGTCAGTGGGCCCTTCCTAAGCTAACAGCCTATTTCCTTGAACCAAAAAGCTGATTCTTCCCTGGTCAGAGCTCCTGTTTCACACTCATTTTCTTGGGGAGTGGTGGTCTCAGGTGCGCGGGCTGCCCCCAGCTTTTACTAGGGGACCCGTGCGGTCGTACTCACTGGCGCGTGAATGGATGCCAGGGAGGCACAGCGCTGCGCGGAGAGGCGCCCTGAGGGTTGTCCTGCTGCTCTGGGGCTCCATCGTGGATCCTCACGTAGGCTGGGCTTTGTTCTGTGTGACAGAAAGCCCACACACAGGTGGCAGATGCATCCAGGGCCAGTTCTTATTCATGCTGTGGTCAGGCCAGATGTCCTGGATGGTGGGAGGGTCTGCCATGGAGGTGCCTGTGGTCAGAGGGGCTACGGGCTGGGGAGCAGGTCCCTCGCCTCCTCACCCGCACCGCGGAGAGGGTGCTGGCTGAGGGTGTCTCAGCTGGGCAGCCAGCTGAGCCTGTTAAAGCCACAAGAGAAGAATTTTTTCCCAGGGGTGGCTGCGAAGTACTGAGTTACTTGCAGAAGGACCATTGCTCTCCACTTAAATTCTCCTAGTTCCTCCCAGCTGCAACCTCTGGACCCCACTGTGACACTCTGCAGCCATGGGCATTTGCCAGGCTTTCTGGGTGGATCTGGTTCTAGATGGCAACCCAGTTTAGCGACACATGTTGCAAAGGAGGAAAAAAAAAATAGAGATAAAATAAGATTTGGCTCAGGATTAATGTTGTATATGGTTCAGTTTATTATATTTTCTTTCATTCATGAAAATTGAAACATATTCTGCTTTGACTTCTTTTGACTTTATGTTGGAAATAGAGATTTCCTTCAAGTCTTTAAACAACATTATCACAGTTCCCCCGGTTCTTAGTTTTGATTTGTTTTACAAGTAGTTATGTTTCATTCTAATCCCTCCCGCATTCGTTTTTACCTTTTCTCCTTGGATTTTATTCAGTGATGACTTAATAGAAAAAATACCTTGCTTGTATTGTTTGTGTCTTTTATTATGATCCTCTGTTTGTAGTCCCTCCTCTTTCATCTGCTGTTGCCCAAGCACCTGTTGGGGATGTGGGGCAACTAGCACCCCTTGTCTGCCCTTGGGGAATTCTAGTATAATGAGACCTACAAGAACTTCTGGCTTTTTCTAGCTGCTATGTACCACTGACCTGACAGTCACTTCACCTGGCCGAGCTGTCCTTGCCTCATTGTGTGAAAAGGGATCTAGTAACCCTCTTTTCAGAATTTTTATATTTAAATGAGGAAATTTAGATGAGAATGCCAAGATCTTATTGTGAAAGATGAAGAATCCTGGTCAGGTGCGATGGCCCATGCCTGTAATCCTAGCACTCTGGGAGGCTGAGGCGGGAGGATTGCTTGAGCTCAGGAGTTCAAGACCAGCCTGAGCAAGAGCGAGACCCCGTCTCTACTAAAAATAGAAAAATTAGCCAGGCATGGTGGTGCATGCCTGTAGTCCCAGCTACTTGGGAGGCTGAGGCAGGAGGATCGTTTGAGCCCATGAGTTTGAGGATGCGGTGAGCTTCTGTTATGCCACTGCACTCTAGCCAGGGTAACAGAGCAAGCCTCTGTCTCCAAAAAAAAAAAACAATCCTAATCTTAGCCAAGTGCTCCTCCCTCTCCGTGTGTGTCTCTTCTGATGAGAAGTTTGTCTATCTATGTCCCCCGCCCCAGCCTCCAAGCCTGCATGGGCCCAGGACCCCTGATCTGGGCTAAGACAATATGGCGTGGCCTGGAGGAGTTTAACTCCCTAACTTACACAGGGAATGGCATGGAAGCAGGTGTGAAAGATCATCCCGAATCAAGGGAAACTGGGACAAAAACATCTTGAAATTAAAGTAGAGCCAGAAGAGCCGTGTGCATGCTGAGGTTCCCTCTTGGTCAGAGATTGGGAGCCTGAGTGAGAAGGTTTAAAGGTTGTGTGCCTTTCACGGCTGTCAGCCTTCAGCCAGAGGTTGGCCACCTCTGAATAGCTAATAGATGCAACATTGAAGAACATTGTGTGGTTTCTCCATGTCCTCCTCGGCCCCTAAGGGGAAAACAGAGTGAAAAGCATTGGCTTTTGGGTGGATCTGCCACGCAGTTTTCCAGCTTTCCTTAGAATTGAGTCATTGTTGGCGCCGCCGTGGGTATGCGCAGCACCCCTGACCCGGGCAGAGGTCCTGCCAGCAGAGGGCAGCGGGTCGTGCTGCCTGGAGGAAGCCATGTAGGGTTGACCACTTTCCTTTTTTATTCCTGTTGGGCTGGAAACGCTCTGAGCCTATCTGGCGGCCCAGAGCCAGCACCTCTTTTTGGCTGACAACTGCCAGAATTGTGAGAAAATGGCCACCCATGGGAAGAGTGCTGAACAGTAAGGGATTTTATTTTTGTTTTTCAGTAAAATTCTCAGGAAAATAAAAGCAAAGCACCAAGTCTAAT
Source organism: Propithecus coquereli (assembly GCF_000956105.1). Taxonomy (NCBI): domain Eukaryota; kingdom Metazoa; phylum Chordata; class Mammalia; order Primates; family Indriidae; genus Propithecus; species Propithecus coquereli. The sequence continues at coordinate 8,301,746 of NW_012152618.1, read as the reverse complement.
AATTTGCCAGTGTGTGGAGTAAGGGGGAAAAATAGGATTACATGATGTATTCAAGCAAATTTGGCCTTTTGCCCATCTATGAAGATTGCTCAGGTTTCTGGAGAATCGTTTTCCTTTGGGTCATTATGGAAATCATGTACTTGGAATGAGCTTCTTTAAGTTCCTGGAAGCCTTTCATTGTCCCACTGGCCTTTCAGGTTGTGTATTCACAGACTCACAGAATCACATGTCCCTGGAAGGAAGGGACCAGAAAGATGGATCCGTCCAGCCTCAGCCTGCTTTAGACAGCATGTGACAGCCCAGGCCTGGAGAGGCTGCGTCTGGCTCAGCCTGCCAGACTGGAACCATCTGCTGACGGCGCCCTTCCCTGCAGGGCTGCTCTGCTCCCCGGCCCGCCTTCCCTTCCCTCGGAGGGTCAGCTTTTTAACTCCAGCTCATCTCTGCCCGTGGGGGAGGACTGACAGGTGAAGCAGCGGGGCTGGCCTCTTAGCACAGCTGCCGAAGGTGGAGCAGAGGGAGGTGAGTTTGGGTTTAGGGACTGGTTCATCCCTGCCATCCCGTGCTTCATATCTGGGGACAGCTGACAGTTACCCTAGTGACAGTCCCTGCCAGGTGGTGTATAAATAAACAATAGTGTGGCCGGGAGCTTTGGCCAAGAACTGGTGTTTGAGTCTACTGCTGCTGCCTGGCTCTGCTACCCTAAGCCACGTCCCTGTGCTTTCTGCTGCCCCTAACCTCTGGACAGCAGTGCCCAGGTGACCGAGATTGGCCTCTGTCCTCCTGAGGGGATGGGAACACAGTGGCTTATGACTTCCCATTTGAAGCCACTGCCTGTTGCTATAGAAATTCAGAACCAGAACCTGGAGTCATGTCTGTGGTGCTCGGAACAATCCGCTGGATCCTTCGGCTTGGCTTTCCTTCCGTGCAGCAGGCTTTTCTGCAAACGCACTGGGCTGTCTGTGTTAATTGTTTAGGTATCTTAGATACCGTTCAGAACCTCCCCCTCCTCACTTTCCCCTTTCCTCAGGGAAGGGCTTGTGTATGAGTCAGTGGTAAATGAATTGTCTAAATCATTTAGCATAACACAAGATAAAGCGACTCTCTGTAGTACACGTCTTTATACAGCCCAGTTATGCAGTATTTGAGCGTATACAGAAGAGTTCCCTTCTGATTACCAAATGAGAGTGTGGAAGGGAAGAAAGAATACGACTTCTGCTCTCCTGTGTCCTTTGGGGTTCTGAAAGAGGTATATCCTTGTTTCTCTGGTTTTGTGTCATCATTAAAAAATTCTAGTATGCCTTGCAAATGTGTATATTTTGAAACAAACCACAAACTAAACAAGAATGCATAGATAAAGATGCTCACAGACATCCTGGGTGATCTATCTTTTCAAGGAAGCGTGTGAGTAAACATGAATTAGATCACCCTATGGGAGACTAGTAGGAACTGGTTGATTTGGAATATGTTAGCAACGTTTGTTGACAGTGTATCCTTGATATTACATCTGAAAGAAAAGATGTTCAGGCAGCGCAGAAGTGAGTTGTACAGGCTCTGGGTTCAGACCCTGGCTGTGCCCCTGCCTTTGTTTTTGTTTTTAGTCTTTAAGAGTGCGGTGAAATACATACACCATAAAATGCATCATCTTAGCCGTCTTTAAATGTACAGTTCAGGGACATGTTCAGGGACAATAAGTACATTCACGTTGTTGTGCAGCCGTCACCACCATCTCTCCACAGAAATCTCTTCATCTTGCAAAACCGAAACTCTGTTTCCTTAAACACTAACTCCTCGTCCCCCCGCCCCACCCCTGGCAATCACTGTTCTACTCTGTCTCTGAATTTGGCCCCTCCAGGCACCTCATAGAAGGGGAATCAGACAGTATTTGTCCTTTGTAACAGGCTTATTGCAGTTAGCATAGTGTTCTCAAGGTTCATCCGTGATACAGCACGTGTCAGAATCTCCTGCCTTTTTCAGGCTGAAGATACTCTGTTGTGTGATCAGACCACATTTCGTTTACCTGTTCGTTCACCAGCGGACGTCCCTTGGCTGCTGTGAGTGGTGCTGCTGTGAGCCTGAGTGTGCAGGTAGCTCTTCAGGGTCCTGCTCTCACTGCCCTTGAAGATAGACCCACTGTGGGATTGCTGGGTCCTGCGCTAACTCTCTTGCACCTAGTGCTTATGTCCGTCAGTTGGGGAAAACCATCACACTTGCTTAAGGAGACAGTGAGCTGTGTTTTGGGGTCAGGAACTCCCGTGGAGGTAGCGGGAGGTGGGGGAGGAGAGAGCTGGTAGAGGAGGAAGCTTCAGACAGTGGTGTCTCCACCAGGAAGTGAGGTGGTGGCCTCTCCACCAGGCTGGTTCTCCTTTCACGGAGCTCTTCTGCATTTGCGCCAGACAGGGGATTCGAAAGCGCCAGGCGCATCTTAGAATGGCACTCACCCGAGCATTCTTCGTGGGGGGAGCCCTGTGCCCCCCGTGGACAGAGGCTGTGTGGCCATGTGGTTAAGGGCCTGGGTTTCCAGCCAGCTCTGCTGGTTGATTCCTCTTGACCTGGGACAAGTAACTTAACCTCTTGGTGCCTCAGTTTCCTCCTGTGTAGAATGGGAATAAAAATAGTACCTGCCTCTTAGGGCTCTTCTGAGAGTTACCTGAGTTAATACAGTTAAAAGTACTTAGTAAGTGCACAGTCAGCACCATTTAAGCAACGACATTGTGGATAAAGATGGGCCAGAATGTTGGTGAGTCTGGGAGTCTAGAATTTAACTTGTACGATCAGGGCATTGCCTGTTCACTCCGCCTCCTTAATAACGTTCACCTGCTTATCTGCCAAATGCTCTCTGGGTGCTGCTGCTTGTTCCCTACCTTACTTGGGGGAGGGAGTTACCTGGGGAGGCTGGGTTTTTCCAAATACTCACCTATAAATTATCCTCTTCATGTGCATTTTAAAACCAAACATTGTCTCCTAAGTGGGGATTTTTTTCAGTCTTCAGGTATTTTTTTTGGAAGGCCATGTATTGCCTTCATTAATTGTATTTCACATTACTGTACATTTACTTTTGTGGAAACAGCAACTGCATTTCTACTATTTAAAAAACCCTAAAAAATTGTTTCAGGACTGTAGAGAAATACCCAACTTAAATAGTGAAAAAGTACACCATAATTACTGCTTCGCTGCAGTCATTTCTTCATTTCCCCTGTTTCTTAGATAACTGTCTTGTCTGATAACAATATAAAGAGCAGTTGTGAAAAACAGACGTTTACCTATACTGCTGAAGTCTTCCTGGGTGTATCCTGTTGGTGTTGGATAACCCATCGTAGGTGCAGCTGCAGTAGCAGGATATGCTTATGCCTGTTGGTTCATACCATTGTGCATATTGCAGAGAAGGTGTGAGCCCCACGGGGTCCTAGGCGAGTACGCTTCCAGAAGACCCATTTTCATGTCTGTAACTGCTCTTCAGAGCAGCAGACTGCAAGCTGGGCCAGCCCCTGTTCCCAGTGGTTTTTAGGGGAGTGGGCTGGAGAGCTCCCTGTGTCTGAGCAGCTGGCGGAGAGAATGGTGCTGGCTCCTCTGGCCTTCTGGCACTCCTGGAGCCTGAATCTGGAAGCAGAAACCTCTCATCTTTTTCTAGCAGTGGCCTCCAGGAATTGGGTAGGGGACACTGTCACTGGTGAGCATCTTGGCTTTGGGCAGGGTCCCAGTCTCTCTGGGTTTTGATTTCCACACCCCCAAAGTCCAAGGAATATGCTATCTGATCAGTCCTCTGGAATAAGTAGTTATTTTTTGGTAAGAGATGTCCCATTGTTTGCAGCAGCAAGCAGGCATGAAATACAAAAACAGGGCCACTTGCCAGAACAGAAGCAGCAACAGGGCATGAGTATGTGCAGGTGTCCATCCTTCGGGGGACCCTGAAGTTCCATGCAGAACATGCGGGAGGCCCCTCTGGGGTTTTTGTGGATTCCACTGTTGCCGTGTGAAGAGACAGACGCAGCAGATGCAGTAGGCACCAAGGAGAAAGGTCTTCTCTCGGTCTCAGCACTCCTTGTTTTTTTCCTGGCTTCATGTAGCATATTGCTCTTGCACGTGGGAAAGTGTCAGCCCCTCTCCCTTAATAAAGCCTCTGGTTTTCCCAGACCTCTGTTGCTGCTCTGATAACCAAAAGAGTATTATGCTTGTCTTTATCTGCCACACACACGTGGGTGACTTCAGAGAGACAGCCAGACGCTCCCAGCTGCGACCGGCGGGATTCAGCTGTCACAGCGCTCACTGGTAAACAGCTTGTCTCATTTCACCCGATGATGGTCCTTCCCGTCATTTGGCCATTTGTCAGATATCAGGAGTTTTATATTTAATGGCTTTAATTGCTAACCTTTAAATCTTAATCAGTTTCAAAATAGTACCCTTTCAAATGGAGGTGATACATCTTAGGACATTCAGAATGATGCCTCCTAAATTTGCTGGGTTGATTCAGCTTCTAAAGTGCCACCTGTGAGTGCTTGACAGTCCAAGCATGAGTAGTGAGGAGGAATGTGGGACAGGTCATCTGGGTCAGTGTTTTGACCCGGTTAGGAGATGTTGGGATGCCACTGTCTGGGCCACATTTCAAAGAGATGACCCTGTCATTACATGGTTCCTACCCTGTATCTAGAATGACCATGTGATTTAGTGTCTAGACCTGGGTACTTCTGAGAATGAAAGGGAACAGTAGTTATTATCCAAAATAATAGTCCTGTGTTGTCCCTGTAAACTGGGATTATTGAACTCAGCTTACCTACAACCAAATTACCACAGACCCAGTGTCACCCAAGGCACTGAATGATAAAAGCTCAGAATAGCAGTTGGCCTCCAAATGAAGGGTGGTTTCTGATCCTTGCCTCCAGAATTATGATTATGGTTGTAATAAACATAGAGACTTTTAGTATTTTTTTCTTTAAAAAATTTTATTGTGTCAATATCTACAGAAGTAGATTCCGTGAACTCTTATGTACTACCCACCCACCTGGATTTTGCCATGCTTGTTTTTTCTTTTCCTATATGTTTGGGGGCGGGGGGGGGTGTTGGTATATATTAAAGCAAATTCCAAATATTTTTTTTCCTGTGATGTTTACTTCAAAGGAAACATCGTTAACCGTGTGTCGGGGTTCTCATGTGGGACAAGAAGAGTGTAATGATTAATTAGAGACCAGGGGACTTGGAGACAAACCGTAAGGTGTATAAAAGCTCTGGAGTAGGTGGTTGATTCGGTGCAGAGGTTGTAGTGTTTCTGAAATAGTGGCTTCTAAACTTACAGTAGGAAGCCGGAGTTTACCCGAGTTTATCTTTGGCAGCCTTTGGCGATCTCCCCCTGGGCCTAGAGGTGACACGATCTGTAGTGAAGGCAGGCTCCATTTTTGCTTGGTAACCTACAGACCGAGGCCAGAGGCCCCTGTTGGAGCATCCCGGGAGTCTCCTGGCTGCCCCTGCGGAGCTGGGTGGTTTGTTTTCTGTTGTGCTGCGTGCAGACTCACTCACTGTATTATACGTAGAGCACCGCATGTACCCGTGGGCCTGTCCCCTTCTTGTCTCAGGACCGAGATTGTCCTTGGCCTCAGTTCTCTCAGTGTCCCCTGTGTTGCCTGTTGGCAGGCAGGTTCCAGTCCAGACCCACTGCATCTGAATCTTTAGGAGTGAGGGTGGCTCAGAAATCTGCAGTGTCAGCTCTCCTTCCCACGCCCACCCCCCAGCCTCTACTGCTTGGAGGTCTCTTGGCCAGGCCTCGGGTTCCTGCCAGGCAGGCCCAGCCTTTCCGAGGGGGTTTGTCCTGGAATCATGTCTTCTCCTTTATCCTTTGGTTCCCTGCATGTCTGGTATGTGAAGCCAGTCCCTAATTTCCCTTCTGTTTTTGTTTTTATCGCTCTGTGGTGATGGTGAGAGATGCAGCCAACTCAGTGGTCCTCAGCCCATCAGAATCTGTAGGGATACTTAGATCCTGGGTTTCCATTGCTGAGGTTTGGACTTAGACATTGACATGGTTTGGTTTGGTTTTTTTAGAGATCTTTATCCACAGCTAGCTTGTTTATTGAAAGCCACCCACCTTGGCATAGTGCCCGAGGTGGCTCAGGTGGTGTTAGGTGCAGTACAGGGGGAAGTCACGCAGGTGTTTCCAGGCCCAGAGCGTAACCTGCCTTCTTGGTGGCAGTGGTTATGTCTGGACTTAGAAATTCCACGTTTGAAATAAGGTCTCTGTAATCAGTTACGGAGAAAATGAGAGTGAGCACTTCGGGCTTTCTTACCTCCCTGTCCAACCCCTTTGGGAAGTGTGTGTTTTAAAGACACTGACCGCCTGTGCTTTTATTATCTGGGATTAATCGAGAAGAGAGAAAACAGTGGTCTGCAGCTTGTCCGGGCAGCTCTGGGCATGAGTGAACCCGTTTCTAGTATTCTGCTTTCTCGTGAGGGTTATTTTTCCCCTCTGCTCCTTATTGATCTGTAGCTGCTTACGTTTTTTGACTTAGCTAAAAATAAGCACTTTTTCCTTTCCTCCTCCTGGGCTAGGAATGAAAAAGACAGTCCTTGTACTTCTGCTATTTGGAGTTGGACCTGAGAAATTGATCTGCTGAAAGACAGAGTGATTATTTTTTCCCTCCCTTTTCCTGTATCTCGTTAGGGAGCCCTGGAGGAGGAGGGCTGGGGAGGAGTCCCAGACCAGCTCTCGGGCCCCAGGTCTGAAACTTGCGCACTCCAGTTCACGTATCCCTACGCTACGTCCCTCCTCCTCCCCCCTCCAGATTTTAGATGGGGAAGGAGCTAACTCTGCTGTCAGGGAGCAGGCGCATTTCGGAGAAGGAGGGGCATGGAAACAAATGGTTACAGTGCATTGTGATCAGGACTGAGCCAGAGGGGTGGCCCAGGCTGCCAGGGAGGGTAAGGGTGGGAAGGAGAGAAGGCACAGGGCGGGGGCGCTTGCTGGGGAGCCCCTAGTAGCTCAGTGTCGCCAGGAGTGTTTGGGGGAGGGATTGTGGCTAGAAATGTGACTGGTGAGGAGGTGCAGGTGAGAATCACGTAGGGCCCTGTGTACTGGATAAAGAGCCCTGTGACTTCAGGCACTGTCACATTGCTCTGTGGGATGTCCCTTGGCAGCACTGTGCAAGAGGAATCCTGTGGGGAGGACAGGCAGGAGGCAGGCAGGCCATTAGGAGGCTGTCACTGGAGTCCAAGTGAGGGGGAAATAGGACTCCTGCTGTGGCCATGGGAGTCGGGAGGGAGGGGCCAGAGCTAGAGGAATAGGAGGCGAAGGGCACAGAACAACGGCTGGGGAGATGGCTGGGGAGATGCTGGGGATGAGGGCTGGGCAGTGTGGGAGGAGAGGGCAGCTGTCAGTCACTAAGTTGGGGCCGATGGCAGCTGAAGGTGCACAGAAGGATGCTCTCTGATTACACCCCAGCCTCTGTTGGAGGAATTGCCTTTGCGTTCCTTCCAGGGTGTTGCTGCTGGACCCATAAACTAACACCCCAAAAACCTTTTCCTCTGGCATTTTCTAGTTCCCAAGATTGACTGTGACTTATAAATGGTTTCATTTTGTTAAACATTCATTCCGTCAAAAACTTCTTGCCGAAAGCCACCTAATTTGGGGTTACAGTGTGGTTTTGCCTGTGTTCACTGTGCCGTCCTTGACACCTAGCAGAAATGCCCAGACCCCTCACCGTGCAGGGACTGCTGTGGCCTGAGGCTGGTGCTGCCTCACTCCTGAGGACACAGGCCTGCCCTGCCCTGCGCCTGTCTCGTCCACTGGATCTCCTTTCCTGGGCCTGTGAGGTTTTTTCTTTTCTTTCTTTCTTTTCTTCCCTCTTTTTAAGAAGTCTCAGGCCAGGGCCACTCCTAGTCCTCATTTTCAGATGATTGTATCTCGATTTTGTGAGAAGGTGCTGGCCAGTAGCACCGTACTCCTCTGCAGGGGGCTCTTTCTCTCCCAGAGGTGAAAGCAGGAAACGTGATATGTGACGGGGACCTTCTTTAGGGTGGAGTAGTTCAGCACAGTCTTTTCCTGACCGCAGAATCCTCTTCTAAATCTGTGAGTCAGGGGTAACTGGGTGTATCCCGCAGTTCCCACAGGCCTGGAAAAGCCCAGGTTTTCTCCCTCCCCACCTCCTTGCTGCAGAGATGGCCCGATGCCTTTGTCCCAGAGAGGTGCCTCACTCGCCCCTCGGTCACTTCCAGGGTGGGTCAGCCTTTCCAAGGTGTTTTCTCTAATTCTTTTTTTGTTTGTGTACAGTTATGGAGTACAGGTGTAATCGATGTATCAGGTAGTGGTGAAGTCGGGGCTCTTGGTGACTCCATCGGGAGAGTAATGTACATCGTACCCAACAAGTAATTGCTCATCATCCACCCTCCCACCCACCCTTGCTGAGTCCACCGTCCGTCATTCCACACTCTGTTTCCGCGTGTACACGTTCTTTAGCTCCCACTTACAAGTCACAACATGCAGTGTTTGTCTTTTGTCTGATTCTTGACTGCCTGATTTCAAAAGCTGCTACTTCTGCTTTTTGGGTCCTGAGGTCATTTTATGGCCTCGACCTTGTCTCTCCCGGGAGGGCACATTGCAAGGTCACATGGAGCTGACTTCTGGGCGCTGCATTCGGGAGCATCACTGGGGGGTGGGTGTGGTGCTGCCTGCTTGCGGCCTTATGGGGGCTGATCCCATGGGCTGCTGACAGTTTGGTGGTGTGAACACCACGTTGATAAGTGATTCTTGGGTCTGGTGTTGAGGACAGGGAGGTTTCCCAGCTAAACACATTCCTTCTCCATAGTAGCGGTTCTGGGATGAGCCACTGTAGATGGGGGCATGCAGGGTCCCTTTGATGTACTGAGTACAACAAAAAGCTGAGGGCCTTTGGATTTAGAAGATTTTAAAAAGCCACCTGATTGTTGGATGTGTGCGTGCACATGTGTGTGTGTGTGTGTGTGTGTGTCCTGTCACAGTGTGCCCCCTAGGTCAACTTAATGAGGCGGGCGGTGGGCTTTTTGTTTTTCTATTTTACATCTCAGCCATGTCAATATAAACAGAGCGATATATTGACTAATTGTGTGTCCAGAGTGGGAAATTGCAGCCACACGCCTTTGCCTTTGGAGTATTGTGGCATGAATGACAACCACAGAACCTCCATGCAGTCTCTCCTACCTCGTCAGCATTTCCATCTCCAGAGACTGGCAGAGCCATGTCTGGGCAGAGCCACTGAATTATTTCAGCAGGGCTTCTCCGGTGGCCATCAGACCAATCGATCCTGACACATGGGGTGCCTCCGAGGGCTTCCCACTCTTGATTCAATTCTCGGAAGTACTTTACAACACAGTTGGCGTTGTACTTGATTATACCCTGGTACAGATTGACAGCCACGTGGTGTGACAGTCCCCGGGGTGAGGGCGGCTGGATGGGCTTGGGGAGCTGCTGAGGCCGGAGACCCAGGAGGTTGCTCTCAGGTCCTGGGCCTGAGCCCGCGATGGCTCGAATGGTAGCCAATGGCCCTGGCTTTGGGGCCAGAGAGTCATCAGCATGTTTGGTGACTGAGAAGCTGCCCACCTCCGTGTGCTTCTGTTCCTCTGTGCAGAAGGTTCGCTTCTTTACCTCGCCACAGGAAGCCTGAGATACAACACCCAGAAGAGGCTTTGTAGGCTTGTAATAAAAGGCAATGCTTCATACATCTCCCAAGGTGTCATATTTCCTCCCAGAAACTTACTTGGATAAAATAAAAATTCTTTTTCAACCTTTGAAACTATTTTCAACAGCTGTTTTAAAAAGATATTAAAACAACTCCTCAACTTACTGTTTCTCATGCTTTGTTTTTGTCAGCAACCTTCCCAGAAAAAGGGATGTCTCTGTTAGAGTTCGAGTTGGGAATTGGGGAGGGATGTGTGTCTTAGTTTATTCTGAAAGGAAAAGTCTCATGTCTTCTATTGCATGAACCTTTCTTACAGAGAGGTTTTTGTTTTGTTTGATTGTTTGTTTTTAGACGTTAAGTTCTACTTAAAATTCTGTCCAGGATGCCTATGTAGAGCTGTTGGAGTATTTGGCTCCCATTTGAGGATGTGCTGGCACATTCTGCTCTTTTAGCCTTTTAAGATGATGGGAGACACAGACACACCCCGCTTCTCCCATCAAGGGTTTAGCATTCAGAGTGGGGGCTTTGGATGCTTGTCTCTGACCACGCAGTGTTTCAGATGGACGGCTCCTGTCTCCTGAGCACCAAGGAACCCATCTTTGCCTTTCTTTCCCTAAGGAATCTGTCCTTGTGATCTCAAAGCAGCACAGAGAGTTCCCAGCTAGGACCAATATTCACAGCTCTCCAAGACTAAGCTGGGTACAGCAGGCATTCAGGCGTGTCTTGTATCTTTGTGTGACTTTTGTTCCATGGCTTTGTATTTAAAGTGCACTAGATGGGCTGCTTTCTAGAACATAATCTTTCTCTTGTGGAAACACGTTCAGGATTTTGTGTGGCCTCCTGGGTTGGATTTTGTAGCTTTGCCAACATAACAATTCTAGGTAGTTGACAATCGTCGTGCCCTTATTTATCTTTTATCTCTGCTCCTCTTGTCCCCTGCACCTTCCTGGATCTTCATGACGTCTTCCTGGAGGGAAGACCACTGGGGAAGTGACCCAGTAGAGCCTCACTGAGGCATCTCTTGCTCTGACTGCTGTTTCTAACGCAGCACAGCGCTGCACAATCAGGTCCATCCAGGGCGAAAGTGTGATTGTCCATCTAGGTGTCTCCAAGAAGCCCAGGATGATGGCTGAGCCAGCAGTGTAAGGTGGCTCTGTCTGTACTCGTTTGTAAAGCAATGCTATTTCCTTAAAAAGCCTAAGATTCTGACCGCACATCTTCCCTAAGATGGCCCTGGGAGGAGAATTTCTAATTCTTGTATTGGCTCAGAGTTGCCTTCCCTGGAGGATCTGCCCTTCTTGGCTCTGTGCCCGCCATTGAGGCCTGAGGAAGGAAAATAGAGCTCCTGCCGTCCATTGATGTCCGCAGCTACAGGTGAACAATAAGAAGGCCCTCAGAGAGCCCAGACTGATGGGCTCCTTCTTACTTTTTTGAATTGAGCTTGACCCCATGGCCTGTAAATGCATCTGACACCAGGCTGAAATCTTGATCCTGACTCTTTCTGAGAGAAGGGCAAGGTTTTTCAGATTGTAAGTCATGACCCACTAAGTGGATCATGAAACTAATTTAGGAGAATGGCATCCTTATTTAAAAGAAAAATTAAGTAAAAGAGAAAATACCAGAGCACATCAGTAGTCTTATGACGCTACATATAGATGGATGTGTGTGCATGTGTGTATATGACAGGTATTTCTTTAAATACATGGATTGTGTGCTGGATGTCTACATCAAATTTATTTTGTGCTATAGGTTTTGGCAAAAAGTTTTGAAAGGTACCGGGGTAGTGTATGTCCAGGAGGGAAGTAAAAAGAAAGGCTATCGGAGAATTAAATAACCAGGCTTATAGCATGTATTCTTGTCTTGCATGAGTGGGACACTCCTCAGCCTGCGTCCACGCACAGGTGACTGCCTTCTTGGTCCGCTTGTCTTAATGGACGGGGGCTGTCTGCGCCACCACCATCCTTGGCTCTGGGCACACTGCCAAGAAGGGTCGTGTGGTCACCGTCCTTGACCTTCCTTTACTGTCTTGGGCTGCGGCTTCTTACCCTGTCACCTATCTCTGCTGCCTTCTCACTGGCTCTGGTTTGGGGAACGTCACTCCATCTTCCTGTGCCTTGAGTATTTTCATCCACTGTGAGTAAAGCGTAATACTTAGTAACAACACTAAACTGTGCTCAGTCCTTCTGAATACATTTGAATGAAATAAAACCAAATGAGATAACGACAATAAATAGGCCCAGTGCTATGCCCAGGACAAACTCAGATGTCCACTCTGTGTTCTCTTTTCCTTACATACGGAAGTATTTCTGTAATCAGATACACACTTAAATAATCATTCATGATGAAATAATCATTCATCCTTTAATATTTTAAAGGTCTTTTTCCTTCTTTTTTTTTAAATCACAGTAAGCACATTTTCATGTATTAGGGAAAGAGAAAAAATGCCTGCAACACTTGCTACGTAGAAACAAGCATTACAATGACCTTGGTGTTAATGTCCCCAATCCTTGTGAAAAATAATTTGTAGAGAACATTCAGTTTTGTCTGAGGATGCCTTCCAAATTCACCAGTCATCAGTCCTCCCAAAACACCCTCCCGGGGAGCCCCCACCTCTGTGTTCTTTTCTTAATTCCCACCCAGAAGCTTTGGTTGTGAAAAGTTTCTTTTGTCAGACACAGTGAGCTCAGTCTGTCTGGCCAGGCCTGTTCTCCGCTCCTGGGAGATGGATTACAGCCATTGTCACTCCCCGGCCGCCCAGCATAGCCTCTGGGGGAGGGGCACCTCTGGTTGGTGGCATTTATCCTTCAATCTCTTGCCTTCTCCAGCGTCTGGTGGAATTGATACGTTTATAAAAGCTACTGGTAAAAAACCCAAAAAAACAAAAAGCAAAAAACAAAAGCTACTGGTACCCAGTGCCTCTTACGAACTTTCATGCAGATTTATTGTGTGGGCCTGTCTGCCTCAGTGTCTACTTTATAAAGACTCAGAAATGGTTTCTCTTTTCACCCATTATTTGGAGAGAATAATAAGTCTCTGTCAGATTAGCTTCTTGGGGGCTCAATGCTTTTGAAAAGAGCTCGCATAATCAGAGTGTCTGTTGTGCCTTAGGCCAGGAACGTATCCCTGTTGTGAGGTGGGAATGTGTATTTTGTACGTTTTAAATATTCTACTGTTCGATCCTGTCAGAGGTCAGGGTGCCATATGCCCTGTGCTTGGTGTCAGGATGTAGGCCCTTCGTCACAGTGGGTAAGTTTTTTTCGATGTGGGACACAGTCTGACTAGAGAAGGACCGTGGGCCCTTTAGTTTGCTGCCCTCTGCTCCAGCTGCCGGAACCGGTTTGGAGCCCATGCAGTCAGTCTTCGAGAAACAGCCTTGAGTCAGATGGAATGTGACCAAACAGCCACAGGTGAGAGGTCTCCAGGCCCTTCTATTTGCATACTCTGCACTTTCTGAGAAAGAGACAAGGAAGGCCTAACCTCCAGGACCTCAGAAGGTGACCTTATTTGGAGATAGGGTCTTCAGGGACATGAGGTTATTAGCATGGGCTCTAACCTAATCTGACTAGTGTCCTTATAAAAAGGGGACATTCAGACAGAGCCAGACACACCTAGAGGGAAGACGGCCATCCATAAGCCAAGGAGAGAGGCCTGGGACGGAGCCTTGTCTTGCCGCCCTCAGAAGGAACAAACCCTGCCAACACCTTGATCGCAGAGTTCCAGAACTGGGAGATACTAAATTTCCATTGCTGAAACCACCCAATAGGTAGTACTTTGTTATGGCAGTCCTAGCAAACTTACTCAGGTAGTGTCTATCAGGTTATTATAATTCACCTTATAAAATTGATAGCACATGGTTTTACCATTTGGCATGACTATCCAAGGCCCCTTGCAGTTCTGATATTTAAATATTAGCTCTTAAAAAGCTTTCTTTGACCCTGTAGGATCTTTGCCAGATGGGCTTTGGTCTGGGACTTTGGTTTCCAGACATTAGGGCCTTCCAGGCAGGGCCGGCCCCCCACCCAGTTTCTGTGAACATCCTTGACTGTCCTCCACACAGTTTTCTATGGAAGTATTTCCCCAGATCCTTGGGGTCTCTTCTGTTTAAGGGTGTCCCCATTCCCCTCATCTATAGAGCAGAAATCATAAGGCAGTCACTGTTTGGGCCCTGGCTGGGGCCTGTTGGAACCACACGCGCTGAGCTCTGGCTCTCTCTGGCTCCCTCCGGCACTTGGTCCAAATTTTCTCTCTGGCTCTGGGGTGGGTCCTTGCCCGCTGACCCTCAGGAGACTGGCCTTTCTCTAATCATAGCTCGGCTCTTAATGCCAGTCATTGTTCAGGTGGGCTGGCTGTGAACCAAAAATGGGAATGTGGCTCCACCTGTAGCATGTTTTAGAACTACCTTTAATTCAGAGGTTAAAGATAAAGAAATTTTAGCTTATTGCAGGATCTTCAAAAACAGATGCAGAATGATCAGATCATTACAGGGTCTCCTCCCTAGGGGCTGGCAGGGACAGGGTAGGACTTGCCCAAAACAGTCCCACGGGCATAGGTAGGCTTTGTGAGGACTGGTGCTTTTGTCACTTGAAGACCATTTCTAAGAGAAAGAGTAACTATGAACCCAAAATTGGGTTCCCAAGCAAACAGCACAAAAGAACCTGCAAAAGATCACAAATCGCCCATCCTGACCGGAAGAGAGAGAGAGATTAGATTGGGGGCCAGGTCATGAGAGTGCTCTGAAAGTTACTAAGGAATTCAACATCAGCGTCCAGATCATTTGCTCAGGAGTTCTAAGCAGAGGGTGAGAGTTTTGCTTTGAAAGGGCTAATTCTGGCCATGCCCGATGGTTTGTGCCTATAATCCCAGCACTGTGGGAGACTGAGGTGGGAGGATCACTTAAGGCCAGGAGTTCGAGGTTACAGTGATCTGTGATTGCACCACTGCAGTCCAGCCTAGGCGACAGAGCGAACCCCTTTTTCTAAAGAAATAAATAGATGGCTGGATGGATGGATATAGACAGACAACCAAATTCTGTAGTGACGTGCCAGATGGAGAGGAAGGGAACCATTGGATGGAGATCATAAAAACCGTGGGATCAGTGCTGGGCCTGGGTGGTGGGCTCTGGGGGTGGCAAGACCAGGGAGGAAGGAGGTAGAGCTGAGGGAGCCTCGTCTGGAGGTGGTTGATAGAGGAGCAAAGCTTTTGTTTCTTTAGCATGGAGGATTAGTCATTGGAAATGCACCCAGAGCAGCAGGTAGACCTGGCCTCCACGTGGTGATGACATGGGGCTGGAGTCGGGGGAGGGTGAGAACATCGGGATGGGGGAGCAGAGTAGAGAGGGAATTGGGGGTGGGGTTATAGCAAAGACCTGGGTCCCTAGTCCCAGCAGGAAGGCATCACTGTGGGAAACAGGCCCAGGAACAGCTGGTTGCGTCAGCCTGATTGGGCGGCTTCCCATTGGCTTCCAGTTACACAGCTAAGGTCTGCTGTGTTATTTTAGGCCTCGCTCTGGCAGTTAGCACTGGTTTGCATTGTCAGCCTAGGAAGTCACCTTGTCCCTGGTAGGATATTAATTGGTGAGTTAACTCAAGAAACTCCTTCTTGTGTTTCTTTTGCCTTTAGTGTTTGTTCCTAAGATTGTGATCTTCCTTCATAATGTCATCAGCCATTTTCTCCATGTATCCTGTACAGTGGATATTTAATTATTGTTTGTCATGGATAAATTTATAGCAATTTTATGGGGGGGGGGCTGTACCTTGTCCCATAACCTATTGTACTTTGTACAAATAAATTGCCTTAACTCTCCGATCCCGCCGCTGGGGCAGAATATGGCCTGCAGGTTTGGAGCTCTGGGGTCCTGGCACGCAAGTGGGTGGCATCTGCTTTCTGTAGAATGCCTGCTCTCTTGGCTTGAGAACGCTGTCTGCACATTCTGACTGTTTCAGTCAATGGCTGAAATGTAGAAGATGAGACAGAAATGTTGGGGAGACAGGTGCTCTGGCCTCAAGAAGCTAAACATCTTGTTTGGGAGATAAGAGACAGGAGCTGTTTTGAGAGTACTTTGGCTGTCTACTCAGAGAATTGATCAAATGCAATAAAAGGCAGGGTCAGACTGGGCCGTGTTACATCATGCTTTGGAGAAATGATCGCACAGAAGGTAACATTTGAGCCGGAGCCTGAAAGAATGTGGAGAAACCACAAAGGAGTGAGGTCATCCTAGGAGAGCTCTAACTGAAGGCCATGCATTTTGTAGTCATCTGACCTTGGTTTAAATGCCACCTCAGTTCACAAGTATTTAAAAGCAGAGGAGACACTGGAACTTACTATGGAGTGTTGAAAGAGCATTAACTGAGATGTCAGTCATTGAGCATGGTACCTACCTGGCATGTTGTAAGCACAATTACAACAAATGAAAAAGCTGCACTACGTCCCTGTACACCTAGTAGAATGGTTTTAGGGAGGCGGGGATACAACTAGTAGAATGGCTTTAGGAAAAAAAATAAAGTACAGGTGAAGCTGTAGAGCAGATGAAACCCTCATCCATTGCTGGTGGGAATGCAAAATGGTACAACCACTTTGGAAAATAGTTTGGCAGTTTCTTATAAAGTTAAACACATGCTCACGTACAACCCAGTAATCCTACCCTTAGATATTTATCCAAGGGAAATGGAAATGTGTATGTTCAGGGAATTCATAATGGCTTTATTCGTATTTGCCAAAAACCGGAAGCTACTTGACGGACTCTCAACTAGGAAGTGGATAAACAAGCTATGGTACGCCCATATGGCGGAACGTAGTGGTCTGCCGTGGAATAGCTCCCGCAGCAGAAGGGAGACAAGCATGACACACACAGCGTGGTTGCTCTCAGTACAGTATGTGTGTGGAAGAAGCCAGGGTCCAAAGGCCACATGCTGTATGATTCTGTGTAAAGGACATTCTGGAAAAGGCAAAGCTACAGAGAAAGCAGGGGCTGGGGGAGGGAGTTAACTACAAAGGGGCACATGGGGACTTTTGGGCGATGGAACTGTTCTATATCTTGATTGTAGTGTGGTTGCATGACTGTATGCAGTTGTCAGAACTCCCGGATCTGTACAGAAAGAGTGAATTTTGCTGTATGTAAATTATACTCTAATTTAAAAGCAGGGGGAAAACTCAAGAGCCAAGTCAAGGAAGTGAGAAGGATTATGTTGGACGTGGAGAACGGTGGTAGAACAGGCCTGCGTCAAGGTTGGATGGATAGGACGGAGCCTGACCCCGGAGGAGTTGAAAGGGAAGTGTTTGCAGGAACGTGGTGTAACACAGCCCTCAGGAGGTCCAGGCGGCAGGATGGCAGAAAGGAGGTGGTGTTTCACCTTGTGGCAGGGATGGGTGGTGCGGGGAGATCAGAGGCCAGATAGCCTAGCCAGGAGCTAGTGCGTTCTCCAGGATACAGACAATTTCTGATCACAGTGTTCTATTGAGCGATTCTGGAGAGACTTGAGCCCTCGAGCTAACACACATATGCTGCCTTTTCTTAGAATTGGGGAAACTAAGGCACCGAAACACTGACTTTTATTTTGGAAAAATGCCAAATGTACAGGTAAAAGCTGGGTCTCCTGAGACATGTTGCAAACTTTATGTACCGATCCTGTGGTCTGCAAAATACTTTCAGCCTGGGATCCCACTGATGAGAGGAAGTGGCTGGCAGGCTGCAGAGTTGCGGCTGCCCCACCGCACAGAAGGGCTGGGGCCTCCCGTGGGGGTTCCTGTCATTTCCCCTCCGCACACCAAGTTGGGTTAGCAGATCAGCAGCCTTCTGGGTCCTGTTTTCCCTCCCTTAGGAGCTCTTGTGTTTTATGACCCCTCCTCCCAGTTGCAGATAAAGACTTTGTACCACCAGCCCGCAAAGGGGTTGGATGAATGCCGCGGAAAGGCTTTGTTCCTGTGCACATGAGGTTGTGAATAGCTGGCAACAAAGAGGATAGGGCCCTGGACTTGGTGTTTCTGAGAAGTGCCCGGGCCCCAAGCCGCTTTGGATTCAGTGGCCTCTGGGGCAGTTTACTTATTCTTACATCAGATGTTTGAAGTAGGTAAAGGGGCAGGTGGCATGTGTCCGGTGAGGTTTCTGACACTGCTTTTAGATGAGACAGGCAGTAGTGGTTGAAATAGGGTATTCGGAAACACACACCCTTTAACCTGTCATCTGCAAACATCGCTTTGGGTTCACTCTGCCCTGGGAGAGGACGCTGTATCCTGGCACGGCTGGCTGCAGCCCTTTGCTGTCAACCTGAGGCTTTATTTACCGAGGACCTGTTGTGTGGTTTTGTCACTAGTTGCTCCTTTCTGCACACCACCTTTAACGCCACGTGACTTCTCAGCTTTGCACGTGAGGACGAAGCCTTCTGTTGCTTTTCTCTCCAATGTGTAGCAGTCTCCTTAGTTTATCGGAAGGTTCAGAAGAAAGGAGGCCTTCACTGTGAGGCCGGGTCAACTGGAGAACGTCACCAAGTTGTTTCACTTCTTTATTCGGATCCCTGCTTTGCATTTCTGCTGGTTCTGAAGAAGACATTTAAAGCTGATCAGAATTTTCTCAGAGCGGAGGGGATGGTTGCTTTGCTCTGCCCTTGGCCCATGAGGACCACACCAGAGTTTGGGAGGGTTGAGGGGAGGTTTGGGGTGCACAGTGACGTCGGGGTGCTGGATTGCCCAGGATTGTCATGGGCTGTATGTTGTGAAAATGATGAACTCTGTCTTGCGTGGAGTGGGGCCAAGAGCATGTTGGTCAGCTTCAGGAAGGAGATGCTGAGTGTACCCCCACCCGCAGGCTGGCTGGCTCCGGCCACAGAGGCCCTGCTTCCCCTTGAATCACTTCTTCACCCTGCACCTGTTGGGATGGGGTTCCCTGGGGAAGTGCAGGCTTCACTGGCCCTTGGCCAGATCCCCGTTTGCCAGAGCTCTGCTCCTGGCTCCGGAGGAGTTGGCAGTTGTGCCTTCTGGGATGACTGCCGAGGGGATGGCGGGGAGGCCTCAGTCCCAGTCCTGCCTGTGGGGTGTCTTGCCATCTGGGAGTTGCTCCCCCCAGGGGCTTCCCTCTTCCCTGGCTCCTGGGTCAGCGTCTTTAGTCTCTGCTCACTGCTCAGACCTTCCTCTCTTTTCTCCAGGATGACACGGTCGTTTCCTGGTAGTCCTCCTTCACTTCCTCCCATCGAGGGCTTCTCTGATCCATTGTCTATGTCTCAGCAAAATGATACTACTCTTAGTATCAAGATCTTTCACTAGTGGGGCTTTTTTTCTTTTTGAGACAGGGTCACACTTTGTCACCCAGGCTGGAGTGCAGTGGTGCCGTCATAGGTCATAGCAACCTCACACTCCTGGGCTCAGGTGATCCTCCCGCCTCAGCCTCCCACAGTGCTGGGATTACAGGTGTGAGCCACCGCACCAGCCTTCCGCTGGCATTGCTCACACTGCCTGATGTTACTGAACATGCAGTGTGTGCCAGGCACTGTACCAAGAGCCTGTGGAAATCCTGCACAGCAACCATTGGGCACTCAACTGTTCCATTCTGTAGACCAGAGAGAGGGGGGCTTAGGGAGGGTATCTGGCGTGGCCGAGATCACACACCATGCCTCGTGCTTGCCTCTGATCTCTTAAGGCCAGGCCTCACTGTGTACCGTGATCTTTACATCTCTTCTTCCTAACAAAGACTCAAAAACACATTAGGCAAGTGGATAATTGGCTGTATCCGAGATGGCTCCTAAAGCTCAAAAGCTCTTTCAGCCCTGCTGATGCACAGGCCCTCCCAGGCCCTTTTCTGTATTTACAGAAGGGGACGTGATAATCAGAATAGGGGCTGTGGGCTCCATGCTGTGGATGACACCAGCCTTTGCTCCATGCAGAGGGCTTTTGACTAAAGGGCCCTTTCCTGTCGTGTCCCCAAGGTTTTTATAGGCAATGGCCACGTATAGTCTACTTCCTAAGTTGTCATTGAGGAGATCCTGTGTTATTCCACATCCGTGCCTTGGTTGTCTGCTGCCTGGCAAGCCACCCCAAATGCCCTCCTCGCAGCCCTGTGGGCGACCGGCAGTTCTGCTGGTCTCCCCAGGGCTCACTGTGTCCTGCGGTTGAGTGACAGCGGGGTTGGCTGGCTGGTCCAAGATGGTCTCACGTGTCCTGTGGCATTTGCTAGCTCTCGCCTGGGGCTCTTCACCTCTCCGTATAGCCTCTTACGCCCCTGTAGCCCAAACGAACTTCCTCACGGCGTGGTGGCCTCAGGGCGGCATTCTGAGAGGGCAGGTGCCATGCACAGGTGCGTAACCCTCCTTGCCTTGCGGTTGCCAGCATCCAGTTGGCTAAAGCAAATCATTGGGCAAATGCGGAGTCCGGGTCCAGCCGTCCGTGGAGGAGTGAAGAAAAATGGCCATTTCTAACCCACTGCAGCCCATTCCTCCAGATCCATTCCTTTCATAGCAATTTCAGGATTTAGTGCTGGAAATTTAGTCTTCCTTAAGGTGCTCATGACTTCATTCGGGCGATGATGATGTGGTGAGCTGGAGCACGCCCTCGGAGGCCAGTCCGAAATAAGACTCTGCCTTGATCACTTAGCCTTTACACCTGTGGCAGGCGACTGGCTTCTGTGTCTTCACCTGTAAAAGGGACATGGTGACGCTTCCCTCCTGAGCTGGTCGAGTAGGTGAGATGGGACCCTGCGTGACGTCTCTGGCCCGAGCCTGACCTCATCACATCTTGATCCTTGTTTCTGTTGTCCCTTTTACTTCTGTCTCGGGGAGGTTCAGAGTTTACCGATTCAGGTTGACCACAGCATCTTTGCTTTGTCATCTCCTCAGTCTTCTTGTTCCATTTCTTCTGTATTTCTATTCAGGCCTTTTGTTTTAAGCTACCTAATCCTTTTTGGAAGAATATGGGGTGTTAAGCTCAGGTAAGACTCACTGGCAAAATTCCATAACTGTTAAAAAAAATCATCGTGGGCTGGGCGCAGTGGCTCATGCCTGTAATCCTAGCACTCTGGGAGGCCGAGGTGGGCGAATTGTTTGAGCTCAGGAGTTCGAGACCAGCCTGAGCAAGAGTGAGACCCCGTCTCTACTAAAAATTAGAAAGAAATTAATTGGACAACTAAAAATATATATAAAAAATTAGCCGGGTATGATGGCGCATGCCTGTAGTCCCAGCTACTCGGGAGGCTGAGGCAGAAGGATCGCTTGAGCCCAGGGGTTTGAGGTTGCTGTGAGCTAGGCTGATGCCATGGCACTCTAGCCTGGGCAAAAGAGTGAGACTCTGTCTCAAAAAAAAAAATATCCTGGCATGCCCAGTTGATTGGTTTGGCTGGTAAGATTTGGGATTGTAATGCTGTTGAACAAGCTTGTGTAGACCTCAATGAAAGTGAGTTTCCACGTTCCCTAGACTTGACACAAGTGATCTTGGCTGGTTTTCACAAACACATAAGACTGACCAAGCCTCTAGTGACTCTCCCAGCACTGAATTCAGCGGGCCCAGCACACCCCTGGGAAGCCGGTCTCTCAGGGTATTCTGGAGGCTCCTGCAGCTGACCATAGATTGTTCCACACATTTTCCACACACTCTGTCTAATACTCTGACAATCTAGCATTCTGGATGGTGCTACTGAGATAGTTGAATGATTTATAAAGTTTTAGAGTTCTGATTCTAGATCTTTTCTAGTCTCTGCCAGGGCTCAGAAAACAGTCCTCAAAATGAAGGCCTCAGAAGCAGAAGTTTTTCTCTGACTTTCTCCTGCCCTCCTGTCTCTCAGTCCCATTCTCCCCGAGGCTGTTCATAGAAACCGGAATCTCTCTTCCCCAAGACAGGTCATGGAAACCAGACCCCCTTTCCCCCAAAGCCAGCCATAAAACCTCAAAATATTACTCTAACTTTCCCTCCACCTTTCTGTGTTAAAACTGGCCATAAAAAAATTATCTCACCTCCTTTGTTTGACTGTAGGTCGTAAGACCCCTGTTCCAGAGAGCCTCCTG
This sequence comes from Propithecus coquereli, assembly GCF_000956105.1. Lineage (NCBI taxonomy): Eukaryota > Metazoa > Chordata > Mammalia > Primates > Indriidae > Propithecus > Propithecus coquereli. The sequence continues at coordinate 8,280,133 of NW_012152618.1, read as the reverse complement.
CCCCACACCCAGAAGGAAGGAATGCAAGCTCAGATAGGCCAAGAAGAATCCAGACAGACAGGTCTTGCTGGGTTTCCCTGTTCAGTCTGTTACCATTAGAGCAGACCCTTTTTGTCCCATCATATTTCTGCACAGCCATCCACACTGTGTTGAGCCTAAGCATAAAAATGGACAATTTCCCCTATATCTTTGGGTCTTTGTTCTGAAGATTCCTGTGTATACATGTTAAATAAATTTGTATGTCTTTTCTCTAGTTAATCTGCCTTTTGCAAGTTGATTTTTCAGTGAACATTCAGAAGGCCAAGGGGAAGGTTCCCCTCGACCCCTACATTTGCAAGCCAGCGGACACGTGACTATCTGGCTTATGGAGAGTAAGGAGTCAGGTGCACAGGTTCTTTGGAACTCAGCATTAAAAAAATAAATAAATACACTATCTTAAAAGGGATAGTTAAGTTCTCAGACCTTAATGTGTAGGGAGGTGAGATCCAAGCACCACCTGGGACAAACTTCATCGGGTTGGCACATCTTGGTGGCCACCGTTCCCTGCTGAGTTCCATGGACTCAGGAGGTCTGAGCGGTAGAAAAAGGACTCGTGACTAATCTCAGCTCTGCTGCTCATTGGTGACTGGTCCGGGGTAACCCAGGTGATCTCTGTGCTTTCGTTTTCTCAGCTGTGAAAGGGAGTGATGTAAAACTAACCAGGTAGTTGTGGGGCTCAGTTGTGTTGAGAGCCTGCTGTGTAGCAGACCCTGCTTCGTGAGCAACATCATACATGTTGTCGCGTTTAATTCTTCCATCACTGCCCTGTGTAGAAACGTGATTCTTACTGTCGTGAGCAGGAGTTTGAATTTGCCTTCAAAGCCCAAGCTCCTCACAGCAAATCACCTTTTCCTCAGCTTTCCATTAGGATGGAACGGGAGGAAGTGTGTAGACAGGAGAAGCAACCGTTGAAAGCAGGTGTCAGTAGGAGGCTATAATTTTCCAAAGTTAGATAAGAGGAGGGATGGGCACTTCCCACGTGCTGACTGAACACCCATGTGCCATCACTTCATGTTTCATGGATGAGCTTATTGGACTCAGCCTTCCTAACCACCTGGGCGTGGGTCAGTCCATCCCAGACTGACCTGGCATGGTACACAGAGCCGGGACTCTGTACCAGTCACATCCTTTTGGAACACCAGAGACACTGCCTGCCATGCGCCCATGATTCTATCTTTTTGGGTCTCAATTTTCTCTTCTTTTGAATGGGGGCATTAATACTGTACCACAAGGACATTGTGAAGAATAGACACGTAGCCGAAATAGCACACATGTGGCTACTCTCCAGTACTTGGCATGTGGGACATCCCCAGTAAATGCCAGTCCTGTGGAGGTGGTGTCACTGCCGTCGTCGTTCCCAGGCCCTGTGTTGGGGACAGGCGGTCAGACCAGCGGTGAGTTGCCTATTAGAAGTGTGTGCTTTTGGTCTCTCTCTGTGCATATCATTGCCTGTGAACGCGTCAGCATCCAGCGTGGTTCCCTTGAAATATTTAGTGCCGACAGTGGGCATGAGCACACACGGTCACTTTGGTCTTTCATTAGCTAGTTTCTTGGAGAAAACAAAAGATTCAGCAGGGAAAGTGATTCATACAGAAGAGATGGGCCCCTCAAACAGGCCTGTTGGAGCTGCTCTCTGGGCCCTTACTAGGGGGAAGGGAGGCCTCCCTGGACTTTAGAGTAGTGCCTGGACCTCAGATCTTAAAAGCAGAGGCCAGCTCACACCTGCTTCTAGAAACAGCTCCTGTGTCCCCTGTGAGTTTCCCCAGTGGATTTGGGCAGCATTTGTAGCCTCCAGCTAGATGTGGTCATCTGTCATGATGCCTTAATGATGTGAAATACTGCATAGGGTCTAAGCTCCCACTTTTTAACATGTCTATGCTAAATTTTTAAAATTATTCATGAAGATTACTTCCCAAACTTTCTTTAATGTTTTAAAGTTGAGACAGCACTCATCATTCTCCACTCTAACACAATCATTTTTATTTCAGTGCATTTCATTCCAGGCTAATCCATATGGATACATATTTTTATATAGTTGTTTCATTGTGTACATAAAATTTGTCTCCTGCTTTTTCACTTAAGCATTTTGCATGTGGCTATGTGATCTTTATAATTATACTTTTTAATGGTTGCATAATATTCTCTTAAGGGGATGTAACATAAATTAACCTTTTATTGGGTGAATATTTTAAATTTCTTATATTTTTTCTCCTATAAATAATGCTATAATATTCATGCACAAAATTTATTCCTTATCTTGGGTTAGTTCGTTGGGGTAGATTTGCAGAAGTGAGATTTCTTGGCTTAAAGATTCTAAGTGTCTTTCTGGTTCTTGATGTAGGGTGCCAGGTTGCTTTCTGATAAGGTTGAACTAATTTATGCTGTGTCCTTTTGCTCATAAATAAGAGAGTAAGACACTTGCAGGCCATGTTGTAATGCCAAGTATGGGGATAGTATAGAAAATGTCCCAGCTATTAAAGGCAAAGAATGGACGTGTTACATAAGTGTGCCAGAGTTAAGGGATCCAACATGTTGTCCTGTTCATCCTGTCCCAGGGCAGGACTCGAGAGAGGAAGGCTCTGTGGTAACCTGTACGCCTGGAAAGAACTGGCAGGTGCCCAGCAGGGTTGGATGTTTCCATATAGAGTCCTGCTACAGGTCACTCACATTAGGGGGTGATGTGAATGTGCTGTGCTCAGCTTTTGTGATCTAATATAATAATAACCTTCTAAGAAAAGAGCTTGGAGCTGTGGGGAGACCACCACTTTGGGTCAGGTTGAAGTGGAATCTGGCCTCTGATTCCACCATTCTGGTTGATGGGACTGCACCAGCCGCCGTTTCCTGCGTGTTCACTTGCCTTTACGATGCGTTCATAAGGCATGACAGCGTTCTGTTAGCACATACCCTTTGTGAAGGAAGAATTTGTAATTAATAAAATAATGGCCTTATGAGAAAAATAGAATTAGGACAACTCTTACAGGGTTTGGGGGTGATATCCACACATAAGTAACCACTGGGCCCTAAGTAAAGAAAATGTTAACAAGAACATGTGCATTTTAAATTAATGAAAATAAATATTCAGTTCCCATTTGCTGTGGCTCATTTGTTAGAAACTTTTCAGAAACTTCCTCCCCACAGTGTCACTGAGATGCTCATGGGTTTCTTTTTCTTGGTTGCAGAGAGCACACATTTTACAAGGTGTGCCTTAAGCTTGATGTTTCTGGTCGTCCAGCTGCATTTGCTGTCTTTCTAAAAAACCCATGTGGGTCGCCATCATTTTGCTTACTAACCTTGCTGGGCATTATCAGGTATTTTTCAAAGATCTCCTTTCTCAGCCCTCAGGTTGCACGGCCTTGGCCTCGCCTTGGAGACGTCATGTCTCGACAGAGAATCCCAGGGAGCCAGCCGAGCACCGTATGTGTCTTGTCTCTCCCTTCCTGCGGTAACCAACGCTGGGATGTTGGCCCAGGAGTGTCTAATTACTGCCCCCCACTTCTCCCCTGGGGCAGCTTTGGGAAAGCCTCTCTTCCTTCTTGACTCCCCTACTTTCTTCCCTTTTTCCAACGTCTAGGTCCAATTCTCATGGTCCCAAAAGAGAAGTAAATTGAACTCTGAGCTGTACTTGAACTGAGATTTTTCCCTTTGCAGAGAAGGGATAGTTAATTTTCTGTACGGGGAACTCCAGGTTGGGGGAGAATTGCTCTGTCCGCGTTGGTGGGGAGTCATCAGGACGAAAAGAGATAATGTACTAGCGCCAGCCCAGTGCTTGGCCTGGGGTGGGTGTTTAATAAACGACAGTCCCACTCACACTTGGCTTGGCCGTTGCCAGGGATTTCTGACTCTATAATGGTATGTGACGAGATTAGGGGCAGAGGGGAGAAGCTTAATTACAAATTTTCCATTTCCTTTCTCACCCTTGGTCCTCTTGGGGTTCATAGTGTGTCATTTTGAGAATCATTTTTGCTCTTGGAGATGCTCTTCAAGACAGACTCAAGACCTGTCGCCCGTTCTGACTCGGTGGTGACAGATCTGGCCCAGGAAGGAACCAACTGTGTGGAACTGAGGCCCCTGGTAGGAGGGATTTAACCAGAGACCGTGGTGTGGGATGGTGGCACCTGCTGGTGACCTGGGAGCATTGCAGCACAGTTCTATGAGCCCTGAAAAATTTGTGAGCTGAGGCCAAGCGGGGCAGCCGCCTTGCCAGTGTGTTGACACTGAAGTCGGAGTGCTGCCAGGCCTGGAGGAATCCTGGTGGTGATTGGGAGGAGGGAGGTAGAAGAGCATGGGTGTGGAATTTACAGGTGGTGGGACATCACGGTGCTCAGAGGGCTGCAGACGTGGCTGCCCGATGAGGGTGCCACCTGCTTCCCTCCCTCTGGCTGCTCTGCTGCTGTGCTTAGCTGCCTGCCTCTCTTCTCCCACTTTTTTCTCTTGTTTCTTGGGAATTATTATTTTTTTATTTTAAAATACATTGATTTTTACCAAAGTCACGGGGAAAGAATTTTC
>NW_012152618.1:8222721-8274023 GCF_000956105.1 Propithecus coquereli | reverse complement strand
CCCAGAGAGTCTAGACTGCACAGGTTGAGTGGAGACTCCACATAGAGACGGCCATGTCATCTATACGTGGCCACAGGGATTTAAACAAAAAGATTTTGGCTAAATTAAGGCAATTGACTAGCCATGCATGGCGTGAGTGTACGGTATGATACACTAGGCCTTCTGCTTGTTAGAAAAGTTAAATAGGGCTTGGTGGCTTACGCCTGCAATCCTAGCACTCTGGGAAGCTGAGGTGGGAGGATTGCTTGAGGTCAGGAGTTTGAGGTTGCTGTGAGCTAGGCCTGATGCCACTGCACTCTACTCAGGGCAACAGAGTGAGACTCTGTCTCAAGAAAAAGACAAGAAAAGAGAAAAATACTAGGGGATTAATAACAATGCTATTGTATTTTGCGATTGTAGTACAAGTCATCATTATAGCTCTCAAATATTGAGCAGCTCCATGTTATTTCTCACCAGCCTGCTTTTCTCTGAGGGTACACAGTAAAATAAGTGAAGTGGTGACCTTTATCATAATATGTTTTTTATTTGTGAGCAAGCGCGTATGTATGAAGCAGACTGTGACTTTGAACCCAAAATAGAAATTTGCCCTTGTCCCATTTTCACAACGCTGAATTTCTTAAGCCAAGTTGGAGTGATGAATGTGAAACTGGAAGTGGTTCTAATGCTGAAACCTGCCTGGGAGCCTTCTAGAAAACCCCCGAGGCTGAGCCCCATGCCCTGAAGTTGTGATTAAATTGGCGGGGGCAGGAGTAGGCATTGGGAAATCCAGGAAACTGGGCCCTTCTGTCTTGTTCCCCACTCTCTGCGCTATCCAGGTCTTGATTCTTAAATCCTTCGTATCTTTTGATTCGTACCCAGGTAAATGTTTTGGGAGCTGTCGGGGGTGTGCTGTTGGAAGTGCGCCGTAGGCTGCTCATACTCTTCCAGCTGCGTTCTACCTGCTCTTCCCTAAATGATGGAACTAGGAGGTCTCACAGCTACGCCTGCTACATGTGGCACAAAATAAATGCTTCAGAAATGTTTGAGGGACGACTGAATGAAGCCTGTATCTGGTCTCCAAGGTACATTATTGTGTTCCCTTTTTATCTTGATGATGGCTAGGAGGAAAGATACTGCTCTTCCTTTTAGACAACCTGTTGCTCTCAAGGGGAACTTATATTTAAAAGCAAAAACTAATCTCTTTTATAAATGCATAGATACATTTTGCAGAGCACAGGATCTGATGTTAGGAGAAGTTTTGCCGTGGTTCAGGGTGATGTGACCAGCTCAGCTAACTCTGGTGTTCTTTTTCCAGCGAGTTAAAACTACATTTGTCAGTTTGTTGCGTCACACACCCGATTTGGAAAGTGAAAGTTTATAGGCAGTGACACAGTATATTAGCAGGTTCTCCATCCTCACAGGAAAAGACCTCAGGTTTCTGCCCTGCCCTTGAGGACACCCACCCTGAAGAATTAGAAACAAAAAATAGTCCTGGTTCCTCCATGGACCACTTTAGAATGAAAATGCTTGGTCATGGGAAGTCTTTAGCAGGAAACTAAGTCTATTCTTAAAAACTTGCTTTTGAGTAAATGGTATTTCAGTTAGTTTATTTTTTAATTAATTAATTAATTATTTTTGGAGGCTGAGTCTCACTGCTGCCCAGGCTGGAGTGCAGTGGCCTAATCATAGCTCGCTGCATCCCTCAACTCTTAGACGTAAGTGATCCTCCAGCCTCTGCCTCCCAAGTAGCTGGGACTACAGACACGTGTCACCATGCCTGGCTGGTTTAAAAAAAAAAAATTTTTGTTTTGAATCAGGGTCTTGTTATGTTGCCCAAGGTGGTCTTGAACTCCTGGCTTCAAGTGATCCTCCCACCTTGGCCTCCCAAAGTGCTGGGATTACAGGCGCAAGCCACCACATCCGGTTGTATTTTAGTTTATAATGTCTTAGCTTGGCAGTGTGCTCTTTACCTCTTAAGAAATGGACTGTGGAAATATAAATTATGACATCTTTCTAAGATATCTGGCAACCTGGCTTATTTTCGGAACTTGAGGGTTGCTACATGGATTAGTTGTGGTGCTAATTACTGAGCAATCATCAAATCACAGTGAAAAGTAGACAATTGATGAGGAGGGAGGCAAGTAGTTATTCAGATAGTATTTTTGGTAACTTAATCTGCCTCTGAGCATATGGTCTAGTCAACTGAAATAATTTAGCAGTGACTACATGTATTTCAGTAAGGGGAGATTAAAAACAGCCTATTTATTTTCTTTTTTCTCTCACAGTAATATTTTTATATCTCTGTTAACAAATATGATGTTAGCCATTAAATTATATGAAGGCAGCCTTAGATGATTTAGCAATTTACATAACATTTATTCCTTGTTATTACCGAGTTTTATGTGTGTTATGCATGTTTATTTTAGTGGTGTTTCATAATTCAAAAATGTAATCATAGGTGGTAATAGTCTTTATATTGGACGTGGATAAGAGGTCAGTGTGAGATGAAGCAACGTTTGCCCCTTCTGTGACTCAACTCTTGGGCTTCTGTACCTACACGGCACCCCCACCTGAATAACTGGGTGTAGCAGTGTTCTGTCTACATTGGGAGTGATCTGGCCTCATCTCTGCCATGAACAAGTCTTCAGGCATTGGTAAATGTCGTGGTTTTAGAATATTCTAAATACTCTGTTCTTTGCAAACCCTTCTCTTAGAAGTGGAGTCTAATTCTCCACCCTGGCCCCCATCCCCCTGGACTGTGAGCTGGGCTGGACACGCCACTTGAGTCTAGTGAACAGACTGCAGTAGTGACAATGAGTGATTTTCAAGACCAGGTCGTGAGAGGCGCTGTGGTGTCTTCCATGCTCTTGCACCTGCTCTCTCCCTGCCCTTCCCCAGCCTCCCGCGAGTCACTCACTGTGGGAGGAGCCAGCTCCATGCGGGGAGGACACTAGCCGCCCTGTGGATAGATAGGTCTGTGGTGGGGAACAGGGGCCTCCTGGCCGTAGTCCTGCAGGGAACCACCTTGCAAGCGGGTCCTCCGCCCCTCAGAAGATGGCAGCCCTGGCCTACGTCTTAACTGCAGCCTCGTCAGGGACCTTGAGCCAGAACCATCTGGATTCCTGACCCCCACACACTGTGAGATGCTAAATATTGACTGTTTTAAACTACTGAGTTTGAGGCAATTTGTTTTGCAGCATTTGTTAACGTAGTAAATCACGTAGCCTTTCTGGATCTTGTTCTCCTCATCAGGGAGATGAAGGGTTGGACTACACAGTGCCCCGAATGAGTCGATGGTGATCAGTTAGTGCCTAAGAGGCTGCCTGGTCCTCCAGGCCACCGCACCTCCTCTCCCTGCGCAACCCCCACCCGCTGGGCAGCTTGCCCGCCTTCCTCTGAGCACAGCCCTCCCTCCAGAGCCACCAACACCTAGCCTCTGGCAAGAGCCAGGACAACTGTTTATTTATTTTTTTCTTATCTTGGAGCAGAGACAGATCAGATTGGGAATATAATGGAGAATATTCTGTTAATAACAACCTGTATTTACACCTAATTAATTTTTATAACTTTCAATAAACTAACCTATTGGATTTGCCATTTCTGAAGATAATATCGTATTATTTAGACGTCACTGCTGTTTCATCTGCTTGGAAGCAGGATGGATTTGGGCTGCCGCGCTCGCTACCTGTGGCACTCAGGTGCTGGTTCCCATCCAGTCCCACCCAGGGCCTGGCTTCATTCCAGTCGCGCTTCAGGCACAGTCTGCTCTGTTGCGTGCACTCATAAGAACAATGCGGGCAGGATGTGTATATTGAGCTTTTAGACTGAAAACGAACCAAATTCAAACATCCAATAATTACTGCCAGCTTGGGTAAGTTAATAAGGAGGAGGGAAAGAACCAGAGTTCTCCTTATCCAGCCCAAATGTCACTTACAAAGGGAGAGGAAATCTCTGTGCCACTGTTGGGGCTGTCTGGGTCCTTCCAGAGGCGGCGGGTGGGTGTACACCCCCAGCTCTGGTCCAGGTGATACAGCCCAGGGGGACAGCGGCATCCTCCCCCTTGATGTTTCCTGACTTGGCGGGGAATCCTGGACCTCTGGTTACATTTCCCTGGCAGAATTCAGTTTTCGGTCAAAACCGCGGAGCCCTCCCTTGTCCGTGTTTTCCTGAAGCAGCATCCGTCTGTGGGCTGGTCTTCTGCATTCAGTGCCAGCATCCCTCCTTTGAGGGCGGCGGAGATGAAGCAGAGATGGGTCTCCATCCTGGGAAACCAGAGCAGGCTCACGAGATCGCAGCCTCTGAATTCGCTGCAATGTCGACCCCGCATGAACCACATCAGTACTCCTCTAATCTCAGCAGTTTACACTTGGCACTAAAAAGAGGACCTGTCATCGCATCACTTTCCCCCGAGAAAGGGAGAAAACGCACACAGATTAGTTGGTAGCACAGCCTGGATACCAGTGGATGCGGGCGGGAGAGCCTTCTCCATACGTTTTGCATTCAGTATGTTTCCATTTTTATACAGTGTTGACACTGGTGTAAATAAGTCCTGTAATATATGTAAATGTATGGGAGGGGGATTGTTGTAATAAAAAGCTTCCACTGCAAAGTGGGCGACGCTGGTAAAATCAATCTGAGTAAGTAGGGCGAGGATTGTTTTTCCAGCCACGTTTATTATTTAGTAGCTGGTGTTAGGCCACAACCACCACACTTGGTGCCATGATACAGGAGGAGGATGACACCTCTCTTACCCTCAAGGGACCTGGGATCCCTTTGGAAATCAAACGTTGTGAAATAGGCAGCAAGTATGAAAAATCACCACGTGCTAACCGAATGCAGCACCCACGCAGGGGTGCTGGGGAAGGAGAGACCTACTCTGCAGGAGGCATTCGGCCCGGCCTCCTAATTTTGTAGGAGTTAGATTCCAACTCTTACCGTCATTAGCAAAGCCATGGCTGGAACCCCAAGGCCCTGGCTCCCAGGCCAGGGCTCTCCCCGGTGTATGCTGTGTTCCCTCCTTGTCTTCCCTTGTCCTGGCAGTGCTGGTCTCTCCTGCCCCCTGCACTGCACCCTTCCTGGATGGTCTCTCTCATGCTCACCAGTAGCCTGAATTACCTCTGTGCCTTTCCAGAACGCCGGATTTGTGTCGCTGTCTGTTTTCCAGACACCTCCTCTTGGTATCTCATGGTAGCGTCAACATTTCAAAGCCACACTCATCTTTATTTCCTAGTGCTGCTCCTCGTGCTACCCAAACAACTTTCTTACATTTTGTCTCAGTGAACGTCATGCCTGCCTGGGAAGTGCTGGTGTCGGGATCCTGGGCGCCACTTTTGATTCCTTCCCCCGTCACTGTCTGTCGTCCTGCCTGCGTCACCAGCCCTCCTAGCCATACCCATCTCCTCTCTGCCTCTCTGGGACGTGGAGTCTCTCCAGCTCGCCATCTCCCCGGGCCGCATCACCATAGAGGCCTCCTGGTCTCTCCTTTGTCCCCCTCCAGTCTGCTCCCACCCCACAGCCAAAGTGATGTTTTTAGAACACAAGTCTCAGACTACCCTGCCTCTTCCGTGGCTTTCCATTTCCGGCTTTCCCTTTTGCTCCCTCCATCCGGAACACCCGCCCCCATCCCCGCCCCCTCATTTCTCCTTCCTTCCCCCAGGTGCCTTGCCCGGGTGCCACCTCCGTGCACAGCCTTCCTTGGAGCTTTGCTAGCACTCCCACTGGGGGCCCTGCCCTTGCACTGTGCCCGGCCCATGGCGCTGTGCCATCGCCACCCGTGCTTGTGTGTGTCTGGGTGCACGCGTGCAGCACAGGCTAGGCTGCCTAATCTCGCTGCATCCCAGGGACTGACTGTCTGAATCTCAGGCGGAGGCCTTGGGTTGGGATGGGGAGAAGCAAGTGGGAGAAGACAGGCGTCTGCAGACCGGTGGTTTGTGCCTGGGCATTCTTTCAGCCAGCAAATCCAGTCAACCGTCCTTGCAGGAATTTATCAGCAGTGACCAAACACATTCTGAGATGAATGGCTAGTGTGTTGCTTTCTTGAACTTTGGCTGTTTAGTTGGGGGGAGGGGAAGCGCTCCTGTCCGGAGGCAGCACAGCAAAATGACTGAGATCATGGACTCCAGGGGTTCGGATGAAGCCTCATATGTACCTTATACTTTCAGTGCCTCAGCTTCCTCACCTGTAAAATGGGCTGGTGATAGCACTGCAGGAGGATGAGTGTGTGTGCAGTTCGGTCTAGCACGGGGCTTGCTGCATAAATGCTAAGTGGGCAGTGGCCATGGTGACTCCTCCTCCTCCTCCTTCCACACCAGGAGCAGGTTGTTAACATAATTTGCTGTTTTTGACTTGGGAGTCCAGAACAAAACAGTCCTTTGTGAATGATCTCTTAGAAATGTACTCTTGGGTTTTCTTGACATTTGGAGAATCAGGCTCTTGTAACATGGTTTAAATTGTCCAAGTCATCCCCATTCTGACTTACATAAAAGGGCCAGATTTAGCTTCTTGCCATCTGTGTAACCTGGACAAATTGCTGAACCTGATGTCTTATGTGTCCTTGTCGTAGGACAGGAATTATAAAATGCCAAGGATGAGAAAGTATCTATTAATATGTGCAATGCTTCGTGCATAGTAGGCATTCATGTGTGGCACAGCATTCTGTGACCTCCTGTTACGCTGCCACGCCCTAGTTACATGGGCGTGACCTCATCCTCATGGTTTTGAGGTGGGTATAGTTGATTGGGAGGGGGAAGGGAGGTTGAGGAATGTTACATATGGTTTCATCAATCTTGTTTCCAGGAAGAAAAAAATATTTATTTTCTGAGAAAGCATTGATGATTGACCTGAAAATGTTGATTTGGTGAACACTACAGATAATGACTTGATTCTTATATGTAGAAAATGAGCTAGAGTCACCAGCCCTACCGCAATGTTTGCTTTTGATTTTATTCAAGTGCAAGGTTAAATAGTTTGATCCATTAGCTGATGTATGTAGGAGGCCAGATGCCTGTGGGGGCGGGGGGGGGATTTTTTGGCCCCAAATTGTTCCAGGCAACTTGCAAATTAAAATTAATGCTTAATTAAAAGTCTGCACAGTGTGATTCTGGTAACTTCATTACTTGCTGGTTTAGTATTCACGCATACTTCCTTCCTTTGCAGGTTAGACTCTGTCACTGCTGCCTGCTTGCCAAGGTTGCTGAGCAGTCATTGCCAATTGTAAATTGAAAGTTTCTTCATAGCCAAGTAATCTCAAAAGCCAAATTATAAATATCTTTTCACATTTTTTTTGCAGCAAAAAATATTTAAATTGGGATACAGATACATTTTAATACGTTTGTTACAACATGGGACGACACTGTCAAAAATGCTGGGGTGTGTGAAGGCCTGACAGAGGCCTTACGCCAGGTGGGTGGGGCCAGGACCCCGGTGCAGGACGGTCTCGCAGCCTGCGGTGGCTCGGTGTGCCCTTCCTGCCATTTGCATGGCAGCCCTGGTGTGACAGACCCAGCTGTGCAGCCTCATTGCAGAAGCAGCGACAGAAGGGAAAGGCTGGTGGGGGAGAGGGAGGAGGCTTAGGCTCGGCTTGTCTCTAATTACCGTACCTCTTGAGTAAAAATGCAGATTATTGGCAGAGCGGGTTGCATTTGGAAAAAATGTGTCATTTGGCCCAGGCCCTGAAGATTACCCTTCTTGCAGATCTCACTTTACATTTTAAATAAAGAGCCAGAATGTCTCCAGTGGTTAACTTTGACGCAGCACGAAGTCCATGCTGCACCAGAGCTTGTTGAATAAACCCATGGAAAGCTGGTTGGGTCCCGTCCCCCAAGCCCTCTCCCCTCAGGGAGTGATCACCGCAGGGAGTCATCCTAATAGCATCTGCTCAGGAGAATGGCCAGTTGACAAAGCTTGGCTCGCAGAAGTCCGGTGGGAAAATTACTAGCCATGGGATATTTCTGATTTGGGTTGCACACAGAAACCTGTCTTATTTTATTCACAGAAATCAGATTCCAGGTGGTTGAAAAATATATTTAGCTCTGTGGTCATGTAGTTGTTATTTCGTTTGATTTAACGGTGATAAATGAGAGTAAATTCTTTGCCCAGATGAGTTGAATGAATTCTGCCAGCGTTTATATCTTATTCTGGTTTCCCATTAAGTCTTTAGTATGCAGCTCTGTTTCATTGGCAGGCCTATTAGCGGGAGCCCCAGGAAAAGCTGGGAGGTCTTCTCCTCCCCCTCCTGCATTAGTCAGTGGAATTAAATCATTTAACACCCTCTGAGGAGAGCTCAAAGGTGCCCTTAGGGAGAATCTGGTCCTAGGGTGTCCATAAACCATCTAAGATGTCTGGAGCACTACCCTCATTTTAATGGTTTTAATTTAATCACCATGGGATTATTTCATTTAATCCACTTTCCCTGTGTCACTTCCCTCCCCTTGCAGACCCTCAAAGCCCTGGGAGTTTTCAGAGTATGTCCTTCCCGTAGATGTGCAATATGAGTAAAACATGAAGAAGGAAATGCAAACTCTTAGAAAAGGTCATTCCGCACTTCCTCCCCTTGCGCCTTGACTGCCTACCAAGTTCTGCGGTAGAGAGGGGAGTCCTTAAGACAGCTGGCATCCTGATACGTGCGCATATTGAACTGGGAAATGAAAGTGTGCTTAAGAACCAGTCAACTCATTTGTCGTCTTTGTTCCCCCCAGGAGGACTGGAATGAAATTGACCCCATTAAGAAGAAAGACCTTCATCACAGCAATGGAGAAGAGAGAGCACAGAGCGTGGAGACCCTCCCTCCAGGTACTGCCAGGGGCCAGGACGCCGTTCCCTTTGCCCACCGATTGTGAATAGACTGCACGTGGTGCTTGGAGCAGGCGGCCTGTGGGGCAGAGGATGGATTTTGTAGGCCAGTCGGAGACACCATCCCAGAGCACTGCTTTGCGGGCTTCCGTCAGGCCCACAAGTGGGTGTTAACATTAAAAGTTTAGTGGAAGGTGACTAAAATTTGGTGAAAGAGAAAATAGAATAAAATACAAGGTACAGGATGGCATGTATTGGTTTATGAAACTTTTTTTTAATAGACTTTATTTTTTAGAGTAGTTTCAGGTTCACAGTAAAACTGGGGGAGGGTTCAGAGAGTTCTCATAGACCCCCTGCCCCCACACATACATAACTTCCCCCACTATCAACACCCTACCCCAGACTACTCCACTGTCCGAATGTTCCATGGTTCATTTATCCATTCAGCGAAGGACGTCGTGTTGTTTCCGAGTTTTGGCCATTGTGGATAAAGCTGCTCTGAACATCATGTACAGGTTTTTGTGTGGATATAAGTTTTCAGTGCATTCAGGTAAACACAAAGGGACACAACTGTTGGATCCTATGGTAAGAGTATGTTGAGTTTTGTAAGAAACTGCCAGGCTGCCTTCCAAAGGGGCCGTTCTGTTTGCGTTCCCACCAGCAGTGAGTGGGAGACCCTGTTGCTCCGCATCCTTGTCAGCACTTGGTGTTGTCAGTGTCTGGATTTTGGCCATTCTGATAGGTGTGCGCTGGTGTTTCAGTGTTGTTTTAATTTTCAGTTCCCCAGTGACATAGGATATGGAGCATCTTTTCTTATGCTTATTTGCCATCTGTGTGTTTTCTTGGTGAGATGTTCAGCTCTTTTGCCCATTTTTAATTGGGTTGTTCATTTTCTTATTGTTGAGTTTCAAGAGTTCTTTGTATATTGAGGATAATCACCCTTTATCAGATAAGTGTTTTGTAAGTATTTTCTCCCAGTCTGTGGTCTGTCTTCTCATTCTCTTGACAGTTCTGTCAGTTTTTGCCTCATATATTTTGATACTGTCTTTTTAGGCACATACACATTTAGGATTGTTATGTTTTAATGGAGAGTTGACTCCTTTTATTTAATGCCCTCTTTATCCCTGAAAACATTCCCTGATCTGAAGTCTGCTGTCAGAAATTAAGATAGTTATTCTTTCTTTTAATTGGTTTTAGCATGGTATATCTTTCTCCGTACTTTTACTTTTAATCTATGTGTGTTTTTATATTTAAAGTGGGTTTCTTGTAGATAGCCTAGAGCTGGTCTTGTTTTTTGATCCGCTCTGACAATCTCAGTAGTTTAGTTGGTATATTTATACCATTGATGTATAAAGTGATTATCGCTATATTTGGATTGCTATTTACCATATTTGTTATTGTTTTCTATTTGTTGTTCCTTATTCTGTGTTCATACTTTTGCCTTCTACAGTTTTTCTGCCTTTTGTAGTTTTAATTGAGCATTTTATATGATTTCGTTTTCTCTCCTTTCTTAGCATATCTATTCTGTTTTTTTTTCCTAACTCTTTTAGTGGTTGTCCTAGAGTTTATAATACACATTTACAGCTAGTTCAGGTCTTCTTTCAAATAACATTATACTGCTTCACAAGTAGTGCGAATATCTTTTTTTTTTTTTGAGACAGAGTCTTGCTCTGTTGGCCAATAGAGTGCTGTGGCGTCAGCTTAGCTCACAGCAACCTCAAACTCCTGGGCTCAAGCGATCCTCCTGCCTCAGCCTCCCAAGGAGCTGGGACTACAGGCCTGTACCACCGTGCCCAGCTAAATTTTTTTTATATATTTTAAGTTGCCCAGCCAAATTTCTTTCTATTTTTTAGTAGAGACGGGGTTTCGCTCTTGCTCAGGCTGGTCTCAAACTCCTGAGCTCAAGCAATCCTCCCACCTGGGTCTGCAAATATCTTATAATAACAAAATACTCCTAATTCCGCCCTGCCATTCCTTACTTCATTGCTGTCATTCACTTACTTATCCATAAGCATACATATAAGGATACATAACCAAATGTATTGTTGCTATTATTATTTTAAACAACCTATTATCGGTTAGATCAGTTAAGAATAAGAAGAACAGGAGATTTTATTTTACCTTTCACTTATTCTTTCTTCAGAGCTCAGCCAGCCTTCCTTTATGTAGATCCAGGTTTCTGACCTATATCCTTTTCCTTCTCTCCGAAGAGCTGCTTTGTAACATTTCTTGCGAGGCAGGTCTACTGGCAACAAATTCCCTCAATTTTTGTTTGTCCAAGAAAGTCTTTATTTCTCCTTCACTTTTGAAGATCAGTTTTGCAGAGTACAGAATTCCAGGTGGTGGTTTTCTTCTCTCAGCACTTTAAATATTTCACTTTACTCTGATTTTGCCTACCTGGTTTCTGTGGAGAAGTTGGATGTAATTCTTGTTCTTGCTCCTCTGTAGGTAAGCTGTTTTTTTCCTCTGGCTTCTTTCAAGACTTTATCTTTGATTTTCTGTAGTTTGAATATGATATGTTTGAAGTGTAGTTTTTGGGGGCATTTATACAGCATGGTGTTCTCTGTGCTTCCTGAATGTGTGATTTGGTTTCTGACATTAATTTGGGGGGAATTCTTAGTCATTATTGATTCCAATATTTCTTCTGTTCCTTTCTCTCTTCTTCTCCTTCTAGTATTCCCATAATACATGTTAGTTATACCTTTGTCATTGACCCACAGTTCTTGGATATTCTGTTTCATTTTTTAAGTCTTTTTTCTCTTTGCATTTCAGTTTCTATTGTCATATGCGCAAGCTCAGAGATTCTTTGTTCAGCCATGTCCAGTCCACTAATGAGCCCATCAAAGGCATTCTTCATTCTATACAGTATTTTTGATCTCTAGTATTTCTTTTTGATTCTTTCTTAGAATTTCCATTTCTCTGCTTACGTTATCTCTCAGTTCTTGCATATTGTCTACTTTTTCCCATTAGATCCCTTAGCATATTAATCAGAATTGTTTTGGATTTCTGATCTGCTAATGCCGGCATTTCTGCCATATCTGAATCTGGTTCTGATGCTTGCTTCGTGTCATCAAACTGCGTTGTTTGCCTTTTAGTGTGCCTTGTAATTGCATGTTGAAAGGTCGGCATGATGCAGTAGCTTGTAGGGGCAGGGGAAGCTTTCTGTAGTCCTCTGATTAGGTCCCATTCTTTCAGCGAGCTGTGTCCCTGGGTTGTGACCTTCACAGAGCTTCTCTGCTCCTCTGTGAGACAGGAAAGCTACGGAGGGCTGGAGCTGAGTACTTCCCTTCCCTCAGGTTGAATAGACTCTTATAAAATCCCAGCTGTTTAGTCTCAAGTTAAATAGTTTCTCCTGAGGGCAGGCCTTGTTCATAAGAACAGAATGCTCTGGCTTATTTCAAAATGGTTATTTTTCCCCTCCTCCTGCCAGAGGCTTGAGGGGTATTTCTCCAGTATTCACTGTGATGACCTGGTAGAGCTCCTAGAGGTAAAACGCACAAAAATGTGAGGACCCCTCCCCCAATGCCTGTGTCACCCTGGAATTTTTATCTCTTAGGTTTGTCCATACCTGAGAGATAAAACTCTCCAGTAATTTTCAGTTACAGTTTAGGTTTTCCTACCCCTGCAGTGGATCCAGAGGTTTCTGTTATACTATGAGTTTCTGCTCCAGTAAATTGTGATTCTCTGATTTACCCGTCTGTCCAGTTTGGGAGGGCACCAGCTGTGGTGCTTCCCTGATGGATCTAAGACAGATCTCTAAGCAGAGTTGGTGATTTCTCATTTTGTTCAGCTCTTTTACTTTTGCTAGGACCGAGTGACGACATCCAGGCTCTGGTGACCAACCAGTAACCAGAAGTCCATTGGTGAAATGTTTGCCCTGGTGCTGAGAACGTGCTTGTACGTCCATGTTCCTTACTATGGTTGGATAAGTGTCACCCCAGGGAGTACAAGCCCTTGGTCTGTGCCCTCCCCGTTCGTTGTCCCAGCTGCACTAGATGTAGGGGTCCCTTCTCCTCCAGGGACTCCGTGAGTGTGTGTGTGTGTGTGCAGGGGAAGTGGCATTAGGTCTGTCTCCCTGTCGTCTTTCCAACTGCTGGATGAGTCATGCAGCCCTGAGCCACAGTTCTTTCATATGTAAAACAAGCATTACCCAGGCAGTGGGGAGTATCTGAATGGAATAGTTAGCTAATAAACATGTCTTTATTACAATAATGGAAAGCTAGGATATACTTCTATTGTGTGGATTAATGAGAGACTTCCCATGGATGAAAGCAAGTGTTCTAATGGATTTTAAGGTGTATTATAGAGGGAGGGAGAAGCCATCTTCAGGGCACATACTAGATGTGACCATTAAGAGTCATACTTTATTGAAAATCATTTCAGTGTGAGCATTGACTCTGGCTTTCATATCCTTAACTGTTGCATACGGTTGATTTTCTTATCTTCAAAGAGATAGGAATGTACTGATTTGCCTCTCTCGAGTTATTATTAATAATTTTTGATGAATGCACTATGTCCTTTATTTTGCCAAAGAGCTTTTTCTTCCTTTTTTTGTTGAAACCATTTTTCTTACTGAAGCAGCATACACATGGTTTTTTTCTCTAGAAATTATTTTGTTATGGTTAAAAAATATATTTTCTTCAAGCATGATGAACATAGCTAGAATTTTATGGTCTGCAAGAAACCACTGGCCATAGCAGTTTCCAGTGTGTAAGCTGGTTGCTCAGGAAGCTCGGTGGCATCCTGTGTTCTGTGTGTTGGCTATCTAGCAGTGTAGACAGACAGATGGGTGGGAGGACGAGACGCTAAGCTGAATATTTTTATGGCCACAAAACCCACTGACAGATGCAGGAGCCAGATCCAAGAGAGCAGTGATGTTCCAAGACAACTGCTTCCAATTCTGTGACCACACACCCGGGGGACAAAAGTGTTTTTAGATCACCCCCCACGTAGGTATTACAATACTTACTTGTGTCATTAATACATATTGCCATAGGACTATAGTGATACATTCTGAAGTGTATTTAAAATAAGCTTTGTAAAGGACAAGGAAAATACTTGACAATGTCTACTATTTTCTGTGCCCCAGAAGATGATGAAGTGCACCCCACTTTGGAGACTACTACTTTTGGGGCCGCTGTGGTCACAAAAGCCCAGATTATTGTTTAACTCTATTTCTTGTCCCAGTTCACCCTACTTTGGGGTACAATCTAGAATTTGGATAAAGTACACCACCTAAGTGACAGTCCCAACTGGGAGAGTCATGGATTGGGGACAAGGATGGCCTGGAAGCCAGGGATCAGCGTTTGGGGACAGGATGAGGGCCAGGTGGCTCAGCCCAGCCACCAGTTCTATGGCCTTAGAAAAGTCAGTGAATATTTGGGTTTCATTTTCCTTATCTATAAAATGGGGATACTTTCTAAGATTCTTTAATTCTATTGACTCTGTTTTCCTATTTCCCTTTCATTTCTACTCCCAGGTTAGGATCACCAGTTTTATCATTTTTTTTTCAGTTTTATCATTTTTTAGATGCTGTAAAAATATATCTTTATGGTCCCCCACCCCTACAACCCACATACCAAATTTCAGGTCTACTGTGGAAAGACTTTTGCCCTTAAATTCCAGCTTGCCTCTACTTCAGCATCGTGATGAATACTTGGAACCACTGAAATTTCTTTCTTCAATGCTGTTTTCAAAATGTTGTCTTCAAATAGAGTATTTATTGGTCCATTTTTAGTGTTTTCGAAATCTGTCTGATAGAGATGCATCTCATGTTATTTTTTTCCCCCTTGGTGCGGAAAAACCTCTTTGAATTGAAAAATAAATTTCTCCGTGGAATTGTCCCTCTTACATCCTGTCGTCTCTGAATCTGACTGTCCAGCCAGCTGGCGGGACAGCTGCTGGTGCAGAAGGACCTACCTGTAAGGGAGCAGAGCCCAGCCGGGGGCTGAGAGGTGGACGTCTGTCACTGAGGACAGCTGTTGACAAGGTGCTTGTTAGGGGGCTCTCACCCTTTGGTCAGCATGGTCTTTTAGAACAGATTTTCTTTTTGCCTTTATGAAACCTTAGTGTCATTCTTGTATTCATTGGTGACCTCGTGTAAGGGGGTGAGGCTTAGGAGTGTTCATGGGAAAAAACCCAAACTCTGTAAAGTAATTAAAGAGATTTATTCTGAGCCAAATATGTGTGACAGGCCCAGAGCACATGGCCTCAAGAGGTCCTGAGAAAACGTGCCCACGGTAGCTGGGTTACAGTTTTGTACATTCATAGAGACAGGAATTGCATGTCAAGCCCCCTAGTCAATATGTACGGGATGTACATTGGTTTGGCCAGAAAAGGCGGGACATCGCAAAGTAGAGGGGGTGGGGGGCTTGCAGGTCATAGGCGGGTTTAAATATTCTTTGATTTGTAATTGGTTAAAGAAATGAAGCCTGCCTTGTCGAAAGGCTTGAAATGTTTTCACTTGACAATGTCCGTTAATCAGAGACAAGCCACCAGACATTTATCAAAACTCAAGTAATCACTTGAGTAAATCGATGGCCTGCAGGTGTGGTTCGAGCTTTGTCTTGCGCAGCCTTAGGCCTGTCAATGAGTTACAGGGACATCTCCTAGAAGTGGTGGGAAGGGGCATGAAGAGGCATGTCTGACCTCCCTTCTCATGGCCAGCAGCTCAGCTTTAGGGTATTTCTGGGGTCTCCTTTGCCAAGAGGGGGTCTGTTCAGTCAGCTGGGGGCTTAGGATTTTATTCCAGTTTGTAGGAGAGACGCGGATTCTCCAAGCAGGCGCTTTCCTGGACTGCATCTTCATCACACCTCCCCTCCCCGACATGCCGCGACTTCTGTCACCCCAGACAGTTGCTTTCTCAAAACAGAAATTGCTGATGTTTACGAAAAAATGAATGAAACGGGAATGGCAAAATGTGTAATAGAACTTAGATCCAGAGTGTGAATTGCCGGTGATCCTAACGGAGACGTTTTAGCTTTTCTGCTTCCCGCCTGCCAGAAGAAAGATGAGATGAAGCACTTGTGTGATTTATTCAGTATTGCAGCAGCATCAAGAGAAATGTTCCCCTGACCTTTTCTCCTCTTCTAGGTGATTTAATGGATTCTGGCATTGTGCTTTTGTAAAAAATGGTGATAAAATACACATAACATAAAAGTTACCATTTTAACCATTTTTAAGCATACAGTTTGGTGACATTAAATGTGTTCACAGTGTTGTTCAACCATCACCACCATCCCTCTTTAGAACTCGTTTCGTCTGGCCAAATTGAAATTGTACCTGTGAAACACCAACTCCTCACTCCTTCCTCCCCCAGCCCCCGGCAGCCCCCGTTTAGCTTTCTGTCTCTGTAAATTTGACTGTTCTAAGACCCTCTCATCAGTGGGATCATACAGTGTTTGTGCTTTGTGTCTGGCTTGTTTCACGTAGCATGATGTCCTGCAGGTTCATCTATGTTGTAGCAGGTGTCAGAATTTTCTTCCTTGTATCTCTATGAAGCACGTGCCCCGTGAGACACGTCATCTAAGGTACACCGTGTGACATCTGTGGGGAGGTGAAGTCCGGGAGGTCGCTGTGACCCAGGCCTCAGGCCCAGTGGTCCACACACTGTCATTGTAGGGAAAATAAGTGGCTTCAAGTATCCTTAGGGAAGCATCTTTTAAAAAGCAAGCAATGTGTTTATTGTAGAAAATTTAAGATATTCAGGTAAACAAAAATAAGAAAATTGTATTCACACATAATTCTACCATCCAGAAATACCCACTGTTCCTTTTCCATCGTGTGTTCCTGCAGACTCTCTCTGGGCATATACCCGGGGTGAGTGTGCTCCCCCATCGCTGAGCCAAGAGCGTCTCCCTCGGCGTCCCCTTGGAGGCCCTGAGACCGGCGTTGTGAGGCCTCGGCTGCCACAGTTTCTGAGAGTCAGCTCCTGGGGCATTTGGCCTCCCTCTCTACCCGTCTTAACTTTTATCTCACTTTCAAAGTCTAGTCTTGCCATGAATTTGTACAGAAATTTCCAGGTTGTCCACAAGGTAACATTTCTGTAGACACTGGGGATTAGCTGAGACTTCTCTCCACACGTGCCCCTTCCTCCCTGCAAAGCCCCTCCAGGCTCCGGCTCCCTCATGGTGGGGGGACCCTCCTCCTCCTCTCCTGAAACAGGGCTCTTCCTACGTGTAGTCCTCGACCAGCTGCTTACATCGAAGTCCTTAAAAATACAAACAGGTACCACGGTGTACTGTCTCTGCCCAGGTGATACATCGTGAGCTTCCTTTCACGTCCATAAACTTCTCCTGTAACAACTTTAATGGCAGCAACATGTCCATGGCCATCAACTCATTGAACTTACTTTGTGTTGTACGATAGAGGGTTTACAGCCGCTATCCTTAGAGGTAAATCTTTATATGTCCATAATGATTTCCTTGAAATAAATTCCTAGAAGTGAAATTTCAGGGTCAATGGCAATGCTTGCGTTTAAGCATTTTTAGAAATATTAATTGCCGTTTTGTCTTCCACAGGGGCCTCTTTCCTTGCACTTAGCCAACGTTAAGAAAACAGACCTTGCGTTGTCTTTCTCCCATTCCAACAAGTAAGAAAGCAGAGACCAAGGGCTGAGATCAGTAGCCAGAAGTGTGATGGAGCTTTTAAAAAATAGAGTTATCTTAAGCTTTATTAGTAGAAATACCATGTCTAAAACCAGTCGGGTAACATCCAGTGTTCTCCCTGTTGTCACCCCACACTGGAAGTACTTCCTTCTAGGCTCAGGGTTCTCTTGAGATGCTGACAAATTAGAGGTGATGCAGGTGCGGAGGATGCCAATGGCGAGGGCCCCGCAGCAGCGTCTGATGAGGAAGTTGTGCAGTGACTGTGGATGTTTTCACAGAAGGGCTTCCAAGGCGACAGGGGAGCGCGATGACCAAATATTTGAAAGGCTGCCATGCAAACGAGGCTGGAGACTCTTTTTTCTTTTTATGTGAAGCCCCCAGAGAGTGGCAGTTCCAGGGAGGCAGTTTTTGTTGTTGGAGAAGGAAGCCTACACCAGCTACTCTAGCTGTCTGGGGAAACAGCTCCCTTTTGAAACAGTGTGCTCCCCGTGATCCGCACCGTTTAGCCCGTGGCGGGACATTAGGGGTTGTCATGAGAGGTTTTCACACCCTTGTGGAGGGAGGACGTCCTCGGTTCCTTCTGACTCCAATGACATACGATGTCAGAGTTCCACAGAGGAGCACGTGTTCTCAAAGGTGGAGGCTCAGTAACACAGCGATGGGGACAGGGCCGGCACCGCCACCTGGAAAGGTGCGGGGCAGGTGGCAACCACACAGGAGTGCGGGGTTCCTTTTTAGTGCTTCACTACAGTTTTACCCTTGTAAAAGTGAGTCATCAGGCACAGTGGAAGGAACATAGATTTGGCACAAGAAAGACCCGAGTTTGAGTTGTGGTTCTATCATTTTATGGCAGCAACATATTGGGTAAATGTAACTTTTAAGCCTTAGTTTCCTAATTTGTAAGGTGGAACCGCTCATCGTAGTATTGTTTACAGGGCTGTGGTGTGGCGTGGGCTAGGTGTCACAGGAAGTGGCAGACCTGGTAGCCAGTGGTTAGTAGATGATCTTTCTCTCTTTCTGTCCTTCCATGTGTCGGCTTTGATTCTGGGCAGTAGATTCCCTTTGATAATTTTACTGCTATTTAGGATGAAAAAGGAGATTGGCTGAGACCATGTACAACCAGGTAAATTTATTATGGTTAGACCCTATGACACATAGAGGAAGAATGAAGAATTTTTATTTAAAATTTAGAGAAGACATATATGAAGATTCATATATGAAGATGTACTTTGAGACTGTTTCATGGTATTTTTAAGTTATTTTGATAGCACAGATAATTTTAAATAAATGAAGAGCATTTCTCCTATAACATCTGATATTTTCTTAGATTTTTCTTTTAAATAGCTTTTCATCACTTCTTTGAGTTTCCTGTCTTTTCATCCTTAATAATGAATATGTAGGATTCCTCATTTCAGGAGACCGTTTCTCACAGGTGAACCAAATTTCCTGTCATACCAGATCTCCAGTGACAAATAATGAGGTTTAATTTAGGAGCCTTTGTAATTGAAATGGGTGTGTTTGTTTGTAATCCTGGCCTTGCCCTGGTCTTCTCTTTCGTGGGGTGGCATCATGAATTATGACTTTCTAGAGGAAGAATATTAGGAATTTTTTTTCTTTAAAGCACAGTAAGATTATATTCAGTTTGAGATCAGCCAAGAGGTTAAAACATCTGAGAGCTTTGTCCTTTGGTTTCAAATGCGTTCTGTGTCCAGTCCTTGGCTGCTTTCCCGGAGGCTGCTGTCTCACCTGGGGCAGCCGTGTGTCCCTGTGAGCCGTCCTTCCCGAGCGGGGTCTGCATGGAGACCTGCGGTAGAGCAGCGAGACCTGTGCAGGACCCAGGAGTCCCCGCAGACTGAGTGTGCTGAGACTGTGTCCTGTGCAGGGGGACCCGCATCCCGGAGGACACTCACCTTTCCCTTGTCCACCTGTGAGTGGCCGGTGACACGTGTCCGGAGGTTCTGATCTGTGACTGAAGGACTGTCGCTCTGGGAGTTCTCTACTCTGAAGGCCACAGTTCTGCGTGTGTCTCTGTGCCCTTGGGTCTCCATAGGCTTCTGTGGTGTTACTCCTCCGAAAGATCAGTTTCATAGATTTGTATCATTGTTTTTTTCAACCGTGCGGTTTAGTCAAAACAAAAATTTTAAGAAAGAAATGACATTATTTGGAAAGGTAAGATTATTTTAGATTAGGATTTATTTGAACAAGTCATGCAAATGCAAGCAGCCCTCCGATTAGAAAAGCATCTTTTCCGAAAGTTCATTTGAGGATTGGTTATTAGGAGCCTAGAATGAGCTTTCCCGTGGAAATGGGGTCCTGCGTGGATCTTAGACCCCACAGGAGTCAGACGTACCGTATCTTTGGCTGCAGTCAGGCCCTCAAGCGTTGGCCACAGGGCTGATGCAGCGGTGCCCCCAGCAGCCCTGGCCCCCACGTGCAGGTATGATAGCCCACGTGGGGTTGTGGTCACTAGCCACCGTCTGCCCCAGGGATGCCGCACTGCTCTCCAGACTGGGTAGGATGAGGGAAAAATCCTGAAACCAAGCTAGGAGGAAAAAGATTCTGAAAAGGTGGCTATAACTGTGGAGCCTGGTGGGTGGATTAGGGGAGGCAGAAGAAACTCTGGATGCGAGGAAGTGCCAAGCTGCGGAACCTCGTGCAGTGGGACAGCGTGTCGTGCAGGAAGGAGACCAGCAGGGAGGCTTGCCAAGGAAGCCAAAGGAACAAGGAAGAAAGAACTTGCTGGGCCTCAGGGCTATAAAACCCAAGGAACAGTGGGCGGGTAGGGACTGGGACAGGACAGTGGGCAGAACGTGTCGTGCAGAACGGACCTGTCGTCATGCAGCACCAACCTTAGGACCCCTTCTCCTGTGGGGTCCTGAGCGGGGCTTTGCAGGCCAGTGCAGGGTCTGTCTGGATCTCTGGGCCCCAGCCCTTCTCTCCCAGAGCCAGAAGTTACCTGGCGCCTGCCCCCTGGACATTACTTCCACGGCTACAGCAGAAAAAGTGCTGTGTCCTTTTCTTAAGTGGCCCATGCTGGGAGGCCACAGGGCCATGGGTCTGAGGGTGCTGGGCACAGACCACGCTGGCTCCTCTTGCTGTTAGCCCTGCCCTTCCCTGGACTCGTGTTTGCTCAGCATCAGGGACCAGATACAGTGCTGAGGTGGACAGGACGGGGGGACCAAACGCACCATGGGGCTCAGGTCTCGGAGCAGCGTCAGAACGAGCCGTGGTAGCAACTAGGGGTTTGCGGGAGATTCGTGTTTGTTGCTGAAATGCACCGCCTGGCAGGTTCTGGCTGGGCTCTGCAGCCTCAGGAAGCAGAGCTGTGGGCAGCCAGTCCAGCGCGTTGCAAAGCCTGTGCCAGCCGTGACCGGAGCGCACGCCTGTACACACAAGACGGGAGGAGAGAACAGAGAGGGCAGCCCAGCCGTGGCGCGGGGGAGCAGGGCCTGTCCGTTCCCGCAGCGTCTCTGTCCCTCTGTCCAGACGTTGATCTCCAAGCTGAAAGGGGGACGACAGACACGGTTGGGAGGACATCGAGGCCTGAATCGGGTAGAGAGATATGGGGACTCTCTTAAACGGCTTTCAGTGAGCATGTCTCCAAGTCCAGACTACTGTCAAGACAGGAGGGCACAACAAGGACCCAGAACGTGACTATAACTTCTGGGGAGTGACTTGGGAGTAATCGAGGTGCCAGCAGAGCAGGGACAAGCACCATTGTCTCCGTGTTTGTTCCTGTGTTCACCAGCCGGTGGACGTGGGTGGACTTGAGCTCTAGCCCCGGCAGGATTTTGAGTTACTAGAGCAGTGTGAGCGCTTAGAACCTCTGGCAAGAGGTTTATAGAAAAGCTGTTGTCAGGACGGAGCTCTGCCTGAGAAGGAAGGTAAGACAGGGAGTGCCCTGGAGAGAGGCTGCGCCTGAGGACACCAGGAAGGGGTCGTAGCGGAGGTGGCCAAGTTGAGAGACAGTGCTGCCAGCTGGAGGAGTGAATATGTCACAGCGCCACATGCGGTCACAGCTCTGCGTGGGTGGAGGGACCTGGTAGTAAGGGCTCGCAGGTGAACCTTCGAGGGTCGCAGGGCAGGATCACAAACAGTAAGTAGGTCTTAGCCATGTTCATAGAGGCACAACAACCTTTGTGAGAGGTGCTGCACCCAGGGCAGGGCTCCTCCTGGAGGAGGTGGGAGATGCTGGGGTGGTGGCACAGCTGGCCACACGTGCAGGCCGTGCGCAGAGACCTGGACACGGGTGCGGGGCTTGCAGGGGCTGGGCTGGCTTGGAGAAGAAATGGCACTTGTCCGGGCTTAGGGGACACGTCGTCAGACGCGGGCAGAGGGACATGCGCACTGGACTTTACCCTCTTGCACTGGGATCGTCATCCTCACTTTCATTTCCCCGCCTCCCCCCAAGCATCCCTCTTCCCGCAGCCAGTCACGTTCCTGGAGCGTCACCTGCTACAGACTTTCTGTGCTCTCTGGGAAGTGCAGAGTAACAGTCAAGTCCTTCAGCCAGGGTAAGGGGACAGGGTAAGGGCTGGTGGGCATAGCACACCCTCGCCTCCTGCCCGCCGCCCCTCCACACCGAGTCTGTCTCCAAGTGTCTTCTGATACATGCCTCCCGCATCTGGCAGGCTCTGCTCACGCTTCGGGACCCAGCCCAAGCCCCTTCTGTGGACTTGCTCTGCGTCACCGGCCCCTGGGGACCCTGCCTTCAACCATGGAGTCATCCATGTCCTCCTTAGTAGTTGGTAGGTTTTCCAGCGAGGTGTTTGCCGTTCGAGGTGGGGCTGCGCTCTGTCCATTCTGTGCACTTCCTGGGGGTTGGCATCTTCGCCGTACTGTGCCATTCTGTCCAACCTGGGGGAAATGGAGAGTGGCAGGATTTTTTCTGCCAAATTTAAGACCTTTCTGACAGTGACTTCACCCAAAATAGAACGGCTGTCTCACGAAGTCATGAATACATTCCTCAGGACTGCAAATGTGAGCAGGAAGAAAATGCCAAGACGTCCCCTCCAGATTCTTCCAACCCTAGGATTGCGGGAGGGGTGGGGTCTGGGTCTCAATGGGAGAGGAGAAGCTAGAATTCCACCCTGGGATGCAGGATGTTCCGTTCTCACCCTGTCCCGCACACCCCGGGCTGTCAGCAGGCAGGCCCCTCTGACCCTCGCCCCATCCCTCTGAGCAAGAGGAGGGCCACCTCTGTGTGGAAGCCCCTGGAGGCTTCGCGGCCCTTGCTGGCCTCTGGGTGGGGTGAGGGGCAGGGGAAGGGGCCCAGGGAGGTGCCCAAGGCATGTGGGGGGGAGGTGCTTCCCGCCTGTGCACACTCCTGGGCCTTCTTAGATCCAATATTGCTAAGAAATTTTAAAAACAGCTTAAGTGAGAAACTTAAGGCCCTAACTGGTCATGATATAGCCGAGAGTGTAACTAAATTTTATCTGAGAGTAGCCCCCGGGCACTTGTATTTTCCACGTTGGGCTCCACTCTGACGACGCCTCGTTCTGTCAATAACACCCGTGGTCCTGAGCAAGCCTCCTCTCCCCTTCCCACCCACCTTGAAACGGGACTCGTCTCAGGGCTCCCCACTGCCTGCAGCACTCGGAGGATGATGTTGAGTTTTTATTATTTCCAGGTGTTTCCTGGAAGCAGCAGACGGAAAAGGAAGGATACAGGCGAAGACATAGGTTAAATCATCCACTGATCCCTGTTCTCTCCCCACACAGGCACTGTGCGGAGAGGGTGGAAGGAGCTCATGGGTGACAGCAGGGTTGTGAATTCAGTGCGTCTGCAGGTT
Source organism: Propithecus coquereli (assembly GCF_000956105.1). Classification (NCBI taxonomy): domain Eukaryota; kingdom Metazoa; phylum Chordata; class Mammalia; order Primates; family Indriidae; genus Propithecus; species Propithecus coquereli. Next base: position 8,250,857 of record NW_012152618.1, on the reverse strand, counting down.
CCGACCCATGTTCACCTGGGCAGGTGCCCATAGGAACCTCGGCGGGCGGCGGGGGGAGGCCAGGACCCCCTCTAGCACTTCGTGTTGGCTTCCCAGGATCAGGCACAGATGGGACACCCCTTGTGGGCAACACAGAGGGGCCTGGTGTCTTGGCAGTTCCCAGAGGCCCTTTCCAAGTGAGGGATGTGGGGGGTTAGTCCGCAAGGCGAGGGTGTTGTTTGTGTTTGGCCGTTTCTGCCTGTGAATATCAGTTAATTTGCATGGGCGTCGGTAGTGTAGGAATTACTTTCGCTGCTGTCATCTCATTTGCTTTTTATAGCCACTGCAGTGGTGGACTGTTACCCTGATTTCACGCAGACCAGAGGCTAGAGGGAACCACCTGCACACTCAGGCCTTGGGCTTTGGGCTCTGTCCTCTGTGCGTGTGTCATCTCAGCTCGAAGTGCCAGTCTGTGGTCCTCCGAGCCTGTTGGTGATGCAGGCGTTAGCTTGGACCCATGTGAGCCCACCCACCCCCGCTCCGACCAGTGATCTGATTCCGCATCAGCATGGGAGGCAGACTCGGAGGGGCCAGCAAGCTTCGCTGTTGAGCACCATTAAAAAATACCTGCAGACACCTGGAACGAGGTGTAGGGTAACCGTCCTGCACACGGGAAGAACGTTTCTCAGATGTGGCTGGATTAGCAACACAGCGATGAGATTTGTAAGCGCTAATAAGAAGCCATGTCCTTCCACGTCTTGTGCAGGATTTGGGTTGATTTTTTTATGATCGGCCTTGGGTACCTTAGACCCAGGACGAGACCATTGGTGGTAAAGCAGTCTGCAGGTGTTTGCAGGTGTAGGGTGCTATGGGTGAGGTCAGGTCTGTGATGCAGGGAGCTCTGTCCTCATCCCGCTGGGTAGAGAAGCCTGGAGCAACGTGAGGACTGGTGCCCGCAGGACATGTGCAGGACGCCAGTGTCAGGAGAGAGAGCCCCTCCTGGCCGGGTGCTTCTCGAAGGATGTGGCCTTGAAGGAGGGGAGGGCTGCACTGGCCACTTGCGGTTACGGGAGAGGGGGCAGGGAACATGGGACGGCCTGAGGGCTGGGCTGGCATGTGGTGGCAATTCTCATTCCAGCCCCAGCAGGTCAGGACAGGGTGGCAGAGAGATGCCGCAGAATAATTGTCTTTAGGCTCATCTTTACAGAATCAGGGTTCAGCACTGGCGAGGTCATAACGATTCCTTCTTCAGCTTCAAAGAGAAGTCCATCTTCTGAAAATAAATTTCCTCATAAATATTTTCATCACCTTATTTAATAAGCAAGCTGTTTTCACAGCCCTTCTTGGGGTAATGTTCCCTTTCTCTTCTCATGTTATTTAAATACCTTTTCTCATGGTATTTAAATGTGTGTTTTGTTTTCCCGTCATCTTTGGTGATGAAGCTAGTTTCTGTCTCCTCGTGAGAAATGTCATATCTTGGAGGCATTTTCCATCGGCTGCTTCTGCCTAGCTAAGTCCATTTTGGCAAGATTCTCTTATATTTTCTAGTTTTTAAAACTTCCCTAATTCCCTGAACTCTTTCTAAACATTTTAAAGAGATGATAGAAGCATAAGATGATGTATGAGTGTCATTTTTTAAAAACGCAAAATATTCAGACATTTTATCTGTTATTTCGCTGTTTCCTTCCAACCTGTAACTTACACACCTGGCCGCTTCCCTTCCTGCAGGGGCTTACGGTCCTCTGTGAACCTTGTTCTCTGTGCTTTTTCCTTCCTCTACCTCCTAGGGTGGCTCCAGCCCTCACAATTCTATATAATTAGTGACCAGTTTTTGTAGTGGTTCTTTAGCCCAGTGTTTTTCAAATTCTGGATTATGACCCATTATTAGATGGTGAAGCCAATTTCATGAGACACACCCACGTACAAGAATGTATCTGTTCATCTCATAGAGCAAGGGATAAGTTAGTATCAGTTGTGTGTGTGTTTGCATTGTGACATCGGGGTCATATTGTAAGGTGTGTGTTATAGTCAAACGTGTTTGAAAGCCCCGGTAGTATTCTAACATACCGCTAAGCTTTTATGAAAGAAATACCGTTTTGTAATCTGTCTCTAGTAAAATGGTTTTGTGCCTTGGGGAGATTGTCACAAGGCAAGGCAGGGCCCACTCGACAGAGTCCTGTTGAAGATGTTCCTGTGTCAAAGGAAAAGGTCGCAGTTGGGTACCTCTAAGTAATCTCATACAGCCTTTGGATGTTGAAGAAAGATGGTATTTCTGTGAAGTCTCAAAGGGCTTCTCTTAGTTTATTTTTATGATTTCATGATTTCAAATCTCAGCTCAAATCCTCCTGCAGGGAAGCCTTCCCTGACCCCCTGGTCTAGATAAGTTTCCTCTATCAGATGCTTCCATGGAACAGCATTTCTCACCATCAGAGCACTGAGCTCAGTTTTTATTGATACATTTATAGTATGGTCATTTGATTATTGCCTGCCTCCCTCCACCTCCTAGAACATGAACTCCACGAGGGTGGGCCTCAGGCCTGCTCAACCGTCCCTGCAGGAGGAGCATGGTGTCTAGCACACAGTCAACACCTGCTGTACACTGATGGCTTGTGTCTCAGTTGCCCCACGATTGATTGACATTAGACATCTTGCAAAACCCTCTGCTGAAGGTGGTGGGGGTCTCATAGCACAGAGAGATGTGCAGGTGGGAATGCCATCAAAGCTCCCAGAGCTCAGCTTGGCCGCTGCTCTCCTTGCACGCAGCAGGTGAGCAGCAACGGGTGTGAGCAGAATTATACTATGAGATGAAACATCTGTTGGGTGATGACTCTTCTTGGCTGTGCACTGGGGGCGGGGGCTCCATCATGGCTCCTTGTTCCATAGTTCAAAGTTCCTTGGTGCAGTGACCAGTATTTAGGACATTAAACAAGTTCATTAGAACCAGCTCATTTGAATTCTGTCATAGGTGCTGCTGGTGTAGATTTTATCAAAGATTTTTCAAAGCCTGTTGTGTGGTCGTCTATGAGGGGTAAACTCACGTGGTGAGCAGTAGTATCTGCCTGCTCTTTAGCGCAGGTGGGTGTTTTTTTCCTTCTCATCCGTGAAAATATGAGGGTGAAGGCAGGAAGATGCGGAGAGAGTGGGAGATCTGTGAGTATTTTTAGGGTTGTCTTTGCATGGTAAACATGTTTCCAATAAAATGTTTTGGAAACATTTCATTTTAGGTGGAAGAAAATGCTGACACTTTGACCAGCTTCCGTAGCCAGGCATTTATCAGGGCCACGCTGTCATTGCCGGAGCCAGGCTCGTGGGTTTTGGAACTGATTTCCTATTTGAGAGGCCAGGCTTCTGTGACCCCAAATATCATTTCCACGGCAACCAGCTGTGATGAGATGGAGGTTTTTAACCTCGCAGGACAATTGCAACATGAAGCAGATGAGCTTTTAGGTGGAAAATTTACTCTTTGGTCTTAAACAAATCACGTGTAACCGCATCTCAGTTTGCTCACCCCTGAAGTAGAGGAAGGAACATGACGTTCCTTCGATGGTGTGCTGAGGGACTCCTGTTGGGAAACACATTTGTAGCTACACATGCTGTTACTATGCTGTGGTGTTGATCTCAACTAAACAGCCCAAGGGTTGACACACTGCAGAAAAGCTATCACTCCTCTCTGTCGCCTGTTCCCGTACAGCCCTGCCTTTCCCCTCTGACCTTGGCTCTGACTGCCCACCTCCCCCAACACTCTATGAGTCAAACTGATCTCCTAGCTGGTCCCTGAGTACGCACACTCATGCTCACCCCAGGACCTTTGCACTGCAGTGCCCTGCGCTCTTCCCCCAGAGCTGTGTGTGCGCTCCCTGCCTTTGCTTAGGTGTCCACTCAGAGTCACCCCGTTAGAGGGACCTTCCCAGACCACCCCGTATAAATCAGCAACCCCAGTACCCCCCCGCCCTTTCAACAGCCTTATGTGACTTCACAGCACTTACAACCACTGGAAATTTTATGAGCTTCACGCAGGCAGGTTTGCTATTATTGGGTTTTTTTTTTTTCCTTTCTTCTTTTTTTTTTATATCCACAGAACTGGAGCATCATAGGCCATCAAGTCCCCATGAAAAACGCTTTGTTGTTTTATTTGTTTTGTAAGAAACTTAATTTCAAAGAATAAATAACTCGTCCAAGATCACATAGGTAGCAAGCGGTGACAGTGATTGAGGGAAACCCGGGGTTGACACCAAGTCGTGAATTTTCTCTTTGCCTCCAATTTGTCTTTCCTTCCACCTTTGTTCTGCTGTTTGAGCTTCATGCCTTCACTGGTTTCTCTGGCTCTGCCTTTGTTATACCTGAGCTCGTCTAGACTTAACCCACCTCGCTGAGCTCTTTACTGTACATGCCCGTCTGCTGTCAGCACTGCCCTTGCCCCGGGTCCCTGGTAAAAACTCTGCAGAGTGTGGTGTGTTCTTGGAGAGCCTTGTGCTTGGCTTTCTAGAGTGGCAGCATATACATGGGTTCAGGCCGGTGTGTCAGTGGACGGTCAGGCTGCCTTAACTGCCTTCCCTCCAGGAAGAGAGCAAGGATGACGTGTGTTAGGAATGGCCAGGTCCCCACTGTGCACGCCGGGGGCGCCTCTGTGGGCCACACCATTCACTTCTCCCTGTGGGGCAAGTGTGGTAACAGCTGCAAGAGGACCCCAGAGGCAATTGCACTGAGAGATGTTTTGATACCCTGTTCTTTGGGGGAGTGTTATTTTATGTGTAAACATTTATTTTTGTGTTACCTGATGTTACGTGATGGGATACCTTATGTTTAATTTACATTATCTTTTTTACCCAACCTGAGATGCTTTTTGGCATTATCATAATCCCTAGAAAGGTGGAACAAACAGAGAATATCTCCTTTCGTAGAAAATATAAATGGTGCCGTAGTTATGGATGCTTTAGTTTTACTTTGTTCACTGGATGGGTACCTGCGCTGCAAGCCTTTAATTTTTGCGTTGGAAGTGGAAACATCCAGTTTCCCGTTCTCAGGCTGGTGGCTGTGACGGTGCTGGCTCAGGCCGCTTCAGCAGGTTTGTGGTTTGAAACGGCCATACTACGAGGAGGCTGTGGACGCCGTTTCTTGAGTTCACACCTACCGCAGCGTCCGTGATGAGCGCTGTGGGCACGTTTTCCGCCGTCCCATACCTTCTGCTTTGCTTTTTTTAGGGAAAGTACGGTGGCCGGAATTTAACCAGGAGGCGTACATTGGAGGGACGATGGTCCGCTCTGGGCAGGACCCCTATGCCCGCAACAAGTTCAACCAGGTGGAGAGTGATAAGCTTCGGATGGACAGAGCCATACCTGACACACGGCACGACCAGTGAGTACTCGCTCGACGTCAGTCGGCGGCTTCGCCTGCTTTTACGTTGTGACGCTGGACTTTCCCATTGTCCTGGGAAACTGCACGTGCGCCATGTCTGCGCAGCACTGTCCAACTAGGACATCCCGAGGCATGTGGCAGCAGGAAGTCGAAGGGTTCTGCATTGGTTCTGGCCCTGTGGCAGTGTGCAGGGACGGAGGGTTGCTGGCCAGAGCGTGGGAGTCAGAAAGAGAAAGTTGTGTTACTGACCTCATTTCTCCTGATCACTTGTTATTTTTAAGATCTGTTCACAAAAATCAAACTTTTCCATTGTTCACAACCTTGGAAGGAAGAAAATCTGAGTTCCTGTGTATCAGGACAGCTGAAGTGGGAAATGTTCCAGAGACCAGAAAGGGGAAATTAGCTGGCCAGCAGGATGGACATTAAATCACTCAGAAGCACAGGACACAGAGGGGACAGGTGACACCTCTCCACACCTCGTGCTAAGAGAAAGGTGGTTGTCCGCATCCTTCTTTTTATTCTTTAGAGACCTGGGACTTGTGGGTGGCGGGTACCCTGGGCTCAGCTCAGGAGGTCTGCAGGCATTTTAAAGAGTATTTGTCACCACTTACCGGAGGTGATATTCATAGCCCTTGCTGTCACTCTGTACCTTTAATCCTTGCTGATAAGAAGGTTGTTCACATTGGAATTCTGAGTGGATTGGTCTCGTTTCAGATTATTAAAAAATAAGAAGGCACATTTTGAAGGCAGCTGTTTTCCTGGGTGCTTGGCAGGTCCTCCCGCTTACTAAGTTACTTTTAGAGTTGCTCATTCATCAGGGAATGGAACGTAGATATCTGCCGAGTATCAGGCTCTGTGCTTGGATTCCGGGGTTCCGGTCAGAAAAGCCTGGCCCCGTTCCCGCTGCTGTCGCAGGCAGGCCCACTGCGACGCAGGGTGTGCAGCTCCCCAGGTTGGAGAGTCTGCTTCACGGCAGTGCTTCTGGGACACCCAGGAGGGTGGGAGGGTCAGGACAGGCCCCAAGAGGGGTGAGTCTTGGGCCGGGACACCCAGGATGAAGGCCAGTGCAGAAGACATGCCCTGGCGTTGGTCCTCCCAGAGAGCCAAGCAGTTGGCTTTCCCGGGCATTGATGAGGAGGCCGAGCTGGAGAGAGACGGAGACCAGTGAAACTGCATGTTCACACACACCCACAGTTGGCTTTGTGTTATAAATCAATAAGCTTACATCGAAAGAGGGTTTTTCTCTTCTCCCCTACTCTTAGGGGCTTTATGGACAGTGTAGGTCCCTGTTAACTGTCAGGCGCTGCCTTTCTGAACAGCTTTCTTTAGGTTCCAGTCAGCTCTGTTCACTCAGAGCAGCTCATATTTGAGAAATTTGTACCTTTATAATACTTTAGGCTTAGAGAAAAGAGTGCGTGTGTGAACAGACAATACACGTGAGCACATATTGTACGTAATATTAAGAATCTCATCATCTTTCTAAATCTACTCCAGAAGATTATCTTTAATTGATGTTTCCTATGGTTGATTAATTTCTTTTTTGAAGGCAGCTTTACTCAGTCCTTACGCTGTGCTCCTGGTTAACTGTTAAATACTGTGTCTAAAATAAGGGATGCTAACCTGGCATCTAAGGACTCCCAGGGAGCCACGCATGGGCTTTGGGATTCTATGAAAAATCTTGAAGCCAAAGCTGTGTGCACGATTGTGGGCGTGTACACACGTGTAGATTTCTAGGGGGAGGGTCTGCGCTTCTTTCAGTTGGTGCCAGGTGTGTACGTCCCCACTGCCCCCACCTCCCAGGCCCCACTAGGCTAACCCACCTCTGCCAGGTGCCCCCCAGGGACCCACCAACGCTGTCCTCACATCCACTGAGGTCGACTGGAAGGTTGTCTTCATTTCGCAGAGAAGAAGCTGAAGCACCTGGAATGTTAATAACCTGCCCCATGATTAAGCGCTACTGGCTAAAGGCCAGAAAGGGTCACTGTAGCTTTTAAGAAGGGCGTGGCCTAAACTCAGGGAAGTAGAGTCTAGCAGAACCTCGTGTAAAAATCTTCCCTGGTGACTTCGGTCGATTGCTTGGAGTGGCGTCTCTGTGGATATCTGGGCTTCGTTTCACTGTTTGCTGTAAGAGCCAGTTTTCCACCAAGGTTTTACCTTTATGCCTGTTCCCTAGAGCTGAGAGAAGATGATGTCCTTTCTGACGGCGAGTGGGCCGGGTTCCTCCTCTGCTGCCTCCCTGGCACGTCCCTACAAAGGCCCCAAAACTGTATGCACATAAAATTTTTGAAATAGGAGTTGGTCCAAACAGCTGTTTGAATATTCATCCTGTGGTGTGGGATGCACTTTTGGTGGGTTTAATTTCAGTTCCAGCCACTGCGTCACACTCATTTGCATGTGTTAAAGGGGCAGCTGCGATGGCTTCCACATTTGTTGGGTTTTGGCTAAATTAAAGTCTGTCCAAAGTCAATCGTATGCCTAGAGCTGAACCAATGTAATGCCTCAAATGTAAGCTCTAGAATAACCATTCTTGTTAAATGTCGGGTTAAGAAGATCAAGTTACCTATTTGAATTTTCCTCCAATGTATCCAATAGAGCGCTGTTAAAGAATTTGCCCTTCTTATATAAAGATCTTTCTCTTTTCCTTTTTATCTCTGCGGTCTCTCCCTTTGTGTAGATCTACAGAAATGCTTGCACAGTGGAATTCCGTCTTCCGTTGTGATAAAGCTGAACGCAGCGCAAGTGGAGGTTAATGAAGAACACGGTTTGGGAGCCCCAAACACCTGAGTTGACATCCCAGACCCTCCAGTTCTGAATTCTGTGACGTTTATCATCTTAAAGATGACAAAACAGTACTCCCTCTGTAACCTGGGAGGATTGAACACAGCGTGTGCAAGCGCTGCTTCCTCCTTCCCGAGATTCTTCTCAGGACCCACCTCAGTGAGGCGTCCCTGGACCACTTCTCTAGGAGTGCAGCCCCCGCCCCAGCCCAAAACTCCCCATCCCCTGCTCCACTTGGTTTTTAGTTCTTGTCACCACCTGCACACCACGTGTTTCACTTATTTCTTTTTGGTCTGTCTGCGCTCATCAGAATAGTGAGTTGTTACATGCAGGGTTGTTACCCGGACACCTCCGCACTCAGTAAACGCAACAAATGTTTGTTGTATGAGTGATTCACTTAGTGTGGTGCCTGGCATGCAGTGGGTGCTCAGTAAATCACTAAATGATGTGAAGAATCAGAAAGGAATAAAGGAGAATGAAAGGTGCATATTTAAGCAGTAGGGAGCAAGTGAACTGAAGGTGAACCACAAATAACCACACTGTGTGTGTTCTCCCAGGACTGGAAAACATGCGATTACAATCTGCCCCTATTACCCTTAGGGACAGATACAAGGCATCAGCGGGTCAGAGGCTCAAAAACAAATAAACAAAAAACTCTTGGGCTGTGTTGTATTTACCTTTCAAAGTGCATAAGAAATATTGTGCCAAGAAGAAATATTTACATGAAACCAGAAAGCATAGAAAAGCCTGCTATGAGTGAAATACCAAATATTATGTATGGGGTGTTTTAGGCTCTCTTAGATATTAGGAAGATAGTGGCCCATCCTGTTCTTGGAAACGGAGTTTCTTTTTTGTGTGTATTTTAAAATTAGATACATCATAGTTGTATATAATTTGGGGATACGTGTGATAGTTTGTATACAATGTGTAAGGATCGAGTCAGAGTAATTGAATATCCATCGCCTGTAACATTTATCTTTTCTTTGTGTTGGGAAAAAGCATGGTTTCTCAACTTAAAAAAAAAAAGTTCTTGTTTACCTTGCTTTGAGATTTTAAACAAATCGTCAAGGCTTAAAAGCCAATTAAACCAATGGAAATTCTGAAGGCACTTTTCCGGACTACTTGTTTCTCGCCTCTCCCTGGTGGGAAGCTGTTGCGATTGCCCAGGCAGAAGGTAATAGAAGGTAGCACTAGGGGTGGTGATACGTGGTCAGATGGGATATTTTCCAAAGGTGGGGCCAGCAGGATGTGCTGATGGGTTGGAGGAGGGGTACCGCTTGGAAGAGGGTGCCAAGGATGATGGCTGGAACAAGGGAAGAGTTGGAGTTACCTTAACGGAGATTTGGGGGAGGCTGGGAGTGGAGCGGGTTTAGGGAAGTTTGGACATGTTAATGCATCACTATGTGGGTGGACCTGTTTTGTAGGTGGTGAGAAATGTGTCTGGTGTTCCAGAGAAAGGTCTTAGCAAGAATGTAAATTTGGAAATGTTCAACGTATGGATGGTATTTAAAACCTTAAGACCGGATGTCTAGCCCAAGGGAATGAATGCAGAGAGAGAGGCCCAAGGCCCAAGCTCCAGTTTCAACATCGTGATCTTTAGCCGTGAATTTAAAGCCAACGGCTAACACTTGAAGGACAGTCTAACACTGTAGATTGCTTACTATTTTAGACTCCGTTCACATGATCCGGGGATATAATTTCATGAAACTGTGCAACTGTGAAGCTAAAAGGAGCCTTGGAGCAGTTGCTAATTCCGTGGTTCTCGGGCCAGAGTGGTGCCACCTACCCAGAGCGAGGACGGAAGTATGGGGGTGGGGTTTTGGGGGCGGTTAGAAAACCGTGGGGTGTTCCTGGCATTTACCACCAGGAGCCAGCGGTGCCAAGTGTTTTGTGTAGCACAGGATGGTCCTGTGTGTTGAAGAAACTGTCCTATCCCAGACGCCACAGGACTTTCTGTCAAGCCCTTATTTACTTAACTGTTCCCCTGCTTAGTTAGTAAAAAAAAAAAAAAAAAAGGAAAAAAATCCATGTTGAAGTTCTTTCCTTGGTCGCTCTCCATTAGCCCTGTGTGCTCCGTCAGCCAGCCCTCAACAGCAGTGTTGAAAGGGATCACCTCGTGAGCTTTGTAGATCATACTGGCCCCACCGGAAGTCTCTCTGTCCCCGACCGCAGCACGTGGAAGAATGAATATGTGACGGACTGAATTGTCTCCCCCTCCCCTACCCAGATTCATGTTCAAGTCCCAAACCTCAATGTGACCGTATTTAGAGACAGGGCCTTTATGGAGGTGATTAAGGTTAAATGAGGTCATAGGATGGGACCCGGATCCAATGGGATAGCTATCCTTATAAGAAGAGGAGGAGAAAGATGTGAGTCCCTCTCTCTCCCACGCGAGGGCAGAGCGAGAAGGTAGCCGTCTGCAAGCCAGGAAGAGAGGCCTCACCAGGAAACAAACCTGCTGGTACCTGGATCTGAGACTTCCAGCCTCCAGAACTGTGAGAAATGAATGTCGTGTAAGCCCCAGTCTGTGGTGTTCTTATGTGGCAGCGCGAGCTGACTAATACCGAGCAGAAGTGGATACATCCTGACCCCCAGGCCCGTGGGAGGGCCAGGCCAGGCAGGTCCTGAAATGACTTGGATGACATTTGCTTCCATTTTCTTGTAAACTTTTCTAACTCCCCTTCCCAGTGCTGTACCACGCAGAGGCCACAGGCCAGAAGCACCCCGATGCCTTCCTGAGAGCAGGATACGTTAGAGAGATGATCGCCTTCCTGCCAAAGCCTTTCCAGAATCCAGATTCCTTTCCAGGGAGGTTTTGATTTCTGCCTAGAAATATATCTGATGAGAAAGCCAAGCACAGAACCCAAGTGGAACCCAGGAAATTTACGGAATCTCATTCTGTCTGCTGGGGAAAGCTTGAGACTGCTCAGTTTGAAATAGTTTATGTAGGTAAAATCAAATAAACCTATAGGGGACAACACATTATCTTTGCCTTCTTCTTTTCCTTGTCAGCCGAACACCATTCCTTTTCATTGGTTTAATTAAATCCCTTAAAAATGAGAGCTGCTTGGTAAAGGGACAGGTTTCTTTCAGCTTGTAAGTCGTGAGAAAGCTGCTCCCTGCCTTGCCACCATGTCTTCCTACCACGGAGTTTAAAATGTGGGATTTTGAAACCTTTTTGTGTCTCACATTGAAATAGTGCCCCTGAGAACAGGTCTGCCTCAACCGTATCCCCACAAAGGAACCTTCTTTGAGAGAGGAATTTGTTCAAGTTGTACACCTGACGAATTTATCTGGCAGGCGTTAAGTCACGAATGCATTGTTTTTACTCAGTTTACAAATTACAGTTGCTCAGCGTTTGTTTCAGAAGAATCACTAAAGAGCTCCGTTTCGACCTCTTTCTGAAATGTCTGGCCTTGATGCAGCCCAGACGCAGGCCAAAGCTCTTGAAGGGGCATTCATCTTTGATTTATTTTTTAAGGATGTTTCATCGAGAAGGCAGTGTTAAAGTCTCACTCTGACGTGATTGTCAGCGTTGAGGTCAGTTGTTTTAAAAGAGTGGCTAATCAGGATGAAGGATTGTGGGGAAGATACAGTCCAAACTTCTTCTTACTGTGGAAGAGTAAACATTGCTGAATCCAAGAAAAAGTTTGCAGTGTAAAGTCAGCCAGCTTGGTGGGAAGCTTTGGTGAAGGCAATTACTGTGGGACTCGGGGTTTTCTGTTTAGGATGCAGAAGATCTGGCGAAACCAGAAGCAGCCCAGCTCCCCAGTGGAGTTGGGAGGGAGTTGGGGGGCCCTGAACTTTTTCTTTACTTTGCACTTCAGCAGCTCACGATTTCTTCTAAACACATGCAGCTGGCGTGCTGTTACTTCTGTGCTGGAGGCCACTGTTCCATGGCAGAGGTGCTCGAGCACCCGTTCCTTCCCCACTGACTTGTAACCCCAACTCCAACTCCATCTGCTCTGCCACGCAGAGGCCTGGTGGAGGAGATGGGGTGCCACACGGGGTGTCGCACGTGGGCATGGGCACTTCTTTAGGTTTAGATGTCCCAGCCTTATTGGCATTTGTGGCTGGTGGGGCAGGTGGAGTTTGGCTGTGGCATAACAATGAGTCTTAGAAGTTCGTTCCATAATCACAATAATAAAACACGTATTGAACATTCTATCAGTATCAAAGCCTGGGCTCCGCCTTTCATGCACATTAGTTTTATTTAATCTGCATTGCAGTCCTATGCGGTGGATACGGAGGTTATACTTCTGATGACATCATATATGCTAGTTTCCAGGATTCCCTGAACTCAGACCCCACTTACAGAAAGTTCAGGAGTTTCACCCAGAAGTCAGACTTGCTAGGTTGTAGGCTTGGTTTGCAGGAAAGAAGTGGATTTTTGCCTTTGTTATGTTGTCAGTAGGAACATATTGAGGGATTGGAAGGCAGCTGGGATATTCCTGGGCCTCTTAAGGTAGCATCTCTATCTAGAGAGCCCTTATCCCCCAGGAGGTCAGTGTGATTTTAAAATTATTAAGCCATGAAGCTTTATCACCGTGTCTGAGGCAGGTGAGGTGGCTGAGCTACACATGGTGGATGGCTTGCCCCGCAGTCTCAGAAGGCTGAGCTCTAACTACCTAGACTCCCAGCCGGGAGTTCCGTCTAATGGACTGGGCTGGCTCACCACCCACTGCTCAGAGTGTCTTTTGCACTCCTGGGTTGTAGGCCTGAGTCTTTGGCATGTGGCCTGCATGTGCCCCACATCAGAAGAGATGGGTGTCAGTCACCTGCAGCCAAACTTCTGCGGGGAGCTGCATTCCCAGCTGGCCGTGTGCTGACCGGAGCCTGAGAAGTGGGGAAGAAACGGGGTGTTTCCTACTTTCAGGTTGTGCAGGAAAATGTCCTGGAAGAGTGTACTTTATGTCTGTTCCCTTGGGACTTTGCTCACACCAATCGGGAACTGAGATTTCTGCTCGTGTGACAGCTCTGCCTGCTCTTGGAAAGGTGCTGGCCGGCTCAGGGAGGTACTCAAGACACGGAGACTCAGAAGTGGCTGGCAACAAAGGCTCTCTGCTTTGACAGGTCCCCACCAACTCATGGCTATGAGGGGCTAACTTGCCCCACGTGTGCACAGTTTTAGACTAAAGCCACGTCATTCGTTATCCATCAGTGTGCTTTTTTGGTTTTTGTTTTTGGTGTCTTTATAAAACCAATTCCTGGTTTGGGAACATAGACCATTCTTTTCGTTCCCTTTGTATATCTCCCACGCACACACTTTTTTTTTTTTTTTTTTTTTTGAGACAGAGTCTGGCTCTGTTGCCCGGGCTAGAGTGCCATGGCGTCAGCCTAGCTCACAGCAACCTCAAACTCCTGGGCCCAAGAGATCCTCCTGCCTCAGCCTCCCGAGTAGCTGGGACTACAGGCATGTGCCACCATGCCCGGCTAGTTTTTTCTATATATATATATTTTTAGTTGTCCAGATAATTTCTTTCTAATTTTAGTAGAGACAGGGTCTTGCTCTTGCTCAGGCTGGTCTCGAACTCCTGACCTTGAGCGATCTGCCCGCCTCGGCCTCCCAGAGTGCTAGGATTACAGGCGTGAGCCACTGCGCCCGGCCACATTTTTTTTTTTAGCCATTAAAAAACCTTATCTCCATCTCCATGAAAGAACATACTGGGAGCGGTAGGGAATACAAGGCTTAGATTGCAGAGATTTAGTTTGTGTCTGTGCTGGGTTCTCTGAAGGGCCTGGTGTAAGTCCCCTCATCACAGACTGTTAGCAAACAGATTTTCAAAGTTCAGTACTGGGGTGCCTGTCCACATATTTGGCTCAGTTTCCCTGTCTGTAACTCTGGGTTATAGTTTGGGCAAAGACAAGATGATGCTAAATGAGTCAGTAATTTGGTTTTTTTATTCCTTAGTCCTTTCTGTCTTCCCCCATCCTAGGAACACAGTATGAGTGGAAACATCCTAAGGAGTTTGCATCTGGTGGGAGAGGCAGGCAGCTGAACAGAAGATTGTGTAGTCTAGTAAGGGTAATCTAACCAGTGCTAGGCTCTGTCGAAAAGAACTCTTTCTGTTCTTCATATTTTAGATCTGTTTGTGAGTTTCTGTTATCGTCCTGGTAGACTGACCCTTTTATCATTATGAGATGCCCTTTTTATCACCAGTGCCGCTGCTTATCTTCAGTATCATTATAGCCACGCCCATCTGTCTTTGGTTTCATATTTTCCGTGGTGTATCTTTTCCCCTGCTTTTACTTTCAACCTTTCTTACATCCTTATATTCAAAGTGTATCTCCTGTTAGTAGCTTAGAGTTGGATTTTGGATTTTATCTGCTCTGACAATCTTTGTCTTTTAACTGAAGTATTTAGTTCTTTTATAGTTAATGTAAGCACCGACATATTTAACACTAGCACGACATCAGTTGTGTTCTGTTAGTCTCGTATGCTTTATATTACTTTTCCTCTCCTATCATTCTTCTTCTGGATTAAGTATTTTCCCCTCTACTAGCTTGTTGCATTCTTGACTGATAAGTGAATATATGGAAAGTCTAATACAAATGGATAGTTTTATTACTATGCACAAACTTTTACTTCCTTTCCCCTTTTGTGCTCTTGTTGTCATTTCATTTAATTCTATGTGTAAACTCCACAGGACGTCTTTCACTGTTTTATGCAGTAAATATCCTTTAGATTTATTCACATGTTATGTTTTCATTACTCCTCATTTCTTATATGTCTGTTTTTCCACCTAGGACCATTTCCCCTGTGTTCCATTAGTATTTCCATTTCTCTTAGTACCAGTTTTCTGGCAGTGAATTCTATCCTTTCTTTTCTCTGAAAACATCTTTATTTTACTTTTATTTTTGAAGAGTATTTCTACTGAATGTAGAATTGTAGGTTGACAATTTCAGCACCTTTACTTCAGTTGCCTTCTGGCTTCCATTGTTTCTGGTGAAATATCAACTATTAGTTGCCCTGTTCTTTCTGAAGGCGCTTTGACTTTTTCTTCTAGCTGCATTTTAAGATACTTCTTCTGTCTTAGTTGTTCAGCAGTTTCACGACCCTGTGCCTAGATGTTTTCTCTGTCTTGAACCTGTTTGAAGTTTGTAGAATGTCCTGAATCTATAGCTTCAGTTTTGCTGTGTCCATTCCTCCCTCTCCACCCTCTGAGACCCCAGTTACACCTCTGCTAGGTATTTCCACCTGCCCTCTGTGCCTTTTGTGCTCTCTCCTGTGCTTGCTCTTTTTATTTCCTGTGCTTCAGTCTGGCTGTGTTTCTGTTGGCCTATTTCCTGTTCATCGGTCCTTTCCTGCTACATCTAATCTGCTTTTAAATTCACCTACTGAATTCTTCATTTCAGTATTGCACTTTGTTGTGTATGAACAAATACAGATATTTAAAGGCTCTCACTGATGTTTTCATCCTCCAAAGAGGATTCCGTTTTGTTCTCTGGCAGGCGATTACAATAGGGCGGATCGCCTCAATCAAGTCTGAAACTGAGCTGGGGTAAAGTTGAATTTCAGTCTTTAGTGAAAGAGCAATGAGTTTCCAGTTCTCTTTTGCTGCTAGGAAGTAGCCTTTTGGGGTTCCACTTGGAAGGCTGGGGTGTTTATCAGATCCCCATTTCCTCAGCAAGACCTGAACTCCATTTCTACCCCTCCCCAGCCCTGTGACACCACCAGAAGCTTAGCTTGGCTTTGTGCTGTAAATTAAAAATAAAATCCTAAGCCCCTCACCTCCGACTGCACGGACCCCCTTTTGGCCAAGGGGTCCCCAGAAAAATCTTGAAACTGAGGTAACAGCCATGAGGGAAAGGGAGGTCAGACATGCCTCCTTATATCTTCTCCCTTTTGAAGTTTAGACACTACAACTGACCGGCGTTAATGTTAAAAAAGAGATCACAAGACGGACAAAACAGACTCTTTGTAGCAATAAGGTACTAAATTACAAACTGGACGTACGGCCATGCAAGGCAGAGGTTAAGTCACACCTGCAGGCCACCAATTTGCTTGACAGATGACCTTGAGTCAGTAGACTGTGGCTTGTCTGTGATTAGCACACTTCCTTATCTTCACTTAAAACACTCCTTTCTACTGACTCCAAGCTATTAAAGCTTTATTCCTTTAACCAGTTACAAATTAAAGAATCTCTGAATCCTCCTATAACCTGTAAGCCCCCTACTTCAAGATGTCTTGCCTTTTTGGGCCAAGCCAATAGGTACCTCCCATGTATCGATTTAACATTTTACCTGCAATTCCCATCTCCCTAAAATGTATAAAACCAAATTGTAACCCGGCCACGTTGAGCACACTTTCTCAGGAACTCCTGAGATGATGGCTCCCCAGGCCACATTCACTCATATTTAGCTCAGAATAAACCTCTTTAAATTATTTTACAGAGTCTGGTTATTTTCCATTAACAGTTCCTACAAGGCCATCACTTGTGCTTGGCACTTCAGCCTTTTGGCTTCATACTGCCTGCGGGGGGGAGGGTCAGAGAGTGTGGGCCTTATTCTCATGGCGCTGCGTTCTGGGAACGCGGCCTGCAGCGCCTGGCTGCCTGGCTCACTCTCCAGTGCCTTCAAATAGATTCTTGGGTGTGTGGCATCCAAAATTTCCAGTTGCTTTCAGTGAGTAGGTTAGTCTGCAACAAGGAATTTTATTGTCGCTCAAAGCAGGAAAAACACCTTGAGTGTTTTATTTGGAATCCAAATGCAATATGAATTTGACAGTTCATAAACTTGGCCCCGAGCAGCAATGTCTGTCTCAAATGAGAGTAAATAGAAATATCACTGCACTTGTAGTTGGAAGGTATAGATTTTGTTAATAGCTCCACCACTTAGTAGCTCCCAGACTGAGGTTGAAGTGATCTCTCTAAACTCTGGGTTTCTTATCTGCAAAACGGTAATGATGCCTGCACCGCCCATAGCTTAGAGCATTGTTATTAAGTTGTTATTGTTATTAACTCAGATGACTGGGCAAGGACTTCATAAACTGTATATAGCTACCCAAATGTGGACCCTTGTTGTTATTCTGTGTGACTCGTGGCTTGTGTATATGTGACGTCAGCTTTGAGGACAGAATGAACTGTGATTCTGTTAAGCTTTGCTCTCAGAATGTGTGTGGTGTGCCAGCAGCCGCTGAGGACAGACATGCAGCTTCCTGTGCGCGCCTCTGTCGCGTTGAGAGGGTGCTGGACCGTTTCATGATAGAACCAAAGACAGTTGAGGAAATAGCTTTGCAGCAGTGATCCTACCTATTTCAAAAAGAAATTAAAGAGGGAAGAATGGAGTGTTGCTTGATGAATGAGATCAACCTTTGGGTCCAAGCAAACCGTCCTACTTCAACTATCCATTTAAAACCTACCCCTGTCCCATCGCGGGGGAACCACAGAACTGTAAGAACAACCCTCTTTTTAGATGGAAGGTTTTGTATATTTTAAGAAACAGTCAAGATAATGTAAAATGTGTTTCAACTTTTTTGGCCATTCGGGGTGTGTATTTTATTTGGTTGTGGTTTCAGAGATTACTTCTGACTTTTCTAATGACCTGAAGAAGAGCAGCATTGTCAATTTATGGTGTACGTTCATTGTTAAGTCAGAACACCTGTCCGTTCATTGGCGTGACCGACCATTCACGTGTACTCGGAGTTACTACGTCTTAGTGATGGAATCTGCCAGAGCCCAGAAGCCCCACTGCAATCCGTAAGATTAAAAGGACAGACTTTTACAATAGTAACCATTTAACTACATCGGATTGGCCAGGATTTTCGTCGTCTGACAATGACGAGAGAAAAAGAGGGAAAATCCGTATCTCTTTGGAAATTCAAGTCCATTTTTTTAAAAAAGGAAATATCCCAATAGGAATATTGCACTTGGATTTAAAGTTTTATATTCAGTGTTGCTTTCTCCCTCTTCTTGCATTCAGCTATTCATTCATTCAGCAGGTATTTGAGTGCTGACTACGTGACAGGTGGTTTCTCTGGTCATTGGGGAAACAGCAGTGAACAAAACTGATAAAAGACCATGTTAAATATAATGGAGAGAAATAAAACAAGGGCGGAGGTTGGGAGTGGGTGGCGGGGAACAGGTGGTTGAGGAAGGTCTCACTGACAGGGAGGCATTTAGGTAAAGACCTGAGGGACGGGACCAGGAGTGACCTTTGGATAATTGGGAAGAGAGTTCCCATCGAGGCAGGTGGCAAGGGCAAAGTCCTCAGAGAGGGAGTGCGCCAGACACACCAGGGAACAGCAGGAAGCCAGAGTGGCCGAGCAGGGGGAGTGGGGAGAGCAGGAGGAGGTGGGGTCCGAGGGGAGTCAGGGCATCGAGCCCTTGGACCCTGGGGCCATGTCGTAAGGACTTGGCTTTGCCTCTGCCTTAGTCTGCTTTGTGCTGTGACTGAGTGATGTGTAAAGAAGTTTATTTTTTACAGTTTGGAGACTGGGAAGTCCAAGATCAAGGTACTGGCCGGTTCATTGTCTGGTGAGGGTCTGGCTCTGGTCTCTCCTTCCAGGATGGCACTGCAAACTCTGTGTCCTTACGTGGCAGAGGGCAGAAAGGCAAAAAAGGGACAGACTCCCTTTTATAAGGGGACTAATCCTTTTCAAGAGGGGAGGGGCCTTCATGGTCTAATCATCTCTTAAAAGCCCCACCTCTTAATGCCACCGCAATGGCTGTTAAGTTTCAACACCTGAATTTTGGAGGAGATACATTCAAACCATAGCAGCCACTGGGGAAGATGGGAGACATTGCAGGTTTTAGAGCAGAGGAACGGCATGATCTGAATTAGGTTTGTGAAGGGTCATCTTTTAAAGGTTGCTGTGATAAGGCTAGGCTTATTGGGGGCAGGGGTGGGAGATGCAAGGCCAGGAGAGGGGAAGCCTGCTGCCAGTCCAGCTGACATGACAGTGACTGGGAGCAGGGGGCAGCGATGGAGGTAGTAAGAGGTGGTTTGATTCTGGATACATTTTGAAGGTAGAGACAAGATATGCTAAAGGATCCGACGTGGAATATGAAGAAGAGAGGGATGAAGGGTGACTGAGCAACTTGAGAAATGGACTTGGCCTTCCCGGAGTGGGGAGCAGCACAGCCTCCTGGGTTCGGGGTGGGCGCTGGCACCGCAGTGCCCGTGTTGGAATCCGATTGTCTTGTTAGCAGCTGCACGCTCTTGGCACGTCGCTTGCCCTTCTGCCTTCGTTTCCTCAGATTTGAGTTAAAGATGACAGCAGTGTGCATCTCACAGGGCTGCTGTGAGGACGAAATGGGTTAATTCTTGTAATGGACTCCGCACAGTGGCTGGCTCTGAATCGGCACCCTATGAACACTAGCTATTACTCTGGAGCATTGCTGGAAAGATAGGAGGACAGTTTTCGTCCATGCGTGGATGGAGATGCATAAAAATCTGGAATTTAGGGGGCAACCCTGGATAGAAGTCATACACTTGAGATTTTTCACACTTATAGATGGTATTTAAAACCATTTTATGTATCCCTCAGTGTATATTTTTAAACGTGGATCTATTTCTGATTACCAAAATAGGCTTACGGGATACTAAGTTTGTTATCTGTAGAGTTTCTTCTCCTTCACGGTGGTTGTTGAATTTCCTCCAGCATCTCTGCTGTGGCCCTTCAGACCAGCTCTGATTTATTCCTGGTAATTTGTTAAGCTCAAAGGCCAAGGTTCTTGTTCTTGATACTCATGTATAAGTGCTACATGTTGACACTGGAAAATTCCCTGTGTGCTGTTCTGAGCTAGAATAAAACAGTGCACTGGCCGCCTAGTCCTGATTGGCCAGTGTATGGGACTGTGAGCTGCCCAGGTGGCCTTGGGTGCCTTTCTGTCTTTCTGGCCTCCCTCTCAAATTAACTCCTTCCTTTCATTGCCACTCTTGGTGCAGTCCCTGGCCCTCCCTTCTGAATCACTGTGGCTGCCTGCTTTAGATCTCTTGGTGCCTCTCCCAGACCCACCTTCTACATGATCCTCCCATGTAAGAAATAACATATGGCAAGGGCACCTATGGCCCCCCCGCATCCTGGGCCCGCGTGAACACCCACAGCAGCTGGCCTTGCAGCACCCACCCACTCAGGGCTTCTAGCATGGATGGTTCCAGCACAGGAGGCATGCTGCAGATACACAGTGCTTGCTGCTGTCTTCATTTACGGTATTCTCCACGCCCTCCTGAACCTTTCCGAATGGGAGCATCCTTCAAAACCCAGCTCACCTCGCTTCTGCCAAGAACCATTTCTAACTGGCCCCGTGCCGTGGGCTGCTGCCTTCACCTGATACACCACCCACCCACCCACGGCGCCTCTGCGTGGTCTCCCTTGTTTCACAGCTGTGCGTGTTCTTTCTCCAGGCATTTTGTAAGCTGCTTTGGGAAAGAGATTATCAGTAATTTTACAGCTCACCAATCCCTCACTTAAACTCCAGGGGAATTCAGATTTTTAAAAAAATTCTAGATAGGTATTACAATATAGATACAATGTACTAAATATTCTTAATCCCCAGGCAATTCCTTATAATCAAACACACTAATATTTTTGCAGCAAAACAAACAAAATGAAAAAAATATTCGCACCAAGTGTGATAAATAGGGATAATAGATACCAGGTTTTCCTATCACACAGTTCAGACGGGGCAGGTTTTACCACCAAATATGATACAGATTCCTCCCACCCCACCCCCAGGATTTTTTCACATTTTGGAATTGTACATTAGGAATTATGGACTCCTGGTGGGTAAATAAAGGAGAGTAGCATTAATCTGTTGCCACATGCTGAATAGCTAGTCCCAGAGGGACCAGAGCCTGCTCCTGTGTCACCGTGGTTAAGAGGACCCAAGTTAACTCTTAGATGGACAGGAGTCAGAACTCCAGAGTAATCTTCCACTTGCTCTCTGTCCTGGTAGGCCTCTGGTTCAAAGCATGCCTGTAGCTCTTGATTTACTTTATCACTCACTCCCCGTTTACCAGTTGCAGACTGGGCTGAACAGATCTCTCGGTGGCTACTTTTATGAAGTGACTCAGTTAACCCCGCTGATGGTAGAATCCTGGCTGCAAAGACGCGCCCCCTGGAGGCCAGTGCATGGTGGTGTCGTCAAATGAAGGCACCTTTATAATATGAGTTGGTTCATTGTTGGGCTTAAGCAGTACCAGCCCTAAGGAAATCATGGTAAGGGGACGACAGTGGTGATGATGAAGATATCTCCTTTTGTTGGCAAACTTTATCTTAGGAAAATATTAGCTAAAACCTCTGAATCTGTCTCTGTTTCATCTAAATATTAGTGGTCCACACAGAGGGCTGTTCCATCTTGTGTAGAACAACCTTGTATCATAACTTTCCCAAGTCTTCCTTTCTTTAGATACACCCAATTTCTTCAGTTGTTTTTTTTTAATTTTGAAAGTAGCTTTTTAAAATAGGTACATGTTTGTTGTATACCAAAAAAAGGAACTCACACCAACAAGTTAAAAGCAGTTTAACATGATCTCTTCTGCAAATGTCCTTCCTAAGTGGTGTCTCGTATCCTCTGATGGTTAGATGTATGTAGTTTTATATAAACATAATGACACTGCATTTGCTGTTTGGCTGTCTCCTTTATTCAGTAGTACATAGGAAACATATTCTAGGGCTGTTAAATATAGATTTAATTTCTAATAGCTTTATATATTCCACTTTATGTTTATTTAGCTAGTTCTAAATAAACATAGTGATGGACCTGGAGGTTGTTTCTTTTCTTTTTTAATGCTAATAGTGTTGGGATGAATATTTTTGAATAATTTTTTGGCTCACTCATTTGAAAGGAAGTAATATTTGAAATGACAGTGTATTATTTGGTTCTGAGAATATACCAGAATTTATTCAATATATTGCTGAGTTTGACGACTGCTTTATTTTGCATTTTGAATTAAGATTCATCATTGAAGTTATCTGTGGCCAGCCTGCCTGCCTGCCTTCTTTTTCTCCTTCCTTCCTTCCTTCGTCTGGCTTTGGTTTCATGATTATGCTAACTTGTAAAATGAATTTTAATACAAATACCTAAGTCTCTTTAGATATTTAAGAAAAATTTATTTGTGAAGGAATTGTTTGTTTCTTGAAATTTGCTTGCAAAAGCCATGTATCTAGAGCTGTTTTATTTTAATCAAAGTAATCCTTTGATGACTTTTAAAAATTCTTTTATGGATACTGACATTTGGTAAGTTTTTCTATGTTTTACTTGAATTAATTTGATAATTTATATCTTCCCAGAAGAATAAGTTTCCCTTGGATTTTCAAATTTATTGGCATAGTATTGCATGTATATGCACTTAAATCTTTATTAATTATAAGCTTCTCTTTTTTCTTGTTCAGAAATGCCAGTGATTCATTTCTGGTTTCTCCCCCTCCTCTTTTCTTCCTTTCAACCTTAAGAACCAAGTGCTGGAGTCATATATACTTTCTAATGTTAGTCTGTTTTCTGATGCATTCACTCCACCTATGTTTTAAGATTTTCTTCCTTCTTTCCTCTATACTCCCCTTGCCTTGTGAGAATTGAATGTTTAATGTTTACTTTATGTCTGTTTAATTTGTTTTTGAGTGCAGCTTTGGCTGAGTTTTTCACATTATGAAATGCAATGTGATAATTTTTGTTACTTTTAAATTTATTTTTAAATGACTGAAATGTTACTGTTTCTCACTAGTCTGGAATTCTACTTTTGGTTTCTTTTTTAGTACAATGCTTATTTAGGAAGGAGTTTCAAAATTATAAGAAATTAATTTTTTTCTTTTTATCTGTTTAAACTTAAGTCATTGGGTTTTGCATTACTCATTTAATTCCCACAACAACCCTATGAGATGGGGTACTGTTGTTATTGTGACTATGATTTTATAGATAAAGAAACAGAATCAGAGAGGTTGTATAACTTGCCCAATTAACTAGGCAGCTCTAGGGTCTATACAGCAGCTGCCTCCAAAGGCTACAATCTTTGCTTCTCATTTCTGTAAATATTTGATGGGTATTTTTTTAAAGGCTAGTAATGTCTATAGTTGTGTCAAAGTTCACAATATACATGTTAAACCAACCTGATTGATTACATTCAAAACTTCTTTATTATTGTCCACCTGATAGAAGAGTGAAACTTCCACTACAATATTTCTACTTACTTCTAAGAGTATTTGCTTGATCTGTTTTAATATTGTGGGAGGTATAGAAGGTATATCCATGGATTATACCTTTATTAGCATAAAATTACCCCCTTGCATTGCATGTAACGCTCTTCTTTTTTGTCGTACATTTTACTTTGTAAAAATGTTAATCTCCTACTTTAGTTTGCTTATTTTTGATATATTTTTGTCTTAGTTTTCATTTTGGCAATGCCATTTTATTTTAGGTTCGTCTTTTGTAAGCACCCTAACACTGTATTTTGATATTTAAGCCAACCCGATGGTCTGAAGTTTAATACACTCTTAGCCATTTTCATGTTTGGTCTGTCATCTAATCATTTATGTCAGTTTTGTTCCTGCTTGCTTGCTTTTTCCAAAATCTTCTTTCTCCTCTTCTATTATGTGGACTGTGCTTTGTTTCATTTTGTCGGCCTTGGATTTTTGTATTTGCTTTGTTCTCAGGTTGGTTAAGAAAGTTTGTTTCCTAATTCTAATGCAACTAGTAGCAATTTTTTGTTCATAAAAATTCAACAGAAAATTTGATAATTAAAGAAGTATTGGTTTAATGCCAAGAATAAAAGGGTACTTATTTTTAAATGAGTAATTAATAATGCTTTTACTTTCTTTCAGCCACTTTCTGGTTTTGTTGATATTCTCTGGAATTAAACACAGATTGTTGCCGTTAAGTATTAAAATATAATTGTCTTCTTTTAAGAATTTTTCATTAGCATAACCATATTTACACAAGTCTGTCAGACTGTACTGCTGAAATAGTTTTAATGCTTTCTACCCCTTTTATACCGCAAGTTGAATTCTTTAATTTTTTTTTTTTTTTTTTTTTTTTTTTTTTTTTTTTTTTGGAATAGATCTTCCCAATGGCTTTTCAGGAGGCTCATGCAATTGAAACACTTTCAGAGCCTTCGATTGCTTGGGAATTACTTCCCATTCCCTTCGCAGGAGTGGTAAATTCACAGTGCGTGGGATTCTTGTGTCGGGTCTTTTTTTCCTTTAAAACTCTTACTTGTTGTTTCATTGTTATCTGTTTAGTTTTGTCAAGGAGAAGCCTGAAGCCATCCTGATTTTGTTCATCATGTTACATCAGTTAGGATACTTTAAGCAAAAAAGACATTTTGTTAAGTTATTTAACAAAAAGCCTCGAGGTGGCTTCTCCTCGACTGGGCGCTCATCCTGCTTTCCTCAGTGTCATCTGCAGCATTTGGGGTTTCAGCCTGTGTGGCTACAGGAAGGTGTCTCATAGTGCCTGTGATCCCTTCCAAGGCAGGAAGCAAAGAGGCCAGAAGTGGCCTTTTCCTGAGTGGCTTTCTGCTCTCACCAGCGAAGTAAATCTCTCCTGACATTCCCCCAGCACTGTATGTTATAACCTGTGGGCCACAGCTGAGACATGGCCGTTGATGACAGTGAGGGAGGCTGGGGACGCGAGTTTGTGTTAGGGCCATCAGGACTCATCCCTGGGGCTTGGCAGTTCTTCCAAACAAAATCTGTAAGAAAGGAGCAAGAGGGAGATGATGGTTTTCTTGTTACCAAGAAGGGCGCACCGTGCTTCAGGTCTACATTGAAGACGTCCCACGACGGCATTGCAATAGAGTCAGAAGGACTGAACATAAATGTAGTAACAGCCCGTGTTCAGGGCCATATAGCAAATGCCTTGTCATTCTTCACCGTAACATTCCATTCTGCCATCAGTGAGAAGTTGATATTTTCCCCAGGATTCCAAGAGAATGGTGTTACATTTGACATGCACAGAGTTTAAGGACCCACACAAATTACGGTGGGTTTGCTTGGGATGGGTGTGAACAGGTCGTGCCAGGACACAGCTGGTGACCTGTTCTTTATGTGGACTGCCAGTAGGCTAGGACCAAGGGATGGTTAAAATAGTGACTCTTCTTCTTCAAGGTTACATTCTTATACTTATCCAGCGACTAGACTTGTTTGCCTTTCACCTTTGGGAGGAAATGGATCCGATGCAACCTTCGATTACTGGTAACAGCAGAATTAATTGAAAAGTTGATCTTTTTACCACAGGCCAAAACACAGAGCAATTCATTGTATCTATGAAAAGAGTGGTACTCTAAAACGTGGCTCTTTACAGAACTTGAGCTTTTCTCCTATCAGAACTAAGTGGCTACATGAATTTCATTATTTGGCCCACGTTTTGGTGGGAGAACCTCAAGAGCAGGGTAGAAAAGAAAATCAGCTCCCTGAGTAACCCCTAAGAAGGTTGCTCTTAAGGATTAGCCACTTTGGGACAGCAGGGAGCCCATGGCGTAGAAGCACATTTCTTAACGGAGCAGTGGAAATAAAAACTGCAGCTTGGAAGCTGGAGTTCATGTGTCCAAGAGGCAGACACGGGCACCTGGAGTTGGGCAGAGTTAGTGTGTTTGAGCAGGACCACAGGTGCCACCTGTCCCCAGGGACAAGCGAAAGGGGAGAAATGGAATGTGTGGTTGTATTATCTAATAAGCAGTGTGAGCTTCCTTCCATCCAGAGAAGGTGGCTTTTTCCCTGGCATCAGGAGCAATGACAGTTTAAAGGACAATAATTATTTCATCTCTCTAAGCCCAGCCCCAATGGTGAGCGGGAGCTGGCTGCTGAAGTGTACTTACTTGGAGGGTATCACGGGAGAGCTCGGATGGCTTCGTCCAGGGCTGTTACTGTCTCAACTTTCAATAGCTCTTGACTCTTGAAAAAATTTTCAGCTGAAATTCAGTGTCTGTAAAACCGGAGGCAACAAAGGGCGGATGGTGCTCTTTGAATGAAAGAGCAGTTTGTTCCATCGAGCGGTGGCTTGCCGAAGGCATCAGGTGGAAACCTACTGTTTTCCGCCTCCGGTAGAGAATCCTCACGTATTCCGGGCAGCGTTTTCCGAGTCCAGCGCGGAAGCGTGTGTGTTTGGTGAGCAAGGAGCATGTTTGTGTATTCTCCGCATGCCCTGGGCTCACGTGTGCTTTTCGCCTCTGGAACCCCTCGGTTTTCAAGGGGATTAGAGGACTTCAAAGGGAGTGCTGGAAATAAGACAGGCTCGAGTTCTGTGTCACAGGGAAGACAAATACTTTGTTTTAGACACACTCCTGTCTCCTGTGCAGTGCAGAATGCAAGAGCCTGTAGTATGGAAGAAGGCGATTTTAGACTAATAATTTCGAGGTGAGACAAACCTAAGGTGATTAATGGGGCTTATTCAAATCTCCAGCCAACCAGATTTTTAAGAAGCTTAGTGTCGCAGGGGTCCTACGGAGGTTTTTAACTATCTTAGTGTTTGGTTCTCTTTAGTTTTGAAAGACCTATAGAATATATTCTGTAGCTATTAGGACTAATCAGATATTAATTGATTAGGTGGAATATTAAGTCATTATGACTGTTGGGAGGATTACTAAGAGTGTGTTTTAATTAAATGTACATTATGCAACAGCTGGTTAGCTTTTTTCCTCTTTCCTTTTTTAAAATTTTTGTTTCCATTTCTAATTCACACTCCATCCAAAGGCCTGCCTAGACTTCCTAGAAACTCCATAGCAACGCCCCATGAAGATACGATGCTGACCAGCGGGCCAAAGTGGAAGTGCTTTGAGGTTGACAGGTATCCCTGGCCCTGGGGACTGGGGAGGGGAGGGCCTGTTTCCAGTGCCCGCTCCTTACTGTGGTGGATCCAGAGTCTGGTGTGGGTGTGGTCTTGTTCTAAAGGGGCCTGGTTACGTGTGGGCCTTACTCCCCAGGGCTGAGCCTTGACTCTCCATAGCCAAGGTGGAGTTCAAGGACACAGTATGGGCTGGGCCACTTCATGTGTGATGACTGTTGGGGCTCAGCTGTGGTGGGGGGTGGATGGGAAACCAAAATCTGGGGGAGGCAGAGTCTAAGCTACCCTATGTAAAGAGCAAATGGGTGTAATATGGTCCATATCAGTGCTGTATGGTCCATTTCAGAGTTCCATGTATAAGGCCAAAGCTCCCCAGATGCATCTAATTATGGCTCCATAATAGAGAACTGTTGTCACCAATAATGCCTCTCAATCTTCTGCATGTTTCTTAAAATGACGTCTAAGAACAACTTGCACAAGCATTGCCTGGAGGGGCCTTTTAAAATTCAGATTCCCAGCTATCACCCAGGCCTACTTACTCAGAATGGAAGAGGTGGGGCTGCCACTGTTCCAGAAGGGAATTAGCGTCCTGAACAAGGAGCATGTGCCTAGCGTGTGCCCAGCCTATGGGAGCCCTGGCTGCACAGCAGAGGCAGCAGAGACGTTCTAGCTGCCCATGGGACAGCTACATCAGGCTGCCAGGACAGCCGCTGGGACAACAGACCTGCCGTTTGAAGAAAAGGGCATCAAGTGAGCATTTCTGTGAGCGAGGGCAAGAGAACAGAAGGCATTTGGGGCCCAGTGGGTCACCAGCCTTTCTCCCACTGTCCTGGGGTGTTTAAAGCCCCCCAGCCCCGGCCCCATATGTCCATATATGAGCAGGAAGATGGGCTGGGAAGTGACAGAATCTATTTTAATCTGTTCTTTTGACTTTTAAAACTTTCTGGTCCTGCTGGCTGAGCATAAGGTACCCATGGACTCTGGTGGCTCGTCTCACCTGGTCTGTGGGTGCACGTGGAGACCCGCAGGCTCTCAGGTGCTGGGTCAGCTGCAGAGAGGTCACAGTGGGCACAGGGCTCCCCAGGCTGCTCTGTCTTTCCGAACGTGGGACAGAGGCAGGTGCCTTGTCACTCTTCTCCCAAAGTGAGGCCAGCGATCGCGGCACCCATGGATCTATCTCTCCTGGTTGGGAGCAGAACGGCCCTTGTTTCTCCAGCTGTAGAATTTGCTTGAATTACACCCACTTGTTCCTGATACAAGGAGCTCAGACCTGCTCTGTGACTCGAGAAGGTGGAGAAAACAACA
>NW_012152618.1:8124782-8221586 GCF_000956105.1 Propithecus coquereli | reverse complement strand
GAGCTGTAAGTACTTAGGAGTAAATGCAACCAAAGACGTGCAAGACTTTCATGGAGAGAATTACAAAACACAACTGAAGGACATTAAAAAACACTCAGTATTATAAAGGTACTAATTCTCTTCAAACTCATCTGTCAAGTCAGTGTGGTGTCATACAGGGTTTTTTTTTTCATGGAAATTGAAGAGCTGATCCTTAAATTCATAAGGAAAAGCAAATGGCCAAAAATAGCCTCTGCGGTCTTAAAGAACAACACATACTGGGGCAGCCTGCCCTTTCAGGCATGAAGACTTCAAAGCCATAGTAATTAAGGCAGTGTGGTGTGGATGCAGGGCTACACAAATCAATAAACAGATTTGAACAGAAATCAGTGTATACATATATAAAAACTTGGTATGATAGCAGTGATGTTACTACTCAGCGATGAAGTAACTATTAAATGAAGCTTGGACAATGGATTAGCCACACAGAAAAAATGAGATTATGTATATCATTCATAAAAGTATATAGATAAGTAGATGGTTAACCTAAATGTTAAAAAGTTAAGACATCTGGAAGAAAATGTACAAGAATATATTAATGACCTTAGAGGTTAGGAAAGCTTTTCCTGGACATTACCCCAGGGTCACAGTTTGAAAAATCAATATTAAAAACTATGTTTGATAGAAGACATCATAAACAAAATTGCAGGATCTGCCACAGACTTGGAGATTTTTGCAATGCACATGGCTGACAAACAGTAACAGCCAGAATATATAAATGCCTATAATCAAATAGTATGTAAAACCTAATCAAAAAGTGGACAAAGATTATGAGCAGGCAATTAACAGAAGAAACAATCCAATCAGCTCATAAACAGATGAAAAGATGTGTGGGCTCGCTAGTAATCAGGGAAAGGAAAATTATAATGATAAGGCTATTTCATACCAGTCTGGTTAGCGAAATTTTAAAATCTGACTATACCGTGGGATGGTGAGGATATGGAATGATCTCATATATTTGTGGGTGGGAGTGACGCTAAGTACAGCCACTCTGAAGAGCCATTTGGCTAGATCAAGTAAAGTTGAAGCAGTATGTAACCTAGGACTGGTAGTCCCACTTGTGGGTCAATATTGCAGAGAAACTTTCTCAGGCATGTGAAAAGACAGTGTCTACTGCTGCTCTGTTCCTGACAGAGAGAGGTGGAAAATCAACAACAGAGGGATTAAGTGTGGCACGTTCCTACGGTGGAAAGCAACATAGCAGTGAACGTGAATGAAATAGAGCTAGGTGTGTCAAAACAGGTGCATCTCCCGAAAAGTAAAAACAGCAGTTACAGAGCAGTGTCGTTCGTATGAACTTTGGATATATGCAGAACAACACTAGATATTATTTACGAATATGTACATATATAGTTTATTAAAAACATACATAGGAATGACAAAGCACCAAGTTCTGCACAGTGACTACCCCTGGGGAAGACGTGGATTGAGGCAGGAACTAGGAACGGACTGTAATTATTTCCTGACATGTGTCATTTCATTTAAAAAATCTACATCAAAGGCCAGTGTTGCAAAATACTAAGATTTTGCAGAGCAGAGTGAAGGGTGCATGGGCGTTTGTGTAATACCTTCGTGTTTTGTGTTTTAAATAGTTCATACACACAGCGATGGCAGTGGCCGTGAGGTTGCCTGCCAAGAGGCCACAGAAGACTCATTACCTTAGTGAATTTATTGTAGTCTTCGACTTGACCCTCAGCTTTGCAAACCCAGAAATTTTTCTTTTTTTTCTTTCTTTCGTTCTTTCTTTCTTTTTTCTTTCCCCCTCCCGCTTTGCTTTCTTTTGTTGCCGACAAATCCAAACTAGATGTGTCTCTCAGGGGCAGACTCAAACTCAATTTACAGATTGAATGAACGCAGAATGCCAGTTTGATAATTTGTAAATACCTATCACAGCAATCGAACCTTGAGCTACCGTGGCCTTGTGTGATCCTGGTGGCATTTGCCCTTGACTGTTCCCCTGGAAGCTGAGCCGCAGCCGGAATGCCCGCTTGCAGTCGCACAGTGAGAACTGGCTGCTATGGAGACGAGCCTTCCAGAACCCGTTGCCAGTAGGTTCGCTCCTATGTGGGACTCCAAATCCTAATCAGAACGCACCCCTGTGAGGGATTCTACCGGAAGTGCCCTGTTGGCTTTAGAGAGAGACTGGGCATGCCCCTGGCTCTGAATAACCAGAAAGTGCCTTAGAAGTGCTACATTGTTTTTAACTTTCGTTTGTTTATCTTTTAAAGCTGTGGTCCCCAACCCCTGGGCCATGGACTCATACTCGTCTGGTCTGCGGCCTGTTAGGAACCAGGCTGCACAGCAGGGGTGAGCGGCCGGTGAGCAAGCAAAGCTTCATCTGTGTTTGCAGCCGCTCCCCATGGCTGGCATCACCGCATAGCTCTGCCTCCTGCCAGGTCAGTGGCGGCATTAGATGGTCACAGGAGCACGAACCCTACTGCAGACTGCATGTGCTATGGATCTAGGTTTCGAGCTCCCTGTGAGAATCTAATGCCTGATGATCTGAGGTGGAGCTGAGGCGGTGATGCTAGCGCTGGGGAGCAGCTGCAAACACAGATTATCATTAACAGAGAGGTTTGACTTCACAATCAATGTAATGAGCTTGAATCATGCCAAAACCATCCCCCCCACCCCCACACCTGGTCCCTGGTGCCAAAAAGGTTGGGGACTGCTGTTTTCAAGTCTGTCTATTTCCCATCTCTTCCATGATAGAAACCTGTCTTTGCGTGAACATAAACTAATGCTTAGTTATTAATCAGTTAAGTTGCTTAGTATGTTTGCCTTACAAATCTCAGTTAAATGGGCATTTCAGGATGTATTCACTCAGCAATTTTTCTTTCCCATGACCCTCTGTTTGGTCTTCATGGCTGTCTCATAGTAAGTGTGGGTTTGCTGTTGGCCGCATACCCTTCCTGGGCCTTGTAGAGGTTCCTGTACGATCTTTCTCTCTCTCTCTCATTTTAGTACATTTCTTCTGCCCCACCATTCCATCCACTGAGCTCTACTTGCAGGCCTAGGAATCTTATCCCTCGAACTGTGCAGTTCTCCACTCGCAGGTGCCGTGTGTGGGCTTGGAAGGGTGTCCCCGAGACTGTCTCAGTGGCCTCATCTCCAGATTACTAGACAAAGCTCCACTCTGACTCCCATGCCCTGGTGACAGTCACCATTGACATTCAGCTGCCAGATGCAAATTATAACCCTATATTCGTTACAGTGACCTGGCCAGTTTTCAAAGTCCCTTTCCACACGCTTTTATTTGAACTTCCCAGTAATCAGACAAGATCGTAAGGGCCACTTTCACAGATGAGGAGTAATGTGAGCTACCTTCGATCACACAGGTAGTAACCAAGGTTACCACGAGCCCTTTGCAAAAACACGAGACCAGCTAAGCAGAGTGCGGGGTGGAGTAGGAAACATATTTCTGTGTTCCTCCCCACACCAGGAAACAGCCTCTGTGTTACTGAACAGAAGCCCTGCCTTCCTAGCATGCAGAGAGCTTGCATTTGATTATTTCATCAATGCCTTGATGCACCCCGAGTACAACATCTGCGTCAGAGATAAGTCTGCCCAAAGACAAATTCATGCTCCCACCCCTAGAAGCTCAGGGGCACGTTGCTGTGTAGACACACCAGGTTTGCCCCACTTCCAGCCAATCAAGAGTTCAGATATTGATAGCCATCTAATCTCAGAGAAATTTAGAACTAAATTAAGGGTTAAAAAAAAATCTTTATATGTCCAGTTTTTAAAGTCTCCATTATACTGGACAGGAAGTTTCCGGAACAATCACGTTAGCAGGAGACCCTTGGAAACTCAAGCGAACTTGAGCCCACAAAGTCTGCCCCGAAGTTGGGCCCGGCTCCTCAGCATCACACTGCATCTAGCCTGCTTCACCTAGAACAAAACTGACCCAAGTGCTTCCTGCCGCTGACTTCAGATAAACTGTGGTTTCTCCTCCATCCCCAGAGAAGGCTCAAGTATGGCAGCACCTGGCAGCCGGCTTCACTGGGTTCTTTCACCAGCTCTGGAGCGGTGAAGACTCTCTGGCAGGAATATGGTGCTTTAAACACAAAATTTATTCTTTTCTTTTTAAAGACATTCTTCAAGTTGACCCTCCCCCAACCCCCCGCCTTGGCTCAGCGTGAGGATTTGTTAGTTATCTAAGTTCATATATGCTCACTCTAACTCATGGGGTGTAAAATAGTCGTAGTTTTTACTTGTTATTCCTCTTTGCCTTAAAAATGAGATTTCCTCATAAGTTTCCTGATTGCCAATTCTGAGCAAAACTTGATGCCTTATGAATATGTAGAGGAATTTGATAAAATGATGTGAATGAGCAGCCCTGCGTGTTCTGAAAAATGTTTCCAGAGCCCCGAGAGACTTCCACACGCTCATGGAAGATGAGGCTTCCTGCAGAGGAGAGGAAAGTGAGAGAATAGGGCATGATTGGATGGGTTCCTGTTACTGTGACTTAGCATGAGAAATGCTGCCTTGTGTCTCTTTTAATCCTCCCGTGGCTGCACGAGCCCATGTTCAGTAAGTCCCTCAGCCCAGGTCTGCTCAGCTCCGCACCTGCCTGTGTCAAGTGGGACCTAATTGCAGAGGATGGCTGCCTCCCAGTGCTATCCTTATTTCATTAGCATTCCAGATTGGCTTCTTGGGAGTGACAGTCTTTGGTAATTTGTTTACAGCTGAAGCCTTGCAGATTCTCACTTCCTTAATCTAACAATCTGCTAATTCTTAAAATTGGAGGAAAAAAAATAGAAAGAAAGAAAAACCAGCCTATCAGTCTGCTCATCAGTAGAGGCTTAGCTGTCAGGAGCTCTAATGAGGTATGATATTAATTCCAGAATGCGTTATTTTTCCCCCAAACAGCAGTGACTAGTATATTATGCAGTTTTCTCATGCTTAATTAAAACAATAACTACAACAAATAAAAGAAGCCCATTTTGTGATTCTGACCTAATTGCTTTTTAATTGCACTGCTTTTCTTGTTTATTTTCAAAATTTACTTCTCTGAAGTAGTCATCAGGGAGAGTCGGTGTCTGCTGCGCGTTTTTCTCTTTGGTGTGTCTGTTCATGCGAATGGCTGGTCATTGTTCAGCAACTGCTCTGTGTCTGCTTTAGTCCCTAACTGCTAAATGTTTTTAGCCATGGCTGAGCTCCAAAGATGATTTTTTAAAATCTATCTCCTTTTCACACTGATTTCCCATTTAAAATAGATATTATTTTTAATTCTGGGAGCAGATAATTTGTGGCTCTGGTAAACAGCATGAAGAGCTAAAGCGTAAAACAAAATTTTATTTTTCATAATGTATCCGTCCCATGGAAGGTGTAGAGATGTAGGGAATTCCTCCCTCCACTTTGGAAGGTTGGAGTCTTCAGGTCTGCTGAAATAAACTGGCAGTAGACAGATTCCCAGGCAGAAAGACATAGCGATTTATCAATGTGCAGGTGCACACGGGAGCCACACGGAATGTGAGACTCAAAGGGGCCAAGTAGTTGAAGCTTAACTACCCTCTTCGTTAGGGGAGAGGGTAGTGGGGATGTGGGCAATTTTAGAGGATGAGCCAGTGATTTTTAGGGGAGAAGCGTAGGCCTAGAGAGCAGACTGTAGCCTGGGACTAAGTTCCTCTGGGCTCATGGTGGGTGGCAACAAGTCATGGGAAGGTGAGGGGCGGAACTACACTCTGAACAAGGGTCCTCTTGTTATGCAGATAAAGTCTCAGCTAACAGTCTCTAGAAGAATAGTTAAAAGGATAGGTGAAAAATCTATCCCAGAGTGGTGTGCTGGGGTGGTAACTTTTCCTTTCCTTTCCTGCTCTATGAGTCAGTCTTCTCTGCTTCACTTAGGTTTCAGAAAGGGGGTCCAACACAATTGCATGCCTTCTGGATAAACTTCCCTCTGTCAGATAAGGGAACTTCAGAGAAAGCCCCTCCCTGTGCTTCTGAAGGGAAGTGGGTGGGCAGAAGAAGGTCAGAGAGAGACCTTGGTTCTGCCGCTTATTCCTGAGGTCTTTGAATCCCCTTTGCTGAAAGCACTCGGTGTGCCAAAGCACCATAATTTTGGGGTAGCATTTTCTGAGCCCCAACAAAGGCTTTCTGTTTTTCAATACCAGTGGCAGCATGTTTAACTGCTAGAGTGACAGGAACATTCTACAGATGATAAATGCCAGCGTGGAGGGACCTTGGCATGGAGCAAACAGGTCCCTCTTGCTGTCTCACAAGCAAAACGGTTTCATCCTTACAACCACTAGGCATTAAACGTGATCACTCCAACACTGTTTTCCTGAAGCCAGAGATGCTTTAGCTGCCTACCCTAGCCTCTTCTCCAAGCTAGTAACAGTAGTCACCAATTTGATAACTAGATGAGTGTCATCAAACCACAATTCGCCTGTTTCTAGCCTCCTCTCAAGCTGTGAGCACCCCCAGAGGTGTTCCTCTCTCGGGATTCTCTGTGAACGTCACTCTGTGTGGTACGTTCTTCAAATCACAGACCCTGCCTGGAACAGCTCCCTGATAGATTCTGCTGAGCCCGATCCTGCCTTTACTGGTTATTTCTAGTATATGATACTTTAGAATCTCCAACCTAGAGCTGTCAGAGTTTTATTTTTATGTATTTATTTGTTTGTTTTATTTTTAGAGGCAAGGACTTGCTCTGTCACCCAGGCTAGAGTGCAGTGGTGTCATCATAGCTCATTGCAGCCTCTAACTCCCAGGCTCTGGCAGTCTTCCCGCCTTAGCCTCTTGGGTAGCTGGGGCTACAGGCGAACACCACCACGCTAGGCTAGAGTTTTATTTTTTAAAATAGCCGTTCGGTGTCCTTTGGTCTTATGTCTTTCTATAGAGCCCAAACTTGAGAAGTGCCTTGTTGAAATCTGCCTGCGCTTTGTAGGCCTGGCCCCTGAACCGACTTCTGTTCCGAGGTAATCCCGGGTTCTTTCACTGCCACTTAGAAGAAAAGAAGGGCGTGGATGAGCTCAGGTTCCCGTGGATGGCACTCTCACCCCACCTTGGCCTGCACCGCTGCCGCTTAGGTTACTTGGAGATGGCCTGGGAGGCGAGGGGTGTGCATTCCTGCTGTCCAGGGTAGGGGAGAGCGGCCAGTGGGTCCGCTGTTCTCCGCGAGAGCCAACTTCCAAACATCATTAAAAGTACCGCATGCTTGTTGTAGGCAACGTGGAAAATACGAGAAGAGCAGTGGTACACGGTCGGTTCTGCCCCTCAGAAATCACTACTGTAAATTGTGAAAAGCGCATCTCTAGAGGTGTATCTGCATTTGAGTAGAAATGGGATTTCACTGTTTTAAAACACACTTTTTTTTAAGCATGTTAGAAAGATGTTCTCAATATGTTACTTTTTGCTGAATTCTTTCATCTCTTAAAACGTAACTCCGGTTGTGTTTTCCTGTTTCCTTCTGTCCCGTTGGCGCTTCGTCTTAGCACAGGCCAGCAGTTGCTGCGGATACCAGTTAATCACAGTGTGTCGTCCCGTCGGGTCAGGCTGCTGTCCTCTCTACGGCTGAACAAGCCGTGGCTCATCTGGGTTCATCGTTCAGAGGACGATCTTTCTCTTCCTTCAGGTGTCAGCGGAAGCAGTGGAGGGTAGATCTGCCAGCCACCAGTGTGGTGATCACGTTTCACAATGAAGCCAGGTCGGCCCTGCTGAGGACAGTGGTCAGGTGAGGCCAGAAGATGCCACATATCTGCCACCTGTCACATCTTACGGGAGGCATTACCTGTCAGGGACGTTAGACATGAGCTGTGTCCCACATGTGGTCAGGTTGGGGCTGCCCGTCTGGGCTGCAGACGAGGTCACTTCACTGCTTAGCAATGGGGAGTGGCAGATAGCTCCTCCAGCCAGGAATTAGGGCCATGATGTGAGAATCCCCCACCCCAAGTGGTACCCCTAAAAGGCCCACAACCTTTATCTTTCTGTCTTTTCTCAGTGTGCTTAAGAAAAGCCCGCCCCATCTCATAAAAGAGATCATCTTGGTGGACGACTACAGCAATGATCGTGAGTACTGAGACCATTTAGCCCCTGTGTCTGGCCCTCCTCCTGGGCCTGCCTCCCTCCAGTGAGGGAGCTAATGAGGCATGAACCAGCCAGAACTCAGATCCACAGAAAGGAGAGGTGCCTGTGTGATGCCCCAGGAGATAATCGGCCCTTAGATGATTGAGAATTGCTATGCTCGAGTGCAAAGCCCTTTATAAACTCGAGGTTCAAAATGCTCTGCTTCTTTTCTTTTCCTAGCTGAGGACGGGGCTCTCTTGGGGAAAATTGAGAAAGTGCGCGTTCTCAGAAATGATCGGCGAGAAGGTAAGACTCTTTTTTTAATTCACTACCAAGACAGTTGAATTTTGACTCTTCCTGAGCCCAGTAATAACTTAAAGAAGTGCTTCAGCTCAAAGAGCAATTAATTGTCTGGTCTTTTTGTCTGTCTTCCTCTACCAGAGCCGCTTGGGAGCCCTCGCCCGGCAGCACAGGAAGGACATTAAAAGCTTAGCTAATTGAAATTGTTTGTATACTAGAGCAGGAGTTCAAATTATATTTTTATTTATGTGTTTAGAAAACTGGCTTATCTGTTCCTTTCACAATCTAGGAAGTCTCACCAGTCCCTTGAGTACAACAAGCCTTTAGAAGAAAAACAAAGACTTAGCAATGAGAAATTTAATGACTCCATGCTCCAGGCATCTGATAAAATAACTGGGATTCAAGTTTGACAGTCTGCTGAAGGTGAACTGTCCAAAACAGGGAGAGAGTACTGCAATTACATGCTCATGCGGTTCTGCAAATGCCAGTTCAGAACCTCATGTCAGTCTTGCCTGTGCTGGAGCTGAGCTCACAGAGTCTTACTTTATTGGCATTATAAGAGAAGCTCTAAAGGAGGAAAGTCTTACTTTGGAGTGTCTGGAAAGGAAGCTCAGATCACAATGTAAGTAACATCCAGTGTATTGGTGCTGCTAGAGAGCCTGGTGGCCAGATTCTAGGTTCCTCCATGGTCTGGGGAAATCTCAATATGGGAAAATCAGAGAGCCACATTTGGTATTTGAGGATGACTCTGTTGATCCAGGAGTGGTGATTGTATTCTTCGATCAATGCAAACTCTTTCTTCTAGTCCCCTGTTCAGTCCAGCTGGAGTCAAGGATTGAAGGATTGATTATCTAATCAGCCAATACAGTGATTGAGCCTGTCAGAGCAGTGCGGTCAGCACCATATTGTAACCAACCAAGGCCATCAGCGCAGACATTCAAGATACACAGACAATGAGACAGGCCTTGCCCCCTCGATAACTCACATCAGTCCCTCAAGCCTGGAATAAACCAAAAATCTTGCAATTTGCTATATTATTTTTGCCCCCTAAACAACCTACAAAGTCACTTTATGAATTTAAACCCAAAGTGTCTGCTGTCCCACCCATCACCTAAAAAGGGAAAAGGCTGACACAGGCTAGGAAAAGAAGAGGAAGAGGAGAAGCTAGAAGGTGGGGAGA
The DNA here is from genome assembly GCF_000956105.1 of Propithecus coquereli. Taxonomy (NCBI): domain Eukaryota; kingdom Metazoa; phylum Chordata; class Mammalia; order Primates; family Indriidae; genus Propithecus; species Propithecus coquereli. Next base: position 8,212,057 of record NW_012152618.1, on the reverse strand, counting down.
AGGAAAGACAGAGAGACAGAGAGAAAGATTATGTTCCATGTTTGTGGTTTATAACTGATAAATCACTTGCTAGCTTCATCACAGTGTGCCTTTAACCTGCTTAGAAATCAGAATAATACTTCTAAATGTTACCTTTTCATTGCTTTAAATTAGGATGTTCATTTGGGTAAGAATCCATACTGATGTGTTGTTTGGGGGTGGGGGTGATGAACAGAGGAGGTTGTTGGAAGCCAGATTGTAACAGACTTGTATGGAACAACTGAAGCGTGTAACAGTGGAGTGAGAAAATAGGTGTGTAGGTGCATGCGCACGCACACACACACACACACACAAATGTATATGTGTGCCTGTATATATTTGTGCATGTGTGTACATATATTAGATCTCATGTCTTTAAGCACACACACAAGTGCTTCTGATGATGCTACTAGACGACAGAGTAAATAAATTGCATAAAATATTATGGTAGTAAAAGGGCCGCCTTCAGATCAACATTAGTGCCAGGGATTTTATTGTGCATTGATTCTTAATCTAGCTCTTTATTAGAAGCACTTGGGGAATTTAAGACCATGCCTTGACCCCACCCACAACTGAATAAAAATTTCTGGATTTTTACAGGTGGGGCCTGGACATCTGCATTTTTTAAAGCTGATTAGATGATTCTGATGTACGTTGAAAGTTGAGAACCTAGTCCTTCTCATTTCACAGATGGAAATATTAAAGCCCAAAGAGGTTAGGTGGCCATGCAGCTATTTGATGACAGTAGTAGGGCCAAAGCCACGTTAATAATTTGAGTCTTTTTTCCTGCATTTATGGAGGTGATCATGTGGTATTTCTTTTTTAATCTGTTAATACGGTGAAATACGTTGGTTGATTTTCAAATGTTAAACCAATCTTGTATTCCTTGTATAAACCCCACTTGGTCATGATGCAGTATCCTTTTTATATATTACTATTTTATATATCGCTGCTATGTTGTTAAGGATTTTTACATCTGTATTCATGAGAAACATTGGGCTGTAGTTTTCTTATAATGTATTTTTCAGATTTTGGTGTCAGGTTAAACCGACCTGATTAAACAAGGTGGAGGGTGTTCCCTCCTACTTTATTTTCTGAAAAAGTTTGCATAAGATTTTAATTATGTCTTCCTTAAATGTATGATAGAATTAACCTATCTAGACCAGGAGTTTTCTTTTTGAAAAGGTTTTGATGACTAATTCAATCTTTTGAATGGATATAGGCCGATTCAGAATCTCTTTCTTTTCATGTCTGTTTGGTAATTTGTGTCTTTTAAGAAATTTTCCATTTCATCAGAGTTTTCATATTTACTGGCACAAAGTTGTTTATGATATTCCCATTATCTTTTTCATATTAGTAGAATTAGTATTAATATCCCCTCTTTTATATTGATTTTGGTAATTTATATTTTCGCTTTTTTTATCTGCTAATTTTAATCTTTTTTTTCCTTTTTTTCTATTATTTTTTAGTTCTTTTTTTTTTTTTTTTCTTTTGCCCTTTTTTTTCTTTCCTAACTCTCTATTTTCTTTTTCTTCTAATTTTAACCTTAAGAACCAACATTTGGCTTTGTTAACTTTTTCTGTTTTTTGTTTTGTTGGTTTCTGCTTTTATCTTTATTATTTCCTTCTTTCTACTTTAATTTGCCTTTTTCTAGCTTCTTAAAGCAGAAATTTATATTGCTGCTATCTTTCTCAAATATTAACATTTAAAGTTACAGATATCTTTCTAAGCACTGCTTCACCTGCATCTCACAGATTTTGATATGCTCTATTTTCATTATCATTTAGAGATATTTTCTAATTTCCTTTATGATTTCTTCTTTGACCCATAGATTATTTGTGTTCTCTATTTTCCAAATATCTGAGTTTTGTTTGTTTGTATGTTTGTTTTTTAATCGGAGACTAGGTCTTGCTTTTTTGCCTGGGCACAAAGACAGTGACATGATCATAGCTCACTGCAACCTCAAACTCCTGGCCTCAAGTGATCCTCCTGCCTCAGCCTCCCAAGTAGCTGGGACTATAGCTGCACACCACCACACCCAGCTAATTTATCTGTTTTTTGTAGAGACAGGGTCTCACCATGTTGTTCAGGCTGGTCTCAAACTCCTGACCTCAAGGATCCTCCTGCCTTGGCCTCCCAAATTGCTAGGTTTATAGGTGTGAGCCACCATGGCTGACCATATTTGGAGTTTTTAAAGATATCTTTTGGTTGTTGATTTCTAATTTAATTCCATGTTTTCAGAGAACATACTCTGTAAGATTTCAGTCTTTTGGAAAATTTGAGTATATCTTACAGCTTAAGATGTGTTCCAAGTACAATTCAAAGAATCTGTATTCTGCAGTGTTGGATGTGGTGTTCTAGATGTATACATTACATCAAGGTGGTCATTATGTTCATATATTTAAGTCCTTGTAGATTTTTTTTGGTCTATTTTTTCTATTAATTACTGAGAGAAGGTTGTTAAAATAAATTATAATTGAGAATTTATTTTCCCATACTTACCCTGATAGCTTTTGCCTTATAAATTTAGAGGCTATTATGCACAATAGACATTTATTAATGTTATTATCTTCCTAATGAATTCACCATATTATCATTATGAAATGTCTCTTTATCTCTGGTAATAATTTATGTCCTGAAGTCTTCTCTGTCTCCTATTAATAGGGGTACACCAATTTTCTTATGCTTCCTGTTTGCATAGTATATCTTTTTCTATCGTTCTCCAATATATGTATTTATAGCTAAAGTATATCTCTTATAGAAAGATCATAGCTAGATCTTGCTTTTTTTTATTCAGTCTAACAATCTTTGCCTTTTAACTGGAGTGTTTAGTCCATTTACATGTCATGTAATTATTGATATGGGCTTGGGTCTACTCTTTAGTTATTGGTTCTCTATTAGTCCCATGAACTTTTTGTTTTTTGTAACTCTGTTCCTACTTTCTTGCTTTTTTTTGGATTAGTTGATGATTTTTTTATTTATCACCAGACTAGGGGGCTACCTCCTTTCTAGGATCTTCTCCTTTAGTTTGCAGACACTAGAAGCCCTGAGCTCTGTTCTCTGACACCTCAGTTATTCTTGTAGCTTTTAGCTATGCTTCTTGTGTGTGGTTGCTCTGAGGATTACAACATACTTCTTTAACTTAGAACAGTCTACTTAGACTCACTGCCATACCACTTTACATAAAATGTAAGAACTTTGCAACAATTTAATTCCATTTCTGTTTCCTGTCCTGTATTTATTGTTATCATATGTTTCTCTTATGTATGTATGTATATATCTTAAATCCCACAATACAGTGTTGCATTTTTGCCTCACATAATCAGTTACCTGTTTCCAGTTTTCAGTTCTGGAATGCCCACTTGATGCTTTCTTGTGGTTTTCATTTCTCTGTTGAGATTCTCCATCTGTTCACTCACTAAAAGAATTGTTTCCTTTGAGTCCTTGAACCAGTTGTAGTAGCTGCCTTTCAATCCTCATTTGCTAATTCTAACATCGGGGTCATCTCAGGGTGAGTTTCTCTTGACTTTTTTCTCTTGGGTATGGACCACATTTTTCTATTTCTTTTCGTGAACCACTATCTTAATTATATAAATCACTATTTTTTATTTTATAATGGACATTTTGGGTGATATATTGTAGAGACACCGGATCATATTATCTTTCTGTAAAGAGTGTTAATCTTTATTATACCGGGTGGTTAAATTGATTACTAGGCGATGGCATAAAACTTGTGTAAGCTTGTCTTTGTACTTTGCTAGGATGAATATATCTTATTCCTGAGACATAGTCTTTATTCCTAAATGTGGTCCTTCTGGAGTTTCTGTAGAGGAACTGAAGCGTTTACCAAGCCCTTCTAACTTGGCACAATTCTAAACTTTGTGTCCCCTGCAGTAGACAGCAGCCAAAACTAAGCTCTTTCTGCCTATTAAGTTTCGTGTCAGGGTTCACACCTGCGTGGTTCAGGAGTCAGCCAAGGATTTAAGGGGAAGTTACCATCAGACTTGGGGCTCACCTGCTTTCAGGGTTGTCCTCCTTCAGTTGCCGGGCACTGGAGCTCTGTCCCCTGACACGCCAAGCCAAAAGGCCACATTGCAGGGGATTGGGGAGTAAGCCCAGGGGAAATGCCGTATAAACATAGATCTCACGCCGTGTGATTTTCTTCTTTCAAAGGTTGGATCCCTTTAGTTTCTGCCTGCTTCTGGCTGCTTTCCAGCCCTTTCAAATCGTTGCTTTTTCTGTTTTGCTCAGAGTTTATAATTGTTATCTGAGCCAGGGTTTTCCCAATACGAGTTACTCTGCAATTACTACAACTAGAAATCTTTAGTTTTTTTCCCAGCTCTAGCATGTAGCTACATAAGAATGATTGAAAATCCATTTTGTAGAAAAAGGAACTTAAAACACTTGTCCTCACTAGTTGTGAGTAGTAGAATCATCTTCATGTATAAAGCCCAGAATAAACAGCAAAAGCCATGTATGACCACAGCATCCAGGGATAAATATACTATTATATTTACAATGAGACTTTGTGTCATAATGAGAAATGCATATTATTAACAGATCGCAAGTATGTAAATTGTATAATTGGACCAATAGTGTAACAAATTTTGTGTAAAAGGCAATCAGACTTTGTCATTTATGTTATTTCGCTTGTGTGAAGTCTTAGAAGATAGAGATATTTGCAACATTGTTACAAATATTATTGCCACTAAAATCGGCACCATTAGCTCTTGAGGTGTCTGGGTGATACCTTCCTTTGTCCAGTTAATTAGAAAACTCTGTTGTCATGTCAGAGGAAAGTAGTTTTAAAAATTCCACATTAGTTGCTTGATAAAGATTTCAGTTATGTAAAGGCCTTTCTTAGAAGACAGTAGTTCCAAGAAAGTTGTCTTCCCAATCATCCAATTAATTATTTTTTAGAAAGTCCTGGCCAGGTGCAGTGACTCGGTACCTGTAATCCCAGCACATTGGGAGGCCAAGGCAGGAGAATCCCTTGAGGCCAGGAGGTCAAGACCATCCTGGGCAACATAGTGAGACTCCCATCTCTACAAAAAATTTAAAAATTAACCGGGTCAGGTGGCATGCACCTGTCATCCCAGCTACTCGGGAGGCTGAGGCAGGAGGATCACTGGAGCCCAGGAATTTGAGGTTGCTGGGAGCTATGATTATGCCACTGCTCTCCTGCCTGGGCCAAAGAACAAGACTCACTCACTCAGTCACTCAGTCAATCAATCAATAACACATTTTTTAAAATCCTGAGAGAAATCTTTTTTGGGAACAGGGCATTACCGATCCTACCAGACAAGCTTGCAACAAGCTCTACGCCCAGCTAGTGGGCTGCAGAGCCACGAGTGGGGAGGTCTGGCAGCAGGTGCTGGGGCATGATCCTGCTGCCACCTCCTTGCACACCACGGGTTCTGTCCTGACGCACTTTGGAACTCATTTTCACAGGCCTGATGCGCTCACGGGTCCGGGGGGCCGATGCTGCCCAAGCCAAAGTGCTGACCTTCCTGGACAGTCACTGCGAGTGTAACGAGCACTGGCTGGAGCCCCTCCTGGAGAGGGTGGCTGAGGTGAGATGCTGGGAGGGGCCTTGGGGTGTGGACTAGGTGGTGGGGGTGGAGGGCCGCGCTGGCTGTGGTTTTCCTTGACGCTAGAATGAAAAGAAAGCGCTTCTGGGAAGTTAGTTGAAAGGGCGTCGTGATATTGGCTGTAGGATCCTATCCGTGAGCAGGAAGCGCTATCTGTAGGAGGTGACGAATGGGACACAAGGATCAGCAGAGCAGGGAGGCCACTCATTCTTAAGACAGCCGCTCTTGGGAGCACCCCCTCCTTGCCTGCAGCTTCGCAAAGCGGTCAGGACAGTGCCTGGTGCCACGAGTGCCTGCTGGTGCCGTGTCAGAGGGGGCTTGCTGGGGACGCCGCCCCTGTGCTGCCAGGCTGCTCTCAGTGCTGGCGGCCGGTTAGCCGCGGGGAAGGGGCGGCGGAAGCCACATAGTGACCGGGTGGAGCGGGCGGAGAGTGGTCCGTGGCTATGCCTCCTGCACCTTCTGCCTTCTAGAAGCATCATCGCTAATATTACGTTTGGCCTTTTGTTGTTTCTCTTGCCTTCTGCTTGCTTTATTGACTTTCTTTCCTTCCCACTAAAGAAAGCACTTCCTTGGGGGTGATAAAGCAAACTTAATCAAAGGAAATAGAAAACGAACAAGTCTTTTTGCCTAAGCGGAGTGAGCGTAGCGGGTGGGCCGTTGCTGAGTAACCACAAGCTACCAGCAATCATGAAAATCATACTCACTACCCTTTATTGAGCTCCAACTAGGTGCTTTTTATGCATCACCTCTGTGTGTGGATTGTTTTGTTTTGTTTTCTGTTTTTTGAGACGGGGTCTCACTGTTACCCAGGCTAGAGAACATTGGCACAGTCATAGCTCACTACGGCCTTGAATCCCTGGGCTCAAGTGATCCTCCTGCCTCAGCCTCCCAAGTAGCTGGGACTACAGGCTCACACCGTCACACCCAGCTAATGTTTTTGACTTTTTTTGTAGAGACAGGGTCCCACTGTGTTGTTCAGGCTGGTCTCAAACTCACTCCTGGGCTCAAGCAATCCTCTCTCCTCGGCCTCCCAAAGTGTTGGGATTACAGGCATGAGCCACCACATCTGGCCTATGCATTACCTTTAATGCACATATTATCCCCATTTAACAGATGAGCAAACTGAAGTTTGGTGAACTTTAATAACAATCCAAAATCATACAGGTGGCAGAGCCAAGATCACAAAGCAGGTTTTGTTAAATTCCTGAGCCCTTTCTTACACATATGCACACACCTACACCAAGAAGAACCCATCCCAGAATGCCCACCCAACCACTCCACCACCTCTCACTCTCCCAGGCTGTATTTACTCGACTGGGCTGTCTCCTGGGACGGCACGGCCAAAACCAGAGATGCCACCGTGCTGTTGAGTATGTGAGAGCCACTCACTTCCGTGGTCAGTTGTCAGAACTGCTTCAGATACCTCCTCTAGAATTAAGAAGAGAAAGTATTGTGAGGTTATTCCTTCTTATTAATTCTAGTCTTATCAAAAGAAATGTACAGCAGATTATATTCTTTGACCCCCACACCTAGGGCCAGACTGAGCTAGGCAAGGAGGATTTCATTCTTCCCTGCGCTCAGTGAGCCACGCGGATTATTTTCCGCTGTAAATTCACACCTGGGTGGTGTCAGAACTTTACAGTATTAACGTGTCCCTGATTAGTGTGTTCCTCTGATGTATTATGTTCTTAGCTCTGCTAATTCTGTTACTCAATTGTTTTGCTAAATCTTCTGGCTGATAAGCGTTCTGTAAATGCTCAGGGGAAGCACTCACTCTGGTTGGCTGGCGTTGTGGGGCAGAGGGGCAGTGTCTCACCGGCAGCAGCCATCCAAACTTGAAGAGGTCAGAGAAGGCCTTATGTTCACAAACTCTTACCACCGTGATGGTTGTGTGGCATAAAGGAATGACTCAGCCTAGGGGGATAATATTTTTTGGGTAGAATCACAGATAAGGCAGACTTAGACTGGAGAATTCTCTAGTTGATTTGGTTTCCCGTTGGCTGTAATAATGTTGATGCTCCCTCTTCCTCTCTCTCTCCACACACACACACCACCCCCCCCATATATTCATAGAAATATAGTCCTAATTTTATTACGTGGGCATTTTAGTCTCGAGTCTGTTCCTGAGGTTTACTGCCGCTCACAAATTGATAATAATTGACATTAAATACACCTGAGCTTAGATTCTGGGAGAATGAAAGCCACCCTTTGGTTGAAATTCTGATATTTGGGAAAACAGAAAAGGACCCTGGGGACACATTGGCACAGTCTTGCCTTCAGCTGGGTGAACATATGGTGAACTGTCTGTGGCCCTGGGTGTCTCCTTTCATGGAGCAATTCCTGCTACGTACCCACTCCCGACTTCCCTTGGGACAGACCACAGCATGTCAGTTGATGGCTAAGAGCGTGACTTCTGGGTTCTGGTGGCGGGGAGCTGGGTCTTTATGGGCTTAGGGTGGAAGGTGGTGAGGGGTAGTTGGGTTTACTCTGTGATTGCCTAACACTGATGCCTTCTTTGGGTGGGTGTGGTTTTTTGTTTTGCTGAGATTTTGATCCTACTATTTCTTATATTTTCTTTCTTTATATTTTAGGACAGGACTCGGGTTGTGTCACCCATCATTGATGTCATTAACATGGACAACTTTCAGTACGTGGGGGCATCTGCTGACCTGAAGGGCGGTAGGTGTCCATCACGGTCCACCTGCCTGGGCTCATCCTGTCTGCACTGGCATCTGATCGCCACCCCCTCTCGTTGTTAGGAGTGACAGTGACAACAGCATTCACACCACCATGTGTACACTCTGAGTAAAAAGTGTCTGTGTGTGCTTAACAAGTAGGACTTCATAAAAAAAGAAAAGTAGCCTTGCTCCCCTTACAAAGCTTCCTGAGGTTCCCGTTCTCTTCTCATCTCCTTGACCTTCGTTTGCTCTGGTGAGCCACGTGGCCAGTGAACAGACGTGGTGTCCTTTTTGATTAGAGACGATGAAGCCCTCCCCGTTGGGGTCTGGGATGAGGAGGCCAGCGCTGCCTCCGTCCCCACAAGCAGGATGTGAGAAGCTCCACGGAGCGGAGGTTTTGTGTGGCCAAAGGGGCCGGATCCCATCTTTGCCTTCCCTGCTCACCCCAGCTGTTGCTCTGATAGCCCGTACCTCTTCCTAGTGACCTGTGGCATCACCACCTCCCTCTCCCAGACCAAGCCCCTGGTCAGCTAGTTCTGCTGGTTCTGCCCCTTACCTGTGTCGTGGTTGCTGACCCGTCCTCCGCCCACGCACCCACATTCTGCTTCACTCCTGGGTCACGTATCTGAGTGATGACACCGTTTCCTATAGGTCCTCACAGGCTCCAAGGGTGACCCCTCAAGCCCACCCCCCACAGAGCCCCAAGAGTGATTTGTCTCTTCACCCTCTTAAAAATTATCAAGAGCCCCAAAGAGCTTTTCCTGTGTGAGCCATTAAAGCCCAGAAAGTGTTAAAACATGAGGTGGAGCAAGTACACATCCCATTCTCCGCCAGCCTCAGCCTCCAGGACCTCCACCGTGCACCTCTGATGGAAGGAGATGCAAAGAGGCATGTAAGGTTTTGTCTTAGTATAAATATAAAGTAGTTTGGCATCACAACCCCACAGAAGGGTCTGTGGACCCCCAGGAGTTTGGGGACCATGCCTGGAAAGCTACTGGTCTCATAAAGTGCGTCCTGCCGCCGACAGGTGCCGAGGAGTCACCCCACCCCGCCCTGAAAAGCCGGTCATGGTACGTCTGGCTCTTATGCTTTGTTCCTGGTGCTAGGACTGAGGCAGGGAGACCGGGTGGCCTGGCCCCCTGGGGGCTCTGCCACAGATCAGCAGTAAATGCTTCACTCTCCGGAACTCTGCACGTTCCGGAGAGAGAACTCAGTTGAGAACCAACAAGTCGGCAAAGGCTGCTCTAAGCAGCAGAAAGATGTCGAAAGTCTTTGCCCCATGCTTTCGTAATCTATCCATTAGAAAGGAAACTGGTGGCCATCCCCCAGACTGTTGATTCTTTACACCTGAAACCAGCGAACTCTTTTTCTAGCCGGTCACCGTCCTGGTGTATGTAAAACGAGGGGCTTCTTTCCTACCTCTCAACATTTCTGACCGATTAGGAGATGGACTGTTCCAGAAAGACACTGGACAGAAGGTCAGCTGACAGTCTAACATCAAAATAAGACAGACCATAAAATTGGGTCTTAACCTCAGGAGGCGGAATGCTGGGACTGTTCGGTGAGATTGGGCCTCACTCCTGGCTGTTTCGGACTTTGGCCCCACCTGCCTCTCACAGGCACTGTGGTCGTGGGATCCTCACCTTCCCGTCTGGGAAACGGGGCGGTGACTGTGCCAGCCTCGAGGGCGTGATGGGATTGGCCGTGTGCTGGGATTGGCCGTGTGCGCTCTGCGCTGTCAGTGCCGCCCCCACCACCCAGGGCGTGACCAGCAGGGCAGGCGTGCTCAGAGGGCTGTACTTCAGTTGGGAAGCATAAAAGTTGGAAAGATTCATAACAAATGGCAAGAAACAAAGTGTTTGGGGGCTTTAAAGAGGAGAGACCCTTAGACAGCCAGAAGGCTTCCCTTTCCGGAATGCCGTATTCCCCTGAGCCTTTGGGGGAGCTGAGGCTGGATGGGCTATTTCCCCAAAGCCGCTGCCTGTCTCAGAGCAGGGTGAGGACCGGGGGCCACGTTCACTCTAAGTATTTCATGAAATTCCTCTAGGAAACAAAAAGCCAGGATAACATTCCTAGCAGAACTTTAATACAGCTTATCTCTTTAGACTGAATTAATAAATAATAAAAATAATAATAAACATCAAAAAAACATAAAGGTAACATCCCATCAGCTGGCCTTTAGCGTGCTCTGTTAATAAACCAGCCAGGGTGGTGTTTTTCTGGTTGGACTTCACAGCCTTTGAGGCACCTCGATGAACCCAGCTCAGGGCCTGCGCGAGTCTCCTCTTGGAGCATTACTGTCCCCACTGCCCGGCCCCCAGCCACTTCTGCTCCCAGTGAGGGAGCTGGGAGAACTTTTTCACCGGGAGCCATAAAGCTGTGGTCCCCAACCTTTGGGCGTCCATGGCCTATTACGAACCACATTCCCCCAGCGGCCTATAGAAAAATTGTCTTCCATGAAACTGATCCCTGGTGCAAAAAAGGTTGGAGACCGCTGCCGTAAAGCATGCGTGACTGGCCCAGGAGACTGAGGGGCCCCCCACCTCCCGTCCTTCGGTCGCTGTGGCTGTCCAGGCAGAGAAACCCTGAATTCAGAGCACACAGATGAGAAACATAAACGTGGGCGTTGCAAAGCCTTGTTGACAAAAAGCCCGAGAGCAGAGAGCTCAAGAGGTGTGGGGCTGAAAGGTAGCCGGCCCTGGAGTAATCAAGTTTGCCTGTCAGACCCTTGGAATCAGAAGTGCAGCACCACAAGCTGCGTGTTTGCCAAGAAACCGTCTCCTGGGGTACCAGGACAGCTGCAGCAGTGGGGTGCTCTGGCCTCTGAGCCGTGCGACATGTGGTACCTGGTGAGCAAGACCCAGACCTGAGGCCCCGCGATGCCCAAAACCAGGCCCAGGTACAAGGCCCAGGCTCTTCCATCCGTAGTGGCCTGTGGATGCGAAGAATGAAATGGGCCAGGTGCCAAACGTATCAGAAATCAAAGCTTGTTTGCCCAATTTGCAGCTTCCTTTGGCGCATTATCATCACGTTCCCACCCGGTCCTGGCTCCATTCCTGCCGCAAATAACAGTTTTGGTTGCAATCAAGAGATACCGAAGAGATCTAGTTTGCAGACCAAGGAACAGATGACACCTTATCCCCTCTGCAGTGTTCCCTTCCCCACGGCGTGGTGTTGGAGGCGCGGTGGCCACTTTCCACCTGGGGTGCTCCTTTTCCTCGCTCCTGGCAGCCCTGGGACGAGGACTGGCGTCATCTCGCAGATCCCAGCTCTCTTCGTGTCGTGCATTTCAACGTTGGGAAAGGCTGGCTCACGTTTCTGGGGTGGGAAGGGAGAAGGTTCCAGCGTGCGCCCTCCCCGCTGGTCTCTCCCTTGGCACCATCCCCAGGCCCTGTCTCTCCTCCTCGCCTTCTTCGGTTTTTTGCTTTGTTTTGGTTTCCATGGAATCCTGTTCAAGTATCAAATGTTTATAAGCTGTGCGGGGCGGGGGCGTTGGGAACAAATGGCCAGTCTCTTGTCAGCGCCATTTCTTTTCCTACCCGGCAGGTTTTGACTGGAACTTGGTGTTCAAGTGGGATTACATGACACCCGAGCAGAGAAGGTCCCGGCAGGGGAACCCAGTCGCCCCAATAAAGTAAGTGCCAGGAGTCCTTCCGGGTGCCGCCCCCAGGTGAGACCCAGGCTCTGGCCCCTCTGCAGGGCCTGCGTTGCCGGGAGACCTGGTTGGGCTGTTTACCTGCCGCCAGCTCGTAGAATACAGTCCTTTGAGGTTTCTTTTCCTCAGATGACGTCTGACATGTTTCTAAGGCGCATGCGCCAGTTCTGTGTGTTCATGTGTGTTTATGATGCGGAGTGCTTTCTGTAGCGGAGTGGGGTTCCTGAGCTGACCTCAGGGACCAGGGCGAGGGGTGGTGGGCCAGCGTGGGTCTGGGCTGCCACTGCTGCTCAGCAGGTGTCTGCTCTCCGTCGGCCCCGGAGGAGGTTGCTTGTGCCCGTGAACCCCATGCGCTAAGATGCGCAGGCCGCGCGGTGAGTCGTGGCTGGGAGTCAGGATGCCTTCTCCATAAGGGGGGAGCAAGTCAGAGTCAGCACGTGGTTCAGTGAGACAGCATCTTCCCCGGCTGCCGGGAACGTGACAGGTTCCCTCCTAGAGACGAGGCTCCTGAGCCCTGACAGTGACAGTGAGAGCTGACACTGTCAAGTGCTTCCTGCGTGTGCTCAGGGCTTTGTGCCTGTATTTTTTGCAATCCTTGTAGTTAACCCGATAAGGAAACTGAGGCACAGAAAGGCCAAGTACCTTGCCTGTGGCGCCTTGTCAGCTAGTGGTCCAGTGCCAGCAGTCAGTCCCTTGTGGGGAGGCTCAGTCCAGCCCTTGCCACTGTGGGAGTGTCCCGGCAGGCACGGTGGGGAGGCGTTTGTGGGCAGCAGTGGCAAAGCGGAGAGAGGCACCCTGGCTCTGAGCAGGGAGCAGGGGCGGTGTGGCTGTCCTGAAGGTCAGCTTGCAGTAGGGGTCTGGGCATGGCCTTGGCATAAGTGTGCTGGCAATCTAACCTTGACCTTTGCCTGTTCTTCTCCCCTCTTCTCTCTGCCTCTCCAGAACCCCCATGATTGCTGGCGGGCTGTTCGTGATGGACAAGTTCTACTTTGAAGAACTGGGGAAGTACGACATGATGATGGACGTGTGGGGAGGAGAGAACCTGGGTACGCGGCAGCCCCTCTTCTCAGGACAGCAACCGGCCCCAGCCCTGGGAGGCAGGCTGCCGACCAATAGAACACAACGAGGCTTCAGAGTGACCACTCGTGGGGTGTAATTGGCCCCTGCAAACGCGTACATAGCACCACCCCTTCCACTCTCAAAAAGGATCTTGGGTTGGGCATTAGACTGTGTCCACCTAGGTTAGAGTGGAGGATGCTAGAGCCCAGATACAGTCTTCGAAAGGAAATGCAAACTCATTAATGTCATTTGAATCTGAGCATTTGGAACGCAGGCTTGCAAAAGTGGGGGACACAGTCCAGGTGCTCGGGCTCCTGTTTGGCTGTAGAGCGTGGGGAGCGAGCCCTGGCTGAGCCCGTGGGATTGACTGAATTGGATTCACGGAAATCGCATGGGGTGGGAGCCTTGGCATTTCATCCCCTCTGGACTACTTTTGCGAATGGTTCTAATTTGGGTGTTTCCTCCCCCCCCAACTTTTTTTTTTTTTTTTTTGATAACCCCATGCACATTTTTTACTGAGGTTTAGGGACAATGAAATTTTACATATTATGGTCCATATTGGTAGCCTCATATTTACTCCATAAAAGATGAGAAGACTGTTGTTTGTGTAGGGTTTTTGGGGGGGTTAAATTTTATTTTGCTTTTGCATGTTTCATCTGAAGCCTTTAATTTCAAGTACTTGGAGTTCTGAGCTCGTTCTCCCTGGCTATTGAGTATTAACTCACATTTGTCCTTGGGTGGGTGTATCCTGGGAGGACAGGGACAAGGGGAGGGAGGAAAAATGAGGCCACTGCCATTTTTAGTAGTTTTTACTTGTGATGGAGACTTTGATGGGTTTTGTTGGTTTAAAAGACTAGCCTAGCCTGTTGTTTTTCTATTGTTTCATAATGTTAAAGTTGATGATAACATCTCATCTCTGGCAGATTTCTCTGCCTTTGTTTGACGTTGAAAGTGCTTTAGACTTAGTAACTGCACTGGGGGAGTGGGAGGGATGTGACTCAAACTCCTTTGGGGTTTTTTTAAAATGGTACATTGACCTTTAGGCAAGGCTTGGGTTGAAGTCATTTGCGCACGGAGGGCTGTAGGATCGCTAACCGTCTGAACAGAATTCTGAGTCACCTGGTTCCCCTGATGGCTTAGTGGAAATCCAGCCAGCCAGGGCCATGCAACAGCACAGCACGCCACTTAGGTGGCTGTTTCTCAAAAACAACGTGGTTTTTAGAAGTGTGCCTGCTATTCGCTGAAAGCATGGGTGAGGCCGATGAGATACCAGCCAGTATTTGGTGTCATAGCGTAGAAAGAGTGTTGATTTATATCTAAGGAGCCAGTTCACCTGGAGACCAGAGGCAGGGGAGAGAATTTGTTTTCAGGAGCCGGTGCATCATCAGTTTGGTGATTGTTTATGTAGCTGTTCTGTGTATGAGGTTCTCTGTAAGAGCCTGACGGGGGTTTGCTCGGGGTGGGGGCAGGACCCTGCAAGCTCATCCCTGCGTGGCGAGGTCTGGGCATCTCCCCTTCCCTGGCTGACGCTAACGGGTCATTCTTGAGGACTCATCCACTCTCACTGGGAGATTCAACAAGCCCAGGGCTTGCCACGTGACAAGGCCATGCTGTGAGTCTTTCTCCTGGGTGCTGCTTCCGGCTTTTTCTTGTGGGGCCTGTGCATGCCAGTAGCTGTTGTCCCACCCGAGGGGCCTTTGTGGGTGTTTGCTGGAAGAGGGATGGGGTACAGAGATGCCTGAGTAAGATCCAAAACCACCTCCGCAACGTGTGCCCCACCAGAACCACTGGAGCTTCCTGCTTTCCTACCTAATGATGTCAGTCCTTACAAAATTTAAGCAGTTGCCAAGGAGGACAAAGAACCTGACCCTTAGGTAGGTGTGAGTCTCCTTGGGGACATCATTTGTCCTCAGTGCCTTCCCTTGATGGTAGGGCAGCACTGACCGCTTCCAGTGTATCATCTCAGTTTGCACTTTCTTAAGGGAATGTGGTCTACTGAGGTCACGCACCTGACCCAGGGGCTCACAGCCAAGATACAAACACTAACTGCCCAATTATAAAGCCACCAAATTTTAATGAGAAATCATCCTTTAGTTATAGCGTCCACGTGAAATTAGAGTTGAAGGTAACTAGTTGTACTCAGCCTTGAAAACCTCCCAGCAAACCTCGGAGTGGACCCCTCACTGGCTATACTGCCATAGAGAAGCCGGGGCCTCCCTAGCCCCCAGTTTTGAATGTTCCAGTGATACAAATATATATTTAAATTTTATTTCCTGAAATACAGACAACTTCTCAAAGTTGTGTTGAACACTGTAAAAAGGAAAGTCAGAAGCCTTTCACTGCCTGTGCGTGGGTGGTTATGACCATACGTTTTTATATGACTGCAGAGTTGGTCAGTAAAGTCCGGTAACAGCCGCATAGACCACATGTTCCTAGTTTTTCCTGCTGCGTTAGTTTGCTGGTCCCGAGTAGAAACCCATGCCACCCCGACGCAAGTGGTGCTTCCTGCTGGTGCTGCACGGCCTGGGCACCTGCTGCCCCGACTGGGCTGCTTGTCTGGAGGATTCGCTGTCTGCACACTGCATGGCCTGCGATGCTCTCGCCTTGTTTCCGACGGACCTGCACTGCGGCAGCAGCTGCTAACTCGGAAGATTTTTGTTCTACCTCCCAGCATGCTCTTAGCGGTCTTAGATGATCTAGAGGAAAGTGGCCTTTTATACAAACCTTATGAAGTCTTTGAGGAAAAATATTTTATAACCTTTCAGAATATCGTGTCTTAATTTTTCTGTTTAAACTCAGTTTCTTGCATTCAGCTGGACCTCTCACTCAGCCCAGTCACACACCTGGTCAGAGGTGGTGAGAACAGGTGCCTGGTCGGAAGGTGTCTGTGGATCAGGGAAGGAGCACCACTGACCAGCCGTGTGCCGGGCTTCTAAGTGTCGGTGCTTGGGGCAATGTGTGTGTTTAATTTGGCATGAGCAGTGCCTGGCACTACGCAGCTCACTACTCCTGCAGGTAAATTCCGTGTTGAAGAAGGTGGACAACGGTAGCCTTCTCAGGGAGTGTTCCGACCTGAACCAGTGGGTTACCGACTGGTGGGAGTCTTTGGGCAGCTTAGAGATGTCGGTCAGTTACCCAACTGTCCTTGGTCACGCCCCTAATCCATGAGGCTCCTGCGAATTTTGCCAGGTGGCTTGAGGCGTTAATGCACAAGGACAAATATGATCTTTGCAATTAAAGGGAAAGGATTTTTTTTTCCTGGGTGGAAAAAGCCCAGATGTGTACTGATGCTCAGTCAATTTAAAATAAGTTTCAGAGGAAGAGGGCATAGATGGTTGTCTATAATATCTAACAGTGAAGCTTAGTTGTGGATGTTCATACACCTTCGTTGTTGCCTTTTCGGACAGTGTTGATACTTAACTAGTGAGGAATTTTGTGCAAGTGCTTCATCCATCGGTAGTTTGGATAATGCAGGGATATGCATGATCTTCTGCCAAGAGGACTTTATATTCAAAATACTAATACCTCAAGAATCATTCTTGTCTCGAGGTTTCTAGTGCAAATCTGAAGGATACTTCCAGGTGAACATACTTTCTTGATTGTACTGTGGAGAGATCCAGGGCGCGTCAGACATCTCCCTTATAGAAAGTTCTGGACCATGTTCTGGAAAGAGGCAGCTCCTTATTGGGCTCCCTTCAGCAGTTGAGAGCAGGGGGAGCCCCGTGATGACGGTCAGAGGAGCTTCTGCACCCTATCTGGGGTGGCTGCCGTTGCCAAGCAGCCTCTGTGTTCACCCATGTCTCGTTCGTCATCGCAGAGATCTCGTTCCGCGTGTGGCAGTGTGGCGGCAGCCTGGAGATTATCCCTTGCAGCCGTGTGGGTCACGTGTTCCGGAAGCAGCACCCCTACACGTTCCCAGGTGGCAGCGGCACTGTCTTTGCCCGGTAAGTGGTGAGAGGCTGAGCGGGAACCAGAACCTTGCTGACCACCCTTGAGACAGGACTTGACCTTGGGCTGTTTGGGAACAGGTGTCCTTCAGTGGGTGTGTGGTACACTCACACAACAGAACCCCACTTGGCAATGGAAAGGAGCAAGGCACCAACACAGGCAAGAGTGCAGGTGCCTCTCAAGGGCGTTACACTGGCGTGAAAGCAGCAGCTCGTCATGATTCCACCTACGTGATGGTCTCAGAAAGACACAGCTCCAGTGTGGGGGACGGACCAGTGGTGGCCAGGGCTTGGGAGGGGGGGAGCGTGACTGCAGAGCGGCAGCACCAGGGATGTTTGGAGTGGGAGGTGGGACTGTTCTGTCTCCTGACCGTGGTGGTAGTTGCACAGATCTCCATGTGTGAATGTTCTTAGGACTGTACACCCCCAAAAATGTCGTAGGAAAATATTTTTAAATAAGAAAATGTACTTTTTATTATTTGATACCATTCGAGGTATGGTTAAAAACAGTATTGTCTTAGTCCATCTCGTGCTGCTGTAACAGAATACCACAGACTGGGTAATGTATGATGAACAAAATTCAGTGGCTCATAGTTCGGAGGCTGGGAAGTCCAATGTCAAGGTGCCAGCATCTGGCGCGGGCCTTCCCGATGCGTCAGCACGCGGCAGGAGGGCAAAGAGAGGAGAGGGCAAGAGGGGGCTGAACTCACCCTTTTATGACACACAGTCCCGGCCAGGAGGGTAGAGCCCTCTTGGCTTAATCACCTCTGAAAGGTCTTACCACTTAATACTATGCAATGGCACTTAAATTTTACCATGAGTTTTGGAGGGAACAAATGTTCAAACCACAGCAAATATTAATCATAAAAGACATCATGATATGGAGATGTGATTTATGATAGATAATAGATACATTTGAGTAAACATGAAGATGCCAAATGAAGGACTTTCTGAAGAAAAAAATAGCACATCATTATTCTACCAGACCAGGTTTTTTGCTAGGGAATTCTTTTAGATGCTAGCAACAAAACAGTGTATAAGTCAGACCCTGGGGAGGTTACCTTCTGGTAGGAGTAGACAGTGAAACACATACACAGCTAAATAAGATAATGTCAAATACTAAAAAAATGCTGTGAAGAAGATAAAACGCTGTCGTGTGCTGGAGCGTGACAGGGACAGGCAGGGGGAGAGGTTTGCAGGGTCGAAAGCACTTGCAGGGACCCTCTGGGGAGGTGGCGTGTGAGGTTGGACCTGAAAGGTTGAAAGATGGGGAGGAGGTTGCCGTGGGACCCAAGGAACCGGGCTCCCGCAGGAAGAGCAGGTCCAGGCTGCTGAGACAAGGGTGCCCTTGGCACCTCTGAGAAGCAGAAGGAAGCCAGGGGTTGCTGGAGCCTGGAAAGTGAGGGGACAGTGGGTGGGGGCAGCAGAGCTAGACAGGCCTGGGCCATACGCCTTGGCAGGTCACGGGAAACTTTGGCTGTTACTTGATGCTGGAGGAAGCCATTGTGGATTTTAAGCAGGTGCCTGACTTCTCTGTTTTTGCTTTGGAAAGGTCCTTCTGGCTGCTAGGTAGAGGGTGGCAAGATGGTGACACCACGGTGTAATGATGGTGCGAATGTCCCCTCTGCTGGGGTGCCGGAGGGGGGGGAAGGGAAGCCCGTGAGACTGTCACAATAGCCCAGGCCAGAGATGAGATGCAGTCAGGTGCCTAGTAGCAATGTCCTTTCAGTGACGGTGATAAGATTATAATACCGTATTTCCACTGTACCTTTTCTGCGTCTCAATGTGTTTAGATACACAGATACTTCCCATTGTGTTACGACTGACTGCAGGATCCAGCACAGTCACACGCCGTGCAGGTGTGTGGCCTCGGAGTGATAGGCTGTCCCATGTGGCCTAGGGGTGCAGCAGGCTCTGCCACCCAAGTTTGTGTCAGTAACTGTATGATGTTCACACAATGCAAAATCGCCCAGCGATGCACTTCTCAGAATGTATCCCCCGCGTTAAGCGATGCGTGACGGTACCTGGAGCAGGTGTGTAGCAGTGGAGATGGGGCAGGTCTGGCTCTGTTGTGAGGCAGGCAGCGTTTGCCAGCGGGGTGGCAGAACAGAGAGGCAGAGCAAGCAGCTAAGTGTTGGCATGAGTGTTGTTCTCACCTGTGCTGACACGCTGCCCCTGCTGAGATAGGAAAGGGGGTGGGGTGCACTGGGAACTACTGTCTTGTCTTTTATATTGCATTTTTTAACTTTTACTAAGTGTAAATTACACAACACACATGTTATACAGAAGTTGTATTTTTAGCCTAGAGAATCTGATTTCTGAGGAAACTTTAGCAGAAGCCAAAATAACGTTTCTGACCAAATTACCTTCCCTCAGTGTATGTTTTCACAAATGTCTAAGCTTCATTCTTGCTCCCTTATTAAAAACAAAATATGATCTTATACAACAAGCTTTACAAAGCCAAACAAACACTGAGAGCCTTTCCAGAAAGCTCTTCTATAAACAGAGCAAATTCCCCAGGTCAAAGCCATTGATAACTGCCAGCAACAGTGGGATCCCAGAAAACAGGATGTTAAAATACACAAGACATTGCGCTCTTGTTAAAAGAGAAAGGTTTTCAGTTGTGTTTCGCAGCCCGGGAGCCTTTGTCCTAGAGACGTGAGAAGAAACTGACCCGGGGTTTCGGCACTGGGGACAACCTGGGCCTGTCGAAGAGGCGGCTGTCGGCCTTCAGCAAGGCCGCCCTGCGTCTCCACTGACTCACCTGAAAGATATAGAGGGGTGGCGTCATATGCCTGTATTTCCAGCTCCAAATTCTCTTAATTTCCTATACAGGTTGAGCATCTTTATCTGAAATGCTTGGGACCAGAAGTGTTTTGGATTTTTTTGGAATCTGAAATATTTAGTATATTTTACATATACTATATAGTGAAATATCTTGGGCATAGGACCTAATTCTAAATGTGAAATTCATTTGTGTTCTATATACACCTTATACATACAGGCTGAAGGCAATTTTATACAATGCTTTTAATAATTTTGTGCATGAAACAAAGTTTGTGTATATTGAACCATCAGAAAGCAAAGGTGTCACTGTCTCATGTTAGCGCTCAAAAAGTTTTGGATTTTGGAGCATTTCAGGTTTCAGATTTTTGCATTAGGGTTGCTGAACCTGTAAAATGTGACATTAGATGTGTAAGTAGCATCTAAATACTTGCAAAAGCAAGGGAAGCCTGGGTAAACATGCCACGGTATCTGTAGCACCTGGAAGACAGTTGGCGTATGATAGGTACCGAATAAATACCCAAATGAACCAACAAATAAATGAATGAAAGGAACTATCCCTGAGTAACACATGAAGGTCATTGATTGAGGCTACCTAGATATCTTTTTTTATTCATAAGACAGAAAAGAATTGCTTTGCATTTAGGAATTAAGAAAGTGTTTAATCACTTGAAGATGTAAGTGATTTTAAAACACTGATTGGAATTCATAAAAGCCTTTAGGGTTGAAAGAGACCTAGGACATCCTTGAATCATATTCTTACGTTTTCCTCATGGGGCAGTCCAGTTTCCAGGGGGCTGAAGTCACACCTCTGGAGCGGGTAAGGCATAGGTCACTTAGCAAGACCCCAAATCCCACCAGGAATGTTTAAGGGCTCTCCTGAGAAATAATACTTTTACAATCCAGTATCCCCCAGCACTTAAGTACTTGTTGGTGTGTGTGTGTGTGTGTGTGTGTGTGTGTAACTTTTTTTTTTACAGAGAGAATGTAAAAAATAATCTCATCACCAAACCAAACTGTACCGCAGCACTCTCCTAACTTGGTAAATCAGTCTCTCAATCAATATCTATCTCTGTCTCCCTCTCTGGCTCACTCGCCTCCCCTCTGCCTCCATGTACGTGCTATTCCACGA
The DNA here is from genome assembly GCF_000956105.1 of Propithecus coquereli. Lineage (NCBI taxonomy): Eukaryota > Metazoa > Chordata > Mammalia > Primates > Indriidae > Propithecus > Propithecus coquereli. The sequence goes on along the minus strand of NW_012152618.1, from coordinate 8,191,193 downwards.
TCCATTTTATTGTCACACAAGTCCAGAACCCTATTCGTGCACATAGGGTGTACACCTGTGTTTTTAGTGGTCATGGGAATATTCCATTTAGTTGATCACTTTTCTATATTTGGTCATATAGTTTCTTTTTTTTTTTTTTTGCCATTATAAACAACACTGAAGTGACCATATTTTCACATTTTTTTATGCCTAGTTAATTATTGCCTTGAGGTAAATTTCTAGAAGTAGAAGTGCTTGCTCAGGGCATGACTATGTTCATATTGTCTTGTCTGTCTCTTGAACCATCGTACATATTCTGCCTCATTAAAAGAAAAAAGGTGTGTATGTCACTTTATATGAAACATGTAGTCCCCAAACAGAAATTATTTTAATAATTGTAGCTCAGATAATTTGAAAAGCTCAATATTTAAAAGGGACCTTTATGGTGGAGAAAAAGAATTATTTTTAGAAGCAAACACTGCCTCCCTACTCTTTTTGAGGAACAGAGTGCCTTTGTTACGGGGTTCTTCAGGAGGGTTGGCTGTAGCCCGAATGTGAGCCTGCCTTGTAACTGAGGTCAGGACATGGGAGCAAAGAGGTCTGCTGTGCCAATGCTGCTTCCTGGTTGCTTTAGAAAGAATCGTTGGCAGGACGCACCGCAGATGCCTGTGCACGGGGCAGCCTTTGATACATGCCGTACGTTCAGGAGTAGCTTGTCCCAGGGGCTTTATCTATCAGGAATCGTGGTTCCTCTGTGACTGTGAGATAGAAGCACGTGCTTTTCTTCCCTGCTAGCAAAGCCTGCTCCGTGTGCCCGAGCACAGCGTGGTAGGAGCTCCAGACAAGGTGCATGCAACTGCCGCCCCCTTCACATCACCGTTCCCAGTCCAAACGTGACTCCCTGTCCGCTCAGGTCTGCACAAAAGAAAGCAGTTTTAACAATCACTCTTACCTAGTCTAGCTTTTCCCCAGAGCTGTCTGGTAGTGTGACAGCCAGGATGGGAAAGGCTGTGGGGACCGTGCGTCCATGCCGTGCTCTTTGGCCACAGCCCTTTGAGGATGTGTTAATATGATACGAGCTATTCCAGAGTCACTCTTCATTTGTACTTCGTTATGATACGGCCCCAGTCCCTTCTTTAAAATACCTGCGTGTGCCGTAATTTTAACTGTGACTCTTGCTGTTTGTCCGTCTGTGTGCGGTGAAAGACCGGAAAGCAGTTCTGACGGTTCGGTGAGCATCACCGAGCACCAGCGCCGCACAGATCCAGCCTGGGGTGCCGAGCGGGGCGGCCTCCTCTCTCTCGGCGCCGCGTGTCCCAGCTGGAGCTGCCACACACCTGTAGGGACCTGCAGGGACCTTGCTCATTCGCACTCCCAGCACACAGGTGCAAACGGAGTGATGCTGACAAAAAGGAAGCGAATCACACCTCAAGAATATTTATTTTGTTTCTAGCAACACCCGCCGGGCAGCAGAGGTCTGGATGGACGAATACAAAAATTTTTACTACGCGGCAGTGCCTTCTGCCAGAAACGTTCCTTATGGGAAGTAAGTGTTGGTTCTGCCTTCTCGTGCCTACAGGGATCCCGTGGTGGGGGCGGGGGGCAGTGGTGACAACAGCTGTCCAGTTGTCAACAGGGCCTTCCGCTCAAGGCCAGGTGGGCTCGTGAGCACAGGAACCTGGAGCATCCATGCTACACATCTGCCCCAACCCTGTTCTTGTTGGCAGATTTTCCTTTTTGATGTGGAGAACCTGTCCATTCTTAAAATTTATAAAAGAACTTTATTTCCCTCTTCTCTAGTATTCAGAGCAGATTGGAACTTAGGAAGAAACTGAACTGCAAGCCTTTTAAATGGTACCTTGAAAATGTCTATCCAGAGTTAAGGTAAGTCCCCAGGGATCTGGGGTTTTGCCATGTCGGGGCTCAGAAGCAAATAAGCTCAGAGAGGCAGCAGAGGCTTGCAGAGGGGAGGTGGAGGTCACGTCCTCCCCCACTGCGGTCCCCGAGCACCCTGAGAACGTGCTTCCGAGCAGCTCTCTCTCCTGCAGAGTCGCCCTCGCATTCTGCACGGACTTGGAAGCAGTCCAGGGCATCACCTCTGGTGTTAGCTTGTTCTTCCACTTTCCTTCGTTGGTAGTATGACAGGCTGGGTGAGCCTGAGGACCCGTGTCTCACGGGCTCCTGGAGTGGCCAGAGAAGCAGTCCCCAGCCTCCATGAGCGAGTGCCCTGTGCTACCTGCCCGGCTCCTCCACCCACCCCGCTGCCCTGGTGCACACACCCCTGCCACGGCCCTTGCTGTGAGCGTCCGGAGGCAGTGGGGCCAGGGCCGGCTGGGGAAGAGACAGAAAAGTACATCAGCCCTGTCGCTTCCCATTTGACTTTGGCTCACAGGGTGTTGCTGTTCCTCTATGGGCCAGCAGGTAACGGCCCCCAGCAGAGGCTCAGAGCACAGGGCCCTGACCACGGGTTTCCCTGCTCCAGGCTGGTTAATCCCACGTGAAATGAGAATAGTAACACCAGTGTCCTGCTTCCGTCCTGGGGGATCAGTGGTGGCGAAATACTCGCCCAGCCTCATTTCTACACCTGGCCTCGCATTTTAAGCTAACGTGAGCTCCCGTCCTTAGGGACCCGCCGATAACCCCATCAGAAGCCTGTAGAGCTGCTGGGTTTCAGGAGCCATCGGAACTTCATCTTCTTAAAGGGACTGTCAGGCAGGTCGTGCCTTAATGTGGCACATTCCTTATTCTAAATATTCCCAGAGTGTTTTACAGCGACTCAAATATCTCCTGCACAGTGACTGTGAATGCGAGAGTTGCCACCATTATCTTTGCACTAACGGCTCCTTCAGAGCCCTTGTCACAGAGATTTGTTGGCGAGTTAGGTAGTGCGCCTCGCTGCGCCGCTGCCGTGCGCTCACTTAACTCTTGGGAACTGTTTCCTCCGCTTTCAGAAAATAATGCGAGACACCCGGCGTCCCGGCGCCCGCGCCCCAAGGGAAGGCAGGGAGAGCACGGCATCCTCCTCCCTCCGATCCCCTCTGTGCAGGACGACTTTTGCTGGGATTAGAAGCAGCGATGGGCGTCAGTGAGAAGCCCCTGGCTGTCATCTCTCCCCCCACAGTGGATTTTAGCCCCGTGAAGGTCCTCACTTGGCTTTTGCTGTCACAGTCCCCTGTGACTTGGTGGATTAGCGTGGCAGACAGAGCGACATTAAACGCATAGTTTTTTGCTGAGGTTGCCCGTGATGTGGGGCGATGCCGGGCCCTGTACCCACTTAAGACCACGTCTAAGGCGTGTGGCACCATACCGGCTGGTGAACCTGCTCCCCTGTCTATGTAGGGCAGGGCAGGCACCAGCTTCACACTTTTTCCGTGTCTTTAGTAATCGCTCCCGTTTACTGAGCGCTTCCTCTGGGCCAGGCACTGGGCTAAATGCTACACTTGATCTTAGCCAAAAGGCCAAGCAGCCGTTGAGCTGAATGCTTTACATGACATGTTCTGTGCAATACTCGCAGCAGAGCTCTTTCCTAGGCATTGTACAAAATAGCAGACTGAGGTTCAGAGACAGTCTTGCCTAAAGGATCTCACAGGCAACACCTGGCAAGGTTGGGCTGAGGTTCGGGGCTGGTTCTGAAGCGTGAGCCCCTCACTTTGTTTGTATCAAGGCACCGGCCGGATCCACTCATTTTTTACCCTTGACTGGGTAAAGGTCACAACCTAAGTCTGTTGGAAAGTTCGAGGCAACAGGATCTGACCATACCAATTGATGTTCTAAATGACTTCCAATAAGACTAACATTGAAGAGTCAAATGCTTTTCTTTTCCAGAGCAAATTTCCTTCCTGATGTAGAATGTAAAGAATGTCTCCAACTTAAAATCTGAAAGACTTGGATAGACATCCAGGCCAGGGGAAATGTGCCGCTGACACTCCCTGCCTGTGGTGGGGAGGGGCACAACGCTGCCACCTGTGCTGCTGGCGTTACTGAGCAGAGGGGTAGGCGGCCAGTTGCTGGTAGCCATGTGGAACTAAGCAGGTGGTTCTCACGTTGCTTTTCAGGGTTCCAGACCACCAGGATATAGCTTTCGGGGCCTTGCAGCAGGGAACCAACTGCCTCGACACTTTGGGACATTTTGCCGACGGTGTTGTTGGAGTTTATGAATGTCACAATGCCGGGGGAAACCAGGTATGTGTATGGGTGAACTTGATCACCTGCAGGCCTGGAGAGAGCAGGGATGGGGTCTGGAGGGCAGAGGTCCTAGCTGCCACCTTTCTCCTGTGATGGGAGCTGTCTGGGAGGAAGCTCCTGGCTCCTGCTGCTCACAGCATCTTTGGCCACCAGCCTCAGGGGCAGATGGGGCGTCACAGACCTGGACTGACTCATCGAGCCCATCACCAGCTTCAGGCCAGGTGATGCAGTGGCAAGGGGCACACTGGTCAGAGTTGACGGTTGCAGGGCTGGTGGCTTTAGTCTTCTTCCTGCCACCCCTGTCCTCCCTGCCATATGCGCTCCCCCCACGGCTCCGATTCTGTGTCTGCATCTGCGTCTGGCCTGACTGTGACATGAACACCTGCCTAGTGTCCCTGGTAATAAATGCTTAACCGTGGGCACCGGGCGGCTGCTGGTTGTTGGTGTCCCCTGCCTGTTAGATAATTACAGCTTAAGATAAAAAATATTAGTTATTAATTGCTTCAGTGTGCGTACGCCCTTCCCTAGAGGCATAAAATCCCACACCTCCCAACACAGGAAGGAGAGGCGGAGTGAAGGCTTGACGGGCCCGGCGGTGCCCTGTGCGCTCACAGCAGTTTTCCTGTGGGATAATAGTAGGGCGTGGGTGGCACGTGCACTTCATGCACAGAAAATGCACTGCTGTGTTCTCCTCTCCCCCTTCTTGAAAACCTGCCTGGCACCAAGAGGGCATGAGTTAAAAGAAAAACCAAACAGACCATTTAACTCAGCGTATGTATCCCAAATTCAGTGATCCCATAACTTTTCTTTAACTAAAAGTGTTTTTGAAAGGGGCGCCTGCTTTTACGTAAAGTTGGCTGTTCCAAATCCCCCCAGGTGAGTGTCCAAACAGACCACGATCCCCAAACACTTTGGCTCCTTTCTTCACTTGCTGATGTAGTTTTAGCGGTTGCCTAGAACGGCCAGAACATCCTAAATTAGACAGGAGAGGGGAGCCTGCCTGCCTCGGGGCTCGCCTGGGCCGGTCCCCATCTGGCACAGGGCATGGGGCCTGGGGCAAGTGTCCAGGGCCTGGCCCAGCTCCCCTCGCCCAGCACGTGTGCTGTTCCCAGGCCCCCACCTGTGTCTCAGCCTTTGTGGCCGGAGGATGCACCCAGGGAACAGGCTGCAGGCTTCAGGGGAGCACGGTCGCCAGCCTTCCCGCGTGGCCGATTCATTGATTTTAAATATTTAGCCCTGTGACATGAGGGCTCCTGTGTGTCCTCTTGTTCCAGGCCCTACAGGTGTCAGGAGTGGTGCGGGGGAGGAACCCACAGTGAGGGAAGGAAGTGGTGGGGAGGGGAGGGCGGCACAGAGATGGGAGAAGATGCAGGTGAAAGGGGCGGAGCCGGCTGGTATTTGCTGGGTGGCAGCGGCAGAGGGAACAGTGCCGTCCCCCCCACGTGTGTTTCTGTGTCCTTGACAGCTCCTCAGTCCAAGGCCCTGACATTAAATGTGGTTTTCGCTTACTGCTGAGAGACTGGGAGGCCTGGGTGACACCCTCGGAGTCTCAACGTCACGGGTGGTGATGCAGGGCCGCACGCACTGCTGTCACCCCTACTCAGTGCAGGTGTGATTGGAGGAAGCCGCGTGGCGGGCTCTGTTCCTGCTACACTGGTCATACGTGTGTTTCTTCCATGCTTTGGGCTTCAGTGTCGCGGTGGGGAAAGCAGTGGGCCTAGGGAGAGATCTTCTATCTTTCCATGTGTAACTATAATGAAATCAACTGACATGTCCTCAGAAAAGCGAGGCCTTATGAGGAAGGAGACGGCGGATCTCTCTCAGGAAGCTGGGTTTACTCTGAGTCAGAACGCCGATTCTCCAAGATTTAGTAGCACCGTGTCAGTGTCGATCTCTCCAAATGCAGGAATCAGGATAATTGGGTGGGGCTGGGTGAAGCCCACCGATGGTCTATGGATAACAAAACAGGAGGTGCCGACCCAAGTTCTGTGCTGTGTGGGTTTCAGAGTTTCTGTTACCCCCAGTGGGGCTCAGCTCCACGTTTGATTGCCGGAGCCCCTTCTGTCACGTTCTCAACGTTCTGGTGATTCTGTGTGCGTTGGAGGCCTCAGTCCTCTCGGTTTCAACAACTCCACTGGAAAGTGACGTGTCTTGCGCTACAAAGCATTTAAACGGAGTGTGTCCAAGCTCGTCCTGAAGGATTTCCTAGGGGAGCCTTGTCGGAGTGTCGGGCACCAGCTTAAGTCTTGCCTGGGCTCTGTGATTGGCTCAGCCCCACTTGCTGTCACACGTTTAGTTACCGCATGGCTGATGGCCCTAGACGGAGAACCTGCCCCGTGGTGGCAGCTCGGCGGTGGGGGAGAGAGACTTCGCCTGCAGGCTCCCGGGAGGAAGCCTGTGTCTGCCTTCGGGACTCGTGCTTCGGCCCTGGCTCCCCAGGCCCGGCCTAGCAGGGGGCTCCGGGAACTCTTCTCTGCGCTGTGGGGGTGCTGAGCACAGAGGGGCTGCGCTGAGGGGTGGCCACAGCCCTGACCTTGGTGTGACATCGGCTCCTTGTCTGCCTCTCGCAGACCCCAGGGGTCAGCTCGGGGCTGTCATGAGGAAGAGGCAAGCTCAGACCTGCTGAGCGCTTCCCTCCGCTTGCGTTTTGCTTTTCCCTTTTCCTCATCACTCGGGGGCTTTCCTTCCCTTTCCGGCAAATACTGCTGCCTGCCTGCCCCTCCTCATTCCCTGCCCACTCCCCGTCCCCCTGCAGGGACCACACTCTGGAGTCGCCTGGAGAGCCCTGGCGAAAGACTGATACCAGCTTCCATGCCCAGTTGGGGTTTTAAAGTGCTCCCAGGTGATCCTAAATGAGCAGCTAAGCTGGGGTGTTTTCTAGCGGGAGAGACAGCCACGTCGGCAGGTGTGATGTGACGGGAGGCAGCATGATGACATGATGTCCTCACCCACTCACCTGGGAACACCAGGCTCCGGGGACAGTCTGAGGCAGCGAGTGCCGTCTCATCAGCGCTGTCCGGCACCACCGTGTGCTGTGATGTTGGAGATTGGCGCCATTCGGTACGGCAGCCACATATGTTTACTGAGCACTTGAGATAGGACTAGTGTGAATTAAATTTTTAATCTCATTTAATTTTAATGAATTTAAATTTAAATAGCCACATGTGGCCAGTGGCTAGCGTATTAGTGCAGTTCCGGAGGCAACAGGAAGCCAGAGATGGTGCTTGCTGCTGTTCCAATGTTCCGGGTCATAAACCCACCATGAGTAAGGCCTCCCTGGACCAATAGGACATGACACTCTTTTGGGTAGCGTGCCACACAGATGAGAAATGAGAGGGTAAATAACGTTTCCTCACTGAAAATAGGGCCCAGTGCTTTGGAAGAGTGAGGTTTTTTATCTGGTTTCCGCCGGAGCCCCAGCAGACACACAGGAAATGGGAAAATTGATGGCCTTGCTTTTTAAGACTGGCAGCTCAAAAAAGCATTCCTTAAATATTTATGAACTTTACTTTACAAATTCAGATAATTGAAATGCAACAGAAGAACAAAGCAGCAACTAGCTCTGTTGTTTGCATAGCTGAATTAGTTTTTCTGGAATTCTGTGTAAAGTCTGCTTTAAAATAATTAAGCACACAATAGCAAGAAGGTTGCATTCAGACATCATCTTCAACAGGGCATCAGCAAAATTTCCAACATTTCCCAACACCTACTTCCAAGGATAGCCTAGAACCCTTCTCCATGCCACCATTGTCCCACCTGGGACCGCCCTCTTTTTTCTTAGAGACAGGGTCTCACTCTGTCACCTAGGCTGGAGTGCTCACTGCAACCTCGAACTCCTGGGCTCTGGTGATCCTCCTGCCTCAGCCTCCCTAGTAGCTAGGAGTATAGGTATGCGCCACCATGGCCAGCTTTTTTTTTTTTTGGTAGAGACGGGGTCTCATTATGTTGCCCAGGCTGGTCTCGAACTCCTGGCCTCAAGTGATCCTCCCACTTCAGCCTCCCAGAGTGCTGGGATTACAGGCATGTGATTGACCATGCCCAGCCATACTCCCCTCTTAAGTGTGAGTGAGTATCTCTGTGTGCTGTAGTTTCACATGCACTGGCAGTGTAAATGAGTTCAAAGAGATAAGGGTGTACTTTTTCCTGAACCTTTTCATCAAATAATGCCGTCTGCATACAGGAAAACACACACAGCTTCCTCTCTCCACTCAATACTTCCAACCGATCTATGGCAAGATGAATAGGAGAAAACAAACTGGTTTTCCTATTTTGCACCCTCACGGAACTTTCCACTTCTGATACCAGGTGTGTGGGCTTTTCCCCCCACACCAAGCAATTCTCCAGTTCTCTGCAGACCCTAGCTGGGTGTCCCACGATTCAGTTCAGCCCTGACACTGTCTGCCTGGAGCGGCACGGACCCCACAGGCTGCGGGCTCAGTCCGACAACCCTCCCTTGTGCTCAGTCGTTGGTGAGAACAGTTCACAGAACTCAGGGAAACAGTTCACGTACTAGATTACCTGTTTACTATGGAAGGACACTGCTCAGGAGCAGCCAGGCGGCAGAGGTGCGTACTGCAAGGTGTAGGAGTGGGGTGGGGTGACAGAATGTCCTCACCCTCTCTCGGTGCGCCCAGCGCCTCCGTGTGTCCTGCAACCTGCAAGCTCTTCCAGTCCTGTGGTGCAGAGATTCTGACGGAGGCTTGATCCCGGGGGCATGATTACAGACTCAGTCTCCAGCCCTCGCCCCTTCCCGGAGGATGAGGTGGGGGTAGGACTGACGGTTGCAAGCTTCCAGTCATGGCTTGGTCTTTCTGGTGACCACCCCAGTGCAGGAGCCCACCAAGACTCGCCTCATTAGAACAAAAGACGCTCCTGTCACACAAGAAATTCCAAGGAACTAGCAGCTCTGTGTCCTCAGAGTCAGAGACCTAACGCTAGAGCAAAAGGTGCTCCTGACAGCCCTGTGGCTCAGGAAATGACAAGAGTTTTAGGAGCCTTGTAATTGTGCCAGGAACAGGGCAGAGACCAGATATGTAATTTTATTACGTCATACCGTCCTAAAGTATGGGTGACGTTGAGTGGCAGCTGGTGCTTTTGAAGGACCCGCGTGATTCACCAGCTGTGTGGAAGGACTGCAGCGTTGCACGTGGGAATTTGACTGTCCGAGTTGGGTGGCCTTTCCCAGAGAATGTGGCTAGTGGGGCGGATGAGGAAGGCGTTCCGTGCGTATGTTTGGGGTGCCGCAGCACACAGGCCACGCAGGCTTTTCTACGCTAGGACTTTTCACAGGCTTTAAGTAGGCTGCATATGAATTTTGAAGAGAGAAATGTGGCAAAAATTCACTTTTTCCCAAATTTATTTGACCTAGAACCCGTTTTTCGTAGAATTCCTCACGGAGTGAAATTTGAGAAACACTAATTAAAAGGTGAGAAAGAGGAAGCCCAGGGAGGGAGGAGACTCTGCAACTCTCCCTCCCTGCGAGGGGAGGAGGTCGAGAGGCGAAGGTCAGTCACTTCGCTGAGTCCTAGACGCCACCGCACCTCTGTGTCTTCTCTCCTGGGCCCTCCAAGAGCCGGAGACAGCGCATCCTGCCGTGGTTGTGTGAGGTCTCAGCACTGCGATCTTTAGGTTTTAATGTTTTTCTAATAGCCGACCACTTGTTCCAACGTGATTTACCTACGGAAAATGAGACTCCTTTAAAGATTATGTATCCCTATCCTTACTGCTGTCCCCTGAGAACAGGAGAAAGAAAAACAATGTCTTCATAGCACTTAATAGTGCCTAAAGTTACGGAATATATGCATTTATGTGTCACTCGTTTTCCCCACTAGAAAGGGAGCCCGGCGCCGGGAGAGCGCCTGAGTCGTGCAGGTGTGCAGCAGGTGGTCACTGGTCGAACGAAGGGACTGGCGGGGGGAGGGAGTGGACGGTGCAGCAGCTTGCCTGCACTTAGAGCAGAAAACGGACTGGTGTGGACAGTGTGTCCCTGTGGGATTCTGAGTTGGAAGAGGCCTGGCTGCTTCTAGATCCTAAAGGGCTTACGTGGGTGGGTGTGCATCCCTTGGTGGGGTCAAGCTGGAGCATGATGGTCGGAAGCGTCACCTTCCTGTCCCCACTATGGCCCTGCCCAGGGCAGACTCTGTCCTCCTCTGCCACCTGTGGCCACACTGACCCCCTTCTCTATTGTGGGGTTTCCTGCCGCTTCACATGGTCTTGTTTAGTATTCAAAATGGTTGTCCTGTCAACCCAGTTTCAGCCCTGAACTTGTGTGTGTGTATGTGTGTGTGTGTGTCTATTCACATGCATATATGTATGTTTATGTTTCTTAGAATCATAAGTGAGTTACTAAAACTCTCACTGGCTCAGTTTTCTTATCTATAAAATGAGAATAATAATAGTCCCCTACAGGACTGTCCCCTATGGGGCTGTCGTATAAAGGGCTTAACATGGTGCTTGGCGCGTAGCACCCGGTTCAGTTAAGCTGTAGTGTGTGTGTGTGGAAATATGTAGATCCACTCCTCCAGTTTTCAAAGAGCTTCACGAACATCCATAGATCAACTTTGCGCTCAATTATGAGGCTACGCACTCTGTAGTTTGCTTAAATTTGCAAACTGAATATGCCATTTATAATTTTCCCCCACATTACAATCCGCATTCGTAAGCGCTGTTTCCAAACTGCGCCTGCGTGGGGGTAGAGTCCTTCCAAAGCAATGTCGGTGGACCAGTTGCCCCTGTCTGTCTATCTTGTGGATAACCAAAGCTTGAGCTACAGTTTTTGTAGCTCACATTTAGTTATAGGAAAATGGACAGGGCGTTCTAACTTGCATTTTGGACTAAAATAGCTAATACCATTCATCTTAGTTACTAAGGTTCTCAAAGCACTTTTGCACCTCTGGTGGTCAACTAGTGCTCGATTGTGAGGTTCCCCTAAAATCCCCCATGCTGTAGATTCACCCTTAGGCAAAAAGTCACTCGTTGGTTCTGAGTTGGCCCAGGGGTTCTGGATCACTCTCCAATGTGACATTTCCCTTCTGGAACCCCTGCTGATGTCCCACCTTCTTTCATAGCCCATGCATGGCCTGCCTCTGACTTCTGGTTTTGTGTTCCAGGAATGGGCCTTGACGAAGGAGAAGTCGGTGAAGCACATGGATTTGTGCCTTACTGTGGTGGACCGGGCGCCTGGCTCTCTCATAAAGCTTCAGGGCTGCCGAGAAAACGACAGCAGACAGGTATGGTCCTCAGGCACCTGGACGCCCGTGCTCAGCTCAGACGGGGCCGGGGTCTGTCCTCTGGCAGCACCGATTGCAGTGAGCATCTAGCATTTATTTGCATCGCTATTGCATGTCTAGCTGTTTGTCGGACTGAAGCCTAGGTCTAACGTTGCTTATTTCTGGTTAAATTCTCATTCTCCTCCCCACGCCACTGAATATTTTAAGGAGAAATTACCTGTTTTGGTTTATTCATTAAATATTTTTCCTGTTAAAATTTACAGAAATTCTAAATGATTAAAGTTCAAAGGGATGAGACTCTATACACATACATACATGCAAGTATATATAGCTATCCTTTATATACAAAGTACATATAGCTATCCTTTCTTCAAACAGTTCAGAACATACTTTATACCTTGTAACTGGTTTTCTGTGACATAGTTGATGGAAACTCGTAGTCACATCCTGTCTCGAGCCACAGGATGGCGGTGTCAGGAATAGAAACGCAAGCACAGAGGGAGCTCTCAGCATGCCCTGTGTGGAGTGCAGGCTCCCTCCTTAGGAGATAGATGGGGTGTGGGGAAACTGAGGCACAGAGCCTACTGGAGCCAAGAGCCTAAACAGGCTTCTAGTCCAACACTTAATCTCACAAAAGGGGAAGCTGAGGCCCAGTCTGTGCCTTTCCCCCAAAGTCACCTGGGAGCACCGTGGCCAGGCCCGGGACCCCAGTTGTCAGGGAATCGCTTGCTGAGGGCCCTCTTGTGTCTGTCCATCTCCAGATCCCTCAGCTGTCTCTGGGGTGCCCTTCTTCCCTGCTCTGCAGAACCCCAGCTTGTTTTGGTGGTGGGGGCTCTGGACTCTGCTCACTGTTGGCATCTCTGCATGTTCCTCGTGTTGGTGGTGCCGTTTCGTGGCTTGCTTCATAGTGAATAAGAGAATGGCTCTTAAACAAGGGAAGGTCACCATCCCTTGGACCCAAACCACCTAGAAGTTGGCAAGGCTGGCATCTGCTGAGCCAAGCGTGCGGCATTTCCCCTGGGATATGACAGGGCAGGGATGTCTTTGGATGGAAAGAAGTGATAAAGCAATGACTTCAGCTGGTCTCCAAACCTTTTTTAAAAAAAACCGTTACTTTAATCTGGCTTTATTTCAAGAGTTGACGGGTGTTCCTGCTCCAATCCCAGTTCTTGGGAACCGTAATTGACACCCCTACAGCCTTCGTGAGATGTAAAGAGACCTATAAACAATAAGCTTTTCTGGATTCGTGGTGTATATAAGTGAGGATCTGTTAAGTTTTAAACCCCAGGACTTGGCCTGTTATAGAGGATGTGGGTGGAGTCGAGTCTGGCCGTCTCACAACCTGCCCCGCCCCACGGTGACCCCATCAGACAGATGGGTTGGAGCCCACGAGGCCGCCTTCCAGAGACAGAGTCGGGGTTTGGTAATTTTTTTTTAAGGTTCTACATTTAGTTGATGCTTTGACACATGACAGGCAGTGTCCCTCCAGCCTGCAGTGGCCAGAATCAGGTTCCATTCATCACACATTCTGTGTTGAGAAGAGCCCAGCTTCTCGGGATGACGTGGCAGCCTCAATACACATTTTACATGACAGTGAAGGGGAACGGCATGAGGATGACTGGCAGGAACCAGGGAGCCTGGAGTGAGTGAGGAGGTCATGGGCGCTTGGCGAGAGCCTCCCCCAGCTCACCCGACGGCACGGACTTGCCTCGTTGGCAGGACTCCAGGTGGTGGCAGGGCCCGGAGGTGTGGAAGGTCAGGTTCCCCTGCGCTGGGCTCCCCCCGCCTCACTCCTTTGCCCTTTGAGTGGAGGCTTCTTAGCAAATGTCATCTCTGAGCTGCGCTGCCTTGCCAGTTGGGGTATTTGGTTTCCGGGCACGTGCGTGTGTTCGTATGATGTGTGCGTTTGCAGAGTCAAAGGGGAAAGGGAAGCTGGCGTGAGAAAATTTAATTCCACAGTGTCAAAAGGATTTGCAAAAATACTTCGTGAAGGAGCCTTAGTGCACACAGTGTAAAAAATTAATTAGAACCACAGACTGCATTATTGAAGGAAGAGCTTTTGGGAGGAAAAACAGTGTTACCTTTTTTTTTTAAATTTCTTCTTAAGAACAAACATTAGAGATTTTTAAATGGGGATATTTACGTGACTAAACAACAGGGCGAGGGGTCCTCAGATTTCCCTCTGGCTCGATTGGTGGGTGGGCGGGTTGAGTTCGGCTGTGGGTTTGGTTTGAGTGTGTGTTGGTTTGGTGCACCCCGTACTTTACGAGGGGCATGTTCAGAGCTCAGGGGACCTCGCCCATCCCCTGCCAGCTAGAGCAACGAGGGGCTCCAGGGTGGCAGAGACAAGTTTCTCATGCCCACCCAGGAGCCCACGAGCTCGCAGAGGACAGACAACACAGAAAGAGGTTCCTCAGCGTGGTGCCCTCTTCTCACAGCGTCTGTTTCCCTCTCAGTTGGCCAAACACTGCTCTGCGGGCTCAGCCGAGGACAGACCCCAAGTGGGAACTGGGAGGTGCCCAGGCCAAGACCCACGGGCAGGGCTGCTCCCAGCCGCAGGGGACAGGCAGGGCCCTCAGAGTCGGCGCACTGTCCTGTGGCTGCTTTCTTGGGCTGGAACATCACGGGACCAGGCCCTCTTGTGAATGATGCACATTCCCCTTCATCAAGTCCTCGTGTTAATGACGGAGGCGGGGATGCCCAGAGCACGGGGCCTCGGAGGAGGGGACGCCCGAAGAAAGGATGGGGCAGAGGGAAGGTTTTGAGTTTCAAGCCAAGACAGAAAATACATTTCCTGCCTGGGCCCCAGCAGCACCTACGGCTGATGTGTCGCGGGGCTGTTGCAAACTCCCTTCCCTATGCTCAGAGGCCAAAAAGGAAAAAAAATAATTTGTTTGATTTTAGTGCAGCCAGAAGACCCTGGAAACGGATCTGGTCTGCACTCTTGTCTGTGCCCACACTCTCTAAGGTACCCCTGTCTTTCGCAGAAATGGGAGCAGATCGAGGGCAACTCCAAGCTGCGGCACGTGGGCAGCAACCTGTGCCTGGACAGCCGCGCGGCCAAGAGCGGCGGCCTGAGCGTGGAGGTGTGCGGCCCGGCGCTCTCGCAGCAGTGGAAGTTCTCGCTCAACCTGCAGCAGTAGGCGGGCGGGGAGGCCCCTGCCACCCTGCCTCCTGCGCCACGCGGCGGAGTTCAGTGATCACATTATCGATTATGTTTCTTAAACTTTCCGCGAAACTATATACCTCAGTATTCCATCATGGTCTGAAAGTCGGAGAACTTAAGCAAGGCACGAGGGGACCGTGCAGACACAGCGGCGGCGAGGGATGCAGCCAGGGACCCTTCCTGCAGCTGGAGCCGCCCCCTGCTCCCAGCTTCCGCCTCCCGCCAGCCCACGGCTGAGCAGCGCCCCCGCCGTGGCCGTGACCACTGGACGGCAGAGAAGCCACGGAAGGCTGTGCGTGTCGGAGGACGGGGGGCGAGAGGGGGGCGCGAGTGCCCCGTGTGGCGAGGAGAACTCTTGAAATCTCCGTATCTGATCCCATCGAAATCATGTCTGGTTTCCACAAAGCGGAATCACGTCATTTTGCAGGTTTACGTTGGTAGCGCCTTTCTCTGCTCCTCCGTCCCCAGCCGTTGTCCTGGCCCAGACTCCCCTCTCCCACCCGATGTCCCTGCTCTATTTGAATATGAACTTTTCTATGGTGGGACACTAAATATAAATCTATATAAAGAAAGAATGTACGGTCAGTTCCCTGTGGTTTCTGTAGGTCGCCATCATCGTGTTAATTCCCCGCACGGCAGTTCACGCCGGGGCGGAGGGGCCGGAGCCCTGTGGGAGGGAGAAGTGGCCTCCTCTGTCCCCTGGAGCCTCACTTCCAGTCGTGCTGCTGTGACCGACTGGGGGGGGTCCCCAGACCCCCGGCCTCGGCCCACGGGCGTCTGTGGGGCGTCGCTTAGGAGTCACTGCTGTGTGTGGGAATCCGCTCTGTGCTTCTGGTATTTGCAAACCTGGATGGGTTACTTATTTTGACAGATGTTCCTTTGGGTCTTTTTTACATTAAATTTCTTTTCTCCAAGGAATAAAAAAGCAACCTCACAGCTCCTAGAGTATGCTGGCAGCACCACCGCCGCCCTGTGACCGGGCAGAGCCGTGACGCTGTCACACGCTGGCGCTGGGCGAATCGTGATCTGAGTCCCACATGTTGGCCTTCAGAACGGACTGAGCTGCTGGAAGAGTGGTGGGGCGGGGGGTGCCTGTCAGCCCGAAGACAGGCCCAGCTAGCAGCCCCCGTGTCACTGGAGTCCCGGTGTCCTCTGCCCGGGCATCGAGTCCTGCCTCACCGCCCCTGTGCTCCCTCCTATGCCCCACCTGGCGAAGACGACTGCTCTCGGGGGCTCTGGGTAAAGGATTAGGAAGGGTCAGGAGCAGACAGTGCCTGCTCATGGACACTGAGGATTCGGGGCAGGAGGCAGGAGCCCTGTGCTCCTGGATAAACCACAGTCGTGAACGAAAAGTCATAACGGGAGGAGATGCTGGGTGCACGATGCTCAGGAATGTTCTTCCAGAGCCCCTCGCCTCTGCGGCGTCCCCACACCCAAGGGCAGACCAGCCCCAGCCCTCTGCCGAGTGGCTCCTCTGTCATTCCCATGGTCACTGCTCTGCTTCCTTCTGCACCCCCCACCCCCCCTCACACACGCTCAGTCTCAAATAGGCTGGCCCGGCCTGGCACCATAAACACACAACTTCAGCCCCTCTGCAGGGACCTCGGGGACCACGCAGTTGGAAGTGGCTTCGGGAGATTCTGCTAATGCCACCCTCTTTCCCACCTGTTTCATGTAGGAAAAGGACCATTGTTGGTCCTCCCCGCACCCAGGAGCCTCACGTGTGTGCACTGCAGTACAGAGGAACCCGAGACAGAGGCCTGGCTGGGGACTGTCCTATAGCTTCTCCTTTCCTGCCTCCTGCCAGCAACCAGGCGTGTTTCCTGCGGCAGTGAGACCCTAAGCTAGACAAACTCGGCGCGCCGCTGCCTTTCACGGCGGGCTCTGGGGAGAGTCTAAGGAAAGTCACTCCTAGGTACACGTGCGAGGCGCGTGAATGCAGGTCGGGCAGGAACGAGAGTCCCTGTTCCACTGCGCTCCTCTGAGCACCTGGGTTCTCTCCTCACAGCCTGTCGCAGCCTGTGAGCTACTATTGTTAGAGAAAAAAAAAACCATTGATGTAAAACAGATTTGGCATGTTTTTAAATCAGGTTTTTTTGATCAATCCTTTGCCCACACACCTCCCCCCCCAACCTGGATGTCTTGGCAGCCTCCGTACCATCAAGATGTGTCTAGTCAATCCCTGTGCTGGCCACGCCCTGCGGGGCAGCATCCTGTCCCTGAGCTGGGGGGTGGCTTCGCACGGTGCGGGCGTCCTGAGCGGGGTGGGCTGGGGAGGGGCCCTTCGCGGTGAGCTATGTTTACATGACACAGTGTGCCAAAGTGACTTACTGTGGTTGCGTTATTTTGTAGTCATCGGGACTGTCCCACCTTCCCACTCCTGTTTTTAAAACTAAAAATTCTTTCCTAAGAGCCCTTCGAGCAAAGCGTGACAAAGTTAGTCGTCTTCTCTGTGGTGGTCTTTCTTATGTCTTCATAAAAGCTAAAATGATGGTATCTGTGAGTATGTTTTGCAAATTCAAAATATAGTTTGGTAATTTTTTTTTCCAGTTTATTTTTAAAAAGAACTGCTGTACAGAGCTTGTACTTTGTCCATTTTATAGATGGAAACCATCCTTGAAAATTGTTTAACTTAAATAAAGAGAAGATACTTTATAGATAATGCCGTGTGGTGGTGGCTGCAGTCTTTCTTGGTTTTCGCACGATGGACGAGAGTGGGTTTGAGGACGGTGATTATGTCAGTCTTTGGGGTCTCCTGCCCGATTTCCGTTTCTTGTCACACTTTTAAAATGCATCCACCTTGTATCGCTGCACCCTTTTGTTAGTTATTCTTATTTGTAATAATCGTTATCATTTGCGGCGTGTTTATATGATGTGCCAGGCACCCAGCCGAGCCCTTCAATATATTAAACATTTGCATTTTACAGCCACTGGGGAGGCTGGTGATTGAAGTGGCGACCTGCTCAAGGTCACGCTGCTCCTCAGTACCCACCTGGCGTCAGTCCCGGGCACTGGGAACCCAAACCCTGGGCCTCAAACCAGGAGGCCAGATATTTTTGGAGTTTTTAAAGTATTTAAAAATCTATATACTTGTTTACCAGTTACCTGGGGCTCTCCGGTTCCATCTGAGGCTAGCCGAGTCCCCTCAGATACTTCTTAAAGTACCCGCATTCGAGCAACCACACAAGCGTGTCAAGGAGATATCATATTGACCAATTCCTTAGCAATTTTGATTGAGATTGGGGCAGGGGTGGGGGTTCCCAAAGGACTGCCCCAGATGAGTGTTTGGAAACTTCTGGAGACCACCTGTCGGCATTCTCTTCCTCCACTATTGGGGCACCAACAGTTTGGCTCTGCTACTACCTGAGAAACAAAAGCAGCTCTTAGCCTAACTTCGTAGCATCCACCGGGGCCCTTCAGGGATCCTGCCTGTGGTTCCTGCTTTGGCAGAAGGGACAGGTTTATTCGTTCGGTAACTATTAGTAATTGTTGAGAAACTCTTTGTTACAATAGTAGTTCCTAAAGAAGGCCGAGGATAGGGAAGAAACATGTTACTTGCCAACAAAGGGGACAAACAAAATGCTTTTTGGGCGCCGACCAGGGGCACTGCACCACAGAGGGTGTGCGTTTGAGCCGGGCTGAGAAGGTTCGGTGGGTTTGGACACAGGAGGAGTATTCAGGCCGGGAGGTGGGAGGCGAGCAGCTGAGAGGCCCAGGCATGTGGGCCAGCGAGGAGCCCTGCCTGCAGGGACAGCCCAGGAGGAGAGACTGGGCAGGGGAGGCTCCAGGCAAGGTACTGGGGAGGAGAAGTGATGCGAGTTCTTGACTCCGGAGCAGGCAGGGTCAGATTTGCAACACTTTTCAGAATAAAATATCTTACCCAACCCAGCTGTTTGTTTCTGCAATATGACTTCACATTTTTTAAAATATTCAGCCAGAAAAGTAAAATCTCTTCTCACGTTCTCTTCTGTCCACGGACTTATCTAAAAAAAGAACGGAAAATTCTCTTCCTAAGAGCCCTTCCATATTTCTCTGTGATTTACTCACAATACGGTGTGTATGTATTTGATCTTACTGCGAGCGCCTGCAGATAACACACAATACATGATGTTTCCAAAAGATCATGTCCCTAGGGCTCCAAGGAAGTCATGAGGAACATTCGCTCAACAGGGGCGGGCCCCACGGGGGAGGCCGACCTTGAACCTGGTTTTGATGTAGTCGAGATGAGCGTGTGAAGCAGTGGCCGTGGGTTGATTCCCACCTGCGGAATAAAGACTGAGTCTCCGGAAGGCACTAGCCTCCGGAGGTCACGCAAAGGCTCATGGGCGGGGGTCACCACAGGGCTGAGGGGTGAGCACGGGGAGCAGCTGGTTCGGGCTGGCTGAAGAACCTCCCAGAAGCTACCTGTCCTGGCTGCCATGGAGCTGGGAGGATCCTCTGTTGGAGGCCTCAGCTGTGAACGTCAGAAATCCCGCCTCGGTGGAGTTTAAATTGAAAGAGGTGTGTGTTACCTCATCGCACAAGAAATCCACAGGTGACAGGTTCCGGGTCAGTCCCATGGCTTGAAGTTGCTGTGAACAAACTGCTTCCTGCCGGACCCTGCCCTGGCTCACCCCGCCCACTGTGGTGCAGGTATGACGGGCACGCGGGGACATGAGACATGTGTCCTCCTGCCACTTTGCTTCCTCACTTAGTGGGGGTGCACCTTTCCCTGCAGCTGCCCTACTCACCCCTCAGACTTCTCGGGCCCCATCGCCAGGGCCTTGGGAAGCTGGGAAGCAGTCACCTCCTGTGCCATGGGAGTAGAGTCCGCTGACAAGGATGGCAGGGGTGGGACCGCGGTGCCCACCACACTTGCCATTGCTGACAAGACTTTAGCAGCAACTGGATGGACACAGGTGGCAGTGTGGTCACAGGATCTCCGTGTCCGGTGAGAGGTGGCCACGGAAACTTCTGAGCCCCTTCACCCTGTCTCTGCCTATGCTGTGGCCTCCTTTGGTGTGTGCCGGCAACTCAGGGCCCTTCTCAGAAGGCTTTCACATGAGCAAAACACGGCGGCTGCATGGGATTACAATGGAGACTAATTACACTGAGACAGGGTTAGCAAAATATTTTTGCAACACGTGCTCCTGAATGCATTAAATAACAAGGCCTCCTATCTAATTGCTGCTGTACTTTTAAAGTAGTGATGAGCATAAACAATATTTTTAAAAATCTGCAATAATTCATGTGATGTAACTATCCGTGATTTTTTAATTAGTGGCAAAGTTTGTTTCTAGTTTGTTGGCGACATTTGTAACAGAAGGGAGTGCTACATTTCACTCGGGGGTTTATGAAAATAAGGATGTCTTTTTCCCATCTAAGTATCCAGACCCCCTAAATTCTAAGGGCCACAGTGTTGATGAGATGTGTGACCCCCACCATCTCTGAACTTCAGTGATTCTGTCGTCTCCCGGACGCAGGGTCAGAGTTGTGTGACACTGAGCGCCCGCAGGGGGCGGGTTGGGGGGGCGCCGAGGAGGCTCCCAGGGCTCTGACCCTGATTCTGAGGGCAGAGTGGGGACAGGTCGCCCCTGAGGACAGGTCTTTCTGAGCCAAGAGACCCCCAGTCAGTTGCCTGGTTTGCATTTATGTTGAGAAATGACAGCCAGCAGGGCCCTGGCAGGTGGGCGAGGCTGAGCCAAGGCGGGGTCTGCAGGGAAGCACCTCATCATGACGACACCCACATGTTGACTGATATCTGTGACACGTGAGCTAAGGGCCCGGGATTTTGCTGACCAGCTTCTCTCCCTATCAAAGCTGCGTGGGAAATAAAGTGGGCAGGAGATTGCCTGGTGAGCGAGGAACCAGAATAAAGCAGTGAAATGACTTTCTAAAAGCACCTCTGGATGAGGAGAGACAGAGTTGCCACGTGTAGCCTTGTCCCCGAAACCGCCATCCCGGAGTCCGCTTGGCCTGCACTGGACTCCAGCTCAGGGTGTGTGGGCTGCACGCTGCCCACCGCCCCCTGGGCTCCTCCTCTGGGCCCGCCTGGCCTGCTGCAGGAGAGGAAGGCAGGGTGGGAAGGAGCCAGTCTCGGGGACAGAGCATGCACGTGAGTGGCCACCACTGTGGGGCACCACGCAGGACGGAAGTCTAGGAGCAAGGAGAAAGGCTGAGCGGAAGGGAGGGGCAGGCAGAGCAGGGGGCACTGGCTGTGGCTTGCCAGGCTCTGGAACAGGCACCCCACCACCCAAATAACCCTAATCGTTACAAACTACTGTCATCCAAAAGACCACAGGATGGCTGGATAGAAAGGAGAGATTTACTGGCGTTGTCAGTCTGCAAACCAGGGAGAGAGTCCCCACTGCGTGCTGCAGGTGCTCTGCTTCGAAGAGAGGAAGGGCAGAGTGGGTTCTGTGCCCCACAAGGTCACTGCCACACAGTAGGGTCATACAGACGCAGCAGGTGTGGGGAGCTATATGCATTTATGAGGAGAGCCAAGCCCATGTGCAGTGAGTAAACATGTATGTAAAACGCGTCCCATGTTCACTTTGGGGCAGGGTTTTAGCATTGAAACGAGGTGGAATTTGGCTCCCTGTCATCAAAAGGTGAACAACAGGACACAAAACCGTTTGTGTGCAGCCTCGATAAGGGACTGAAGCTGGACCGAGGTCAGCAGTTGCTTGTCGGGCGGGTCCTCTGTGCAGCCAGAGCTGCCGGGTTCTTGGTTGTCAGTCAGCATAGACAGCTCCTGTTGGCAGGGAGTTTAGCCTCAGAATTTAGAAACGTGCCACCCAGCCAGGCCCTGACCCCTCGACTGGTAGGTAATTTAAGTGCCTTAACCCTCAGGTCCATCTTAGTTGATAAAGGGGCATCTATTTTGGTCTTTTAGACCACACTATGAAGAAGCCATTGCGCCCATTTCACCACTGGGGAAACTGAGGTTCTGATAAGCGAAGCCAGTTGCCCAACTTACTAGCACAGCACTGAGTAGAGCACCAAGGCCGTGACTGTCGTCTTCCTGGTACCATGGGAGGGGCCCTGGCACAGAGCTGCAGGGACAGGAGGTGATGGGAAGGAAGGCAGGCCTTCGGGGGCTGCCAGGGGAGGGGGAGTGACCCTTGTCGTTAACAGGGAGAGCTGGGCATGGCCACTCACTGGGGGCTGGAGGACAGAAGGCTCCGGGTCTTGTGTGAGGGAAGAGGGAGGCCTTGGAGCCGGCGAGACGGGGCCTCAGTGCCGTTCCCTGCCACTTAGCACCTGTGTCAGCTTAGCAAAGTCATTGAGCCAGGTTCCTAAAAGGAACCAGCTGCTCACCTTGCAAGATTATCATTCAGATTAGGGTGGAGCGTGGGAAGCCCCTCCCCAGCAAGGCTGGCCCAGGGCTGCAGCTCCGGAGAGCCTGCCCAGGGTTTCCCCTGCAGGCTTGGGGGACACAGGGAGGCTGTCCAGAGGGCAGGGGGCTGGAGCAGGGGACCAGTGGGATTTCCATTAGAGACGCTGAGTCTTCTGCTACCATGCGATGGTGCAGGGTGAGGGAATAAGGACTAGGTGGAGGTGTGAGCCCTGAGGTCACACATCCCAGAAGTGACATCAGAGGCTACAGGAGAGGGAAACGGCAGAGAGCGTGATGTCAGGAACATGAAAACACAGATCCAACACGAAGACAATTGCATGGCCAGGACAGAGAGACCACTGGCAAGGCATGGTCAGCAGGCAGAAGGCACAAGCAAACTAGGCGGCCCGGCTGGCCTGGCCGGAGAGGACGTGAGCTCTGAGGAAGCGGTGCCTGCATTTGCAGCCAGGAAGGGGTGGATGCAAGCAAGGCCTCTGGTGGAACCGTCTTCCTCACTTGAGGAACTCGTGGCTGCTGGCTCAGTGCAGACACGGGGAAGGACCTGAGCGGCCGTGGCTGATGGGGAGGGGCAAACCTGGGGCCGGGGCTGAGCCGAGGGCAGCGTGGGCAGCTGCCCTCCCCCTCCCACTCCCCCACCCCACTGCACCAGGGGTTTCGAGGCTCTCTGCACTTTAGGGGTTTGAGAGAAACCCAAGATTTTAGAGCTGAAGATGTGGAATTTGGCCAGCGGGTCACAGGGGCCTTGGCAGTGACAGCCACGCTGACTGCACACTTCATGGGCTTCACTGTATCACTCATTTTATCACATAAGTGGCCAAGCGGAGGCACCTACAATAGGCTAAATGTTTGTGTCCCCCCAAATTCCTGTGTTGGAATGCTACCCCCGTGAGGGCTGGGTCTGGAAGAAAGGCTGGATGGAAAGAACGTGAGCAGGTGAATGAGGGACAGGTGAAAACACCTGCCCGAAGCTGCTTGTTTGCTGTGTGTAAAGTTCAGCTGAAAACAGCTAACCTGTATGGAAGCTGTTAAAGAAATTAGCAAACGGCCCTGACCTTTTGCACGTGTCATTGGAATTAAATACGGGAAGGACCTTAGCTAAGAAGGGCATTTTCTCCTTCAGACTTTGGTCTCTCCCCTTCTCTCTAAACACTATGTGTTTCGGGTAATTATTCCTTTGCTACCGAGCTCAGAGCGAAAAGCTGCCGCTACGACCCCCCAAGGTGGTGGTGCTGGGAGGTGGGGCCTTTGGGACGTGGTGAGGTCATGGGGGTGGAGCCCCATGAACGGGGTTAGTGCCCTTATAAAAGGGGCCCAGATAGCTCTCTGGCCCTCTCCTCCGTGTGAGGACGTAATGAGAAGTTGGCTGTCTGCACCCTTAAGGGGGCCCTCACCTGAACCTGAGCTCGCGGGCTCCCTGATCTTGGACTTCCAGCCTCTGCAATGGTGAGAATAAGTTTCTGTTGTTGATGAGCAGCCTGGTCTGCGGTGCTTTGCTGTAGCAGCCTAAGACACCCCCCAACAGATGTCCAGCTTCGGGCAGCAGGGGGAGGCCAATGTCCCCGCAGCGTTGGTGGAGAAAGAGAGAGGGGAGGAAGGGAGGGTGGGCCCCACCTACCCCGAGGGAAGCCTGCCCCGCCCTGGCCGGCCCCAAGTACAGCTCCCCTGGCAGATGGCAGGGACTCGTGAGGGCCACGTGCCGTGAGACATGTGAAGCTACAGAGTGACGTCACTAAGCCACGTGTGTCAGCTTTTCAGAAGTTAAAAATAAGCGTTTGGGCCTTGTTATGGGCCAAATTGTGTCCCCTCCCAAAATTCCTACGTTGAAGTTCTAATTCCAGCACCTCACAGTGTGGTTGCATTTGGAGACGGCCTTTAAAGGGGAGTTGAAGTTAAAAAGGTCTCTAGGGCGGTCCCTAATCCAGTGTGAGGTCTGGCTGGGGTCCTTAGGAGGGGATCAGGACACAGACACACAAAGGGAAGACCATGTGAGGACACAGGGAGAAGACAGCCATCCACAAGCCAAGGCAGGAGAGGGGCCTCTGGAGAAACCAACCCTGATGACACCTCGATCTTGGACTCCCAACCTGTGGGACTGTGTGTTGTTTAAGCCACACAGTCTGTGCTGCACCTCCTGCAGATCCGAACCAAATGTCTGCAGAGAGTGCACACGTGTGTGTCCGTGTGGCTGGCCCTCAGCACTGGACAGGGCCTCGAAGGTCATAGCCCATGACATGCCCTATAGCACCCCGATCCTCCTTCCCATATCCTAACGTGTTCCAGCATCCGCAGGGAGGTGTGGTTAGGCTGGCAGCTTAGAAGGAATTCGTTCACTGAGCACCTGCAGTCGTCCAAAAACTACACTGTTTAATGACTGTTCTCATTCCATGCTCACTTCTATTTGGAACAGATGCACAAAGTGGGGCTTAGAAAGCTTAAGTCTTATTTGAGTCACGTTGCAGAACAGGAATTGGAACTCAGTTCCTGAACTTCAAAATCCTGCTCTTGGTATGACACTTGCACTTCTCCAACCTTGTCGCACATCACAATTACTTTGAGAATTAAACAACAACAACAGCAATGACTGATGCCCATACCCAGCCGGGGGAGCTAAGTATTGCTGTGTTTGCAAAGTTCCCCTGGGGTTGGGAACCAAATCGGTGCTTCTCAAACTTCAGTGGGCAACAGAGTCTCCAGGAGGGCTTGTTAAAACAGATTCCTGGGCCCCACCCTACTCCCGCCCCCAGCTGATTTTCTGATTCAGCAGGTCTGGGGTGGAGCCTGAGAATTTATGTTTCTAATAAGATCCAAGGGGATTGATGCTGCCGGCCCCGGGACCACACTTTGAGGAGCAAGGCACTTAAAGAGGCTGTGGCTGGTTTGACAGCCCCTGTTAGACAATAGGAAGTCCCCACACTTCGTATTAAAAGATTTTTACTGAGTCACATGGCGACGTTGAGAAGCAGGAGGGGGTGGTGTTCAGATTGTGGGTTCCGGAGCCAGATGCTTTCAGGAGCTCGAATGCGGCCTCTGGTCACATGACCTGACTCACACAATCTCGGTGCTCTCTGAGCTGTGTCTTCATTGGTTAAACGGGAGTGTGAAATTAACAAAGATAGCAGAGCAGGAGAGCGTGATCTCCTACTTTGCCTCTGACCTGCCGCATCAGAAACCATCTGTCTGCTTCTGCTGCTCGGAGGGATTTAATATCACAGATCTGCGCTTTTGTGGTTTCAATTTGAAATGTTTGAGTTCAGAGGCCTTTGAGTGACAGACTTATTTAAAAATCAAAGTAAGTAATAAAATGAATAAGGGTTGCCCTGAGTATTCAAATACAGATGGTGAGAGCTTCGTGGGGGTGAAGAATTAGGCCTTGATCTGAGCAGTGATTCAGAAAATGGGATTTCTAGTGGCCACTGAGCTCGGAGCCGAGGCTGCCAGTTTCCTCTCTGAACTTCAGAAAAAGATCTGCGTGTAACACAGCCAAACACACACCTCTAACCTCTGTGCAGCTTCTCCTGGATCAAAGATTCGGTTGATAAATAAAATTATACAGGTCGGGCGATCCGCCTCCACCTTACCAGAAGGGCAAGGAAATACAACTATTAGATGCATTTAAGAAATCATTTTAGTACAAATTCTTCCTTTGATCTATTTTGGTAGTAGCTTCATTGTTTTGTTTGGATCAACTCTTTAACACGTTGCCACACTAGGCAAAACATTTTTTTCCCGGGACCATGGTGTTTTATCGTGAAAATAGAATAAAAACTTCAAAAACAAAATGATCCTTTCTAGTTTAATGAAAGATTTGTTATTTTTTATTGTTTTCTCTGCATGAGTTATATGCAACTCACGTGGCGCTAGAATCAATTTTTACACTGCTCGCCAGTTGCATGTGACTCACAACATCCTTACTGAATTTGTTTTGGAGAATTGAGTCTTCATGTTTCATGAGGCTCCAGGCTCAAAACTAGTGTGAGTTAAATACAACTGACATGGCAGTAGATGTGTAAGGAAGCGGGCCTCCCTGAACTGTCCCTTTGTTATTCTAATAAAGGCACAGCCTCTGTTCCCACCCCTGGATGATGGGGGGGGCAGGTGCGGAAGGGGAGGGAATGGGTTTCTGAGGTGCCAGGGACCATCCTCCATGTCCTCCCCTCGCCACCAGGGACAAGAGGGATGACGGATCCTGCCAGGTGTGCTCTGAGAGGGGGCTGAATGCTCTTGTTCGTCAAAAGTCTCATTTCATGGTTTTAGGGAAAGAGCTCAGTCTGGCAACTTGAGTCTCACGTACCTGACTGAATTCCATTAGGCACCTGGCTCTCTCCCAATCTCTCCATTTCTCTCTCTGAAAACTCAGATGTTTTCATCCCCAAAACACTTCTTTTATGTTAGCCAAGGTGGCTCAAAAGGCAGAAAATCCAAATCGTGAGGCATGTCTCCACACTGGGAAGTGCACGGTTCCAGGAGGGTCCCTCTGACACGTCCGTGGGTCAGACTTAAGCAAGGGCCAGATGGAAGTTTCCCGGACACAGCCTGCGGTTCGGTGGTCTGGGTCCACAGCCAGGTCTTACCAGGAGAGGCTGCCTGGCTGATGAAATGGAGAGATTTTAAAACCCTCCCCTCCCTAAAGCATCCCCACCTGTCCTGCTGTCCTGTCACCTGTGGTATCAGTATTAAAATCGCTTGTCCCTTGAGTTATCCTGCTAAGATGTGTCTCCCAGAAGGGAGAACCACATAGTTTATTAACTTGGTTCTTAAACGGCATTAACTTGGCTCATCAGCTACTAACTAGCCCCAGGCCGCCCTGGTAACCAGATGATGGCCTCACAGCTAACAGGGGCAGGCAAAGACCTGTAAGGGGCACCCACGCTGTGTCCCTGGAAGGACAGGATGGCGCCCTCCCGCCCAGAGGTGCAGTCGTGCTGCTGACACCCGGCCCAGGGCTCTTCTGTCTGTCACCCTGTTGTCGTGGAAATGAAGTGCTCCTCTCCCATCCCAATAAGCTCACAAATGCTTTTTCCTGAGACACTTTGCATGCAGGCATTTTCCTGTTAGGAAAACACATGGATTCTCACTGCCCACGAGATGAAACCAAACGCAAGCTGGGTCCAAGCTAGAGGGCTCTGAGCTCCATGGGGCTCTGAGGACATGGGACAGGTCTGTTTTGAGGAGGAGGGGTCAGTAAATAGGGGGTGAGCAGGGTGAAGGCAGCCGGAGAGGAATCTGGAGAGAAGCGAGAAGTTAGCATGAGAACCGACTCCAGCCCCATTAACCTCTCAGCCCGAGGACCCCAGATTGCTGTGGCCGTGTTGTGGCGGTTGTGTGGACAGGGTGGATCCCAGGAGCTTTCACACCAGGAGGTCCCTGGCTAACCTGCCTCTGTCTTCATCCTGCAGACATATGCTGGCTTCTTCAAAGCACAACTGAGTCAGGGTCTTTCCAACGCGCCATATGTGGGAAGACTATGGAAAGGACCAGGCAAGAGGCAGCCAGCGGGGATGTCATTCGTGCAGGACTCTGTAATGTCTCTGTACAGGAAAGTCCACTCTTTGGAGGGGGCAGGACGACCATGGACTTGCTCAGAGCTGGTGGCCTGACAGGTGCTGTGGGCAAATAAGTGAAGTGCTTTAGGACACGCTGGTGCCCTTCAATCCTTAGCTTGCTCCCGGGCGTTCAGGGAAAGTGGCTTGAACAGTGGCTGGAATGGCCACGTTTGCTGAGGAGGGAGGGAATGAAACGGCTTGTGGCTAGCTGCCCAGAGATGGCAATTCCAGTTCAAAGTCAGTCCTGCCTGTCTTCGCATCCCGCTCGTGACATCAGCCAGGGCAGAGCCACAGGCCAGAAAGAAGGGAGCGGCCAGGTAGCTTGGTTCCATAGGGGCCAGGGGGCTGAGTAGTGATCATCCGTCAGGCTTGCCTTGGCGATAACAAAGATACAATTATGCTAAAGATGTTATGCTCTTAGAGAGGAATACGCTTTGATACAGCTGACACAATAACATCAACTGACACTGGCACAGTAGATGAGTAACGGCGCACAAAGATCTCAGGTCCTCGTCCCTGGCATCGGAGCCACAGGCCCAGAGGGCCGTGCCTCAGGCCACAGAGGATTCTTCCCTGACCCTGAAGCTTAATGGAATCTGCCCTGCTGGATCCCTCAATGGCTTGGGACTCGTGACTCCTTCCTTTCGTTTCCACCTTTTGGAATGAGAGTGTCTGTAACTGTTATAACGTACCTGCCCCACTGTCGCCTTTTGGAATAAATAAGTTATTTTCCAGTTTCACATGTCCAGAGATAGAGAGGAATTTTTCTCCAGGAAGGAACAGATCCAGAGTCTAAATTGTATCTAAATTAGATGATATGATTTATGATTTGGGACTTTTGAGGTGGTGAGATTTAGAGGAGATTTTGGAGTGGAGTTGATGCTGTAGTAAATTGAGACCTTTGTGGACATTGGGATGAGGGGAATATATTTTTCATGTGGGCTGGACATGAATTTTGGTGGACCTGAGTTTGGCTTCTGGTGGGCTGAATAATGGCCCACCCAAGGATATTAGGCCCTAATTCCTGGAGCCTTAAATATGATCTTATACAGTAAAAATGTCTTTGTAAGTGTGATTAATTTAAGGATCTTTACATGGATATTGTCCAAGTGGGCTTTAAATCCAGCCACAGGTGTCCTTATAAAAGAGAGCCAGAGGGAGATTTGACATAGTAACAGAAAAAATCCAAACTCTGTAAAATAATTTAGAGAGGTTTATTCTGAGCCAAATATGTGTGACCATGGCCCCAGGAGCCACACTCAGGAAGCCTTGAGTGAAGTGGTCCCCAGATGGTCAGGTTACAGTTTGGTTTTATACATTTTAGGGAGACAGAAATTGCAGGTAAAATTCATAAATCAATACACGGAAGGTGTACATTGGTTTGGCGTTGAAAGGTTGGCCATCTCCAAGTGGGGCTTACAGGTTATAGGATTCAAAGGTTCTGTGATTTGTAATTGGTTAAAGAAACAAAGCTTTGTCTAAAGGCTTGGAATCAGTAGAAAGGAATGTTAGTTTAAGTCTGTTAATCACAGAGCAAAATACAATATACTCAAAGTGATCTGCTAAGCAAATTGATGGCTTGCAGGTGTAAAACCTTCACCTTGCATGGCCTTAGGCCCGGTTTGCAATTAGTCCAAACTCCAAAAGGGAGGGGGTATAATGAGGCGTTTCTGACCTCCCTTCCCTTCATGGCCAGGAACTCAGTTTTAGGATTTTCTGGGGTCCCCTCAGCCAAGAAGGGTTTGTTCAGTTCAGTTGGCTGGGGGTGGGATGAGGATTTTGTTTGTCATTGGCAGACACACCCACAGAGAAGAGAAAACGCAGATAGAGGTATAAACTGGAGTGATGTGGCCACAAGCTAAGGAACACCAAGAAATGCCAGCAGCTACTGGAAGTTCTATGAGGCAAAGTACAGGTTCTCCCCGAGAGCCTCTGGAGGGACACAGCCCTGTTGACACTTGACCTCAGAATTCCAGCCTCCAGAATTGTGAGAGAATAAATTTCTGTTGTCTTACGCCCCCAAGATCTTGGTAATTTCTTGTAGCCACTCTAGGAAATGAAGACTGCCCTTTACCAAGCGTTTCCACGTACTTTGCCCCGTCCAATAATGCAGATAGAGAGCTTGGCAGTGTCGGCCCCTAGAGAGCACCCAGACTCTCCCAGGTACCCTGTGAAGTGGGTCATCTTCTTCCTCTAAAAGATGAGGAACCAGGGCTCACGGGGATCCAGAGTGTGTGAGATCAGAGTCCACAGCAGAGTGTGGGTTGGAATTCACAAGTTCTGACGCCATGGCCAGAGCTCCTCCCTCCACATGGCATGTGGCCTGTCACTCTGAGGACCAGGCCCTGCCTCCACCACCTTTAAATGCAGGGTCAGCCTCAGGGAGGGCAGATGGGGTGTGTGGGGCCAGAGAAGGGCCTGGAGGCACCAGGTGGTTCACCTGGAGGGAGGGTCCACTTTCCCTGTGCTTCCAAACTGCCCCTCCCTGTCTCCATGCTGGGCACAAGGCTCCTCCCAGCAGACAGATCACAATTTACATGTCTGTGTCACAATCCTTCTTTGTTTAGGTGACAGATAAACTAAGCTGGGCAAAGTCAAGGGCTTCACCTGAGACAATGTCTATGATTGTGTATGCTTGCCATTTGCATAGTCCTTTTTTTTTTTTTTTTTTTGAGTCTTGCTCTGTCACCCAGGTGGAGTGCAGTGGTGTCATCATAGCTCACTGCAACCTCAAACTCCTGGGCTCAAGGGATCCTCCTGCCTCAGCCTCCCGAGTAGCTGGGACTAGAGGTGTGCACCACTATGCCCAGCTAATCTTTCTATTTTTAGTAGAAAAAAATAGAAAGACCACTCAGGCTGAAATAGAAAGACTCAGGCTGGTCTTGAGCTCAAGCAATCCTCCTGCCTCGGCCTCCCAGTGTGCTAGGATTACAGGCGTGAGCCACCATGCCCGGCCTGCATAGTCCTTTAAACATTTCATTTGACTTACTGTTCTCACAAGCACAGGGAGAAATGAGGTGTGTTTCCTTGAATTGGAAACACAAAAGGCAGGTCTCCACGCTGACCTCTACCCACACATTTAGAAAAGGCAAAAGCAGACACTCCGGTGTGACCCGTCCCAGGTTCTTACTCTCTCTGTAAACCCTGTTCCCTCTTCTCTTCTCCAAAGCCAGTCCCAAAGACACAATAAGTACTGCCAACACTGCACTTACTGAGAAACTCCTGCGTGTCCCAACTGCCTTCAAAATCCCTCTGGGGCCTGCCATCCCCCTATATCAATTTCCTGTTGTTGCTGTGACAAATGACCCAGACCTGGTGACTTAAACAGCACAGACGTAGTTTCTTGCAGCTCTGGAAGTCGGAAGTCTGACGTG
Organism: Propithecus coquereli; assembly: GCF_000956105.1. Classification (NCBI taxonomy): domain Eukaryota; kingdom Metazoa; phylum Chordata; class Mammalia; order Primates; family Indriidae; genus Propithecus; species Propithecus coquereli. The sequence continues at coordinate 8,160,378 of NW_012152618.1, read as the reverse complement.
GGTCTCACTGGGCTAAAATCAAGCTGTGTGCCGGGCTGCTTGCCTTTCTGCAGGCTCTAAGGGAGGGTTCCACTCATGCTTGCCCCATCCTCTAGAGGTTGTCCATGTCCCTTGGTTTATGGCCCTGTCCCCATCATTAAAGCCAGCAACACTGCACCTCTTGCACGTTTTCTGTTGCCACAGCTCTGTCTGTGAACGCAGCTGGGAAAGGTTCTCACGGGTTCTCACTCAGAAAGACCTTTGCGATGACATTGGGCCCACTGGGATAATCCCGGCTCCTCTCCCCATCTCAGGGTCACCTCATTAGCAACCTCAACTCCATCTGCTGCCTTAATTCCTGTTTGCCCTGTAAGGTAGCACAGCCTCAGTTTCCAGGGACTAGGAGGTGGACGTCTTTGAGGGGGTCATCGTTCTGCCCACCGCACCTTGCGTTAAGGCCTGCTGTCCCAGTGGGCCACGACTGAAACGAGGGTGTTCCCGGGAGGGGCACTACTTTAACCACGGACACCCACTAGCCCACTGGTCGTGAGCAGGAGGCTGGCCACAGTGTGATGAGAGACTGAGGTTCCGTCAGCTTCCACAGGAAGCCAAGGGTAGGCGAGGCAGATTTCTCTGGTGCTCACGGGTGGATGCAGCTTTAGAAAAGGAAGAGAAACAACAGCCTCTGGGCTCTGAGAGGTTTCGATTCCTGTTTGAGTGAACATGGCGTAGAGGGGAGGGTCCAGGGAGGCACCTGTTCAGGAAACCCACGCCCCGGAGAGGGAGCAGGTGAAGGTGTTTCCACCTTAGTTGTGCAATGAGCAAAAGCCCTTTCTTGCAGCTGCCCGGGATTTATTCACAGACTCCCCTCCCTCTCGGGTGTGCTGGGAAGGCCCAGAGAAGCCGCCCCATCTTTCTTGCTGGACGACATCGGGACAGCTCCTGGCTGTCCCATGGTACCCGCACTGCAAACTCAGCGGCCAACAAGGATGCGTCTGGCCGGGGCATAAAAGGCAATTCAAGCCGCTGAGCAGGGGATGTTCCCTTCACTGCCAGGTCACCAACGGGGAGAGGGCAGGGCAGGAGGGAGCAAGCGCCCATAAAGCCAGAGGAGAGAGCCGGAGAGCAAGCCCCAAGGTGGGTGCACCCGAGGACAGCCAGGGCCCTGCTGCCTCAGTCTCTGGCTTCTGGAGTCCAAGGACTTCCCTCTCCAACTCCCCGGCCCTGAACTCTGAACTGCCACTAGGGAAAAAAAGAATGGCTTATTTTCTCAATTTGGAAAAAAAAGAAAAAGAACAGCTAGGGGGTTTCTCCACATGAAGTTTCTCTCCCACGAGCGCGCCTGTGTTCAGCGCCTGGAGCCGCCTGCGCACGGGGGACTCAGTGCAGCTCTGTGTCTGCGGCAGCGACGGCAAAGCATTGCAGCGCTTCTAGTCACCCAGCGACAGTTTCTGGGGTTCCCCCAACAAGGGCTGCGGCCTCCGCAGGCCTGGCCCCGTGAACGACTGGAGAACCCCCGTTCCGCGGCGAGACGGAGCTCAGCGAGGCTGGCGCTGCTGCTCTCTGAGGTCAGTGGACCCTCGGCGCAGGTAGGTGCCCCCTGGGCTCCGGCGTGGCTGGGGAGCACGTGAGCTGGTCGTCGCTGTGTCCGGGAGCAGGGGCCAGGCTCCCTGGGGAGCAGGGCGGCCCCGCCACGGTATTGGCATTTGGATTGCTGGTTCCTCGTTGCACGAGGGCTCTGCACAGCGGAGGGCGGGGTTTGGGGGGGAAGGTCACAGAACCCTCTCTATAACACAAGGTCTCCGACTAAAAATGGGGATGTCCCCAGTGAACACGTGCCTGGGCGCCCACTCCAGTACCTCAGCATGCTGCAATTGTCAGCAGTCTTTCCTTCCAGATCCTTCCCCGGGACTCCGGTGAGCTGATTTAAGGCCCATAAAGACTCTTCCAAATTGCCCATTTCTTTGCGGAATTTCTTCCCAGGTGGATGCCCCGCACACAGTCATTGCCCTGTGCACAGCCTTCTCCCTCCTCATAAGGAAAGCCAACCAGGCATCCGTACTCTGAGCTTTGTGTTCTCTCAACTCAAATTGCACTTTTAAGAAGCCACAACAACTACCCCTAAATTTCAGGTTGCCTCGTGTATTTTCAAAATGGTTTCATAGGATGAAATCAGGTTTTTCCAAATTGGCTAAAATCTACCTGAAGCCACATCTTGGTGATGTGGCGTAATAATGAAGGGAGTGGGCTGTGGAGTCAGGCTGCTTGCATTTGTTCTCTGGCTGTATTACTTACTAGCTGTGTGATTTTGAGCTAGTTACTTAACCTCTCTGTGCTTCGGTTTTTCGCCTGCAGATTGGTGATAATAATAGTACCTACCTCATAGGGTTGTTGGTAGGATTAAAAAGAGTCTATTTGTGTTAAAGCCAATGTGGTTCTTAACAAGTGGCAGTAAAATAGTGTCAGCCGTTGCTATCCTTAAACTTCTCTGTAAGCCCAGAGCCCCTAGAACTGTGCTGGGGACCCACTGTCACCCAATCAGTAGTTATTAACTGGTCTGGAAGCTGCAGCACCATGCGAAAGCACCTGTGTATCTTTACACATTAACTAGTCTCAACTCATTCTACAGATGGTGAGACTGGGGTCATAGTAGATCTCATCATCCATCAAATCTGCCCTTTCTTCCTCTGAAACATGCTGATAGCTCACTGGGAACAGATTCACAACAGCTGGGGTGTTACAACCCACTGCAGATCGTTCAGACTATTAGAAAAAATTCTCTTATGTGGAGCCCAAACCTGCCTCTAATTCTGACCACTGACCTGTACCGAATCAGTCCAATTCCTCTTTTATCTGACAGCATTTCAAATATTTGACAACTAGGAACTCTTCTAGGTGCCCTCAGTGGTGCTCCAAGTTACAAGGCAAGATGGGGTGACTTCACTCAGAGTTAAGTGATGTGCTCGAGCACCACAGCCAGGCTCCTGCCACTCTGGAAACGGAGGCTCAGCTTCGCTGCTGACCCCAGTCTGCACAGACTCCCCAAGGCCTGGAAATTGCCCTTTCTTACTCTCTTTCTTCCAAAATAGATCCCAATTCATGGGGTTCGGGGTTCCTTTCCTCTTCCTTAGCTAACCCAGACCAAGCCCTGGCCTCCCTGTGCGTGGAGAGTAGCTGCAGGTTGACCTTTCCACATCCACACGTACCTTTCTTCCGTACTGTCTCCACCTAAGAGCTTAGGGAAAGTGGTTTTGGTTTTGTTTTTTGAGATAGGCTCTTGCTATGTTGCCCAGGCTGGTCTCGAACTCCTGGGCTCAAGCAATCCTCCCCACTCAGCCTCCCAAGTAGCTGGGACCACAGGCTCGCACCACTGTACCCAGCTTAAAGTGAATTTTAGAAAAGAGATCACATGTGAAAAGATGCTCTGCATCATTCATTAGTCCTCAGGGAAGTGCAAATCGAAAACCGCAATGAGATGCCACTTCACACCCACTCAGACAGGATCAAAGGGACAGTAACAATTGTTGGCAAAGATGAGGAGAAACTGGAACCCTCATATATTGTTGGTGGGATTGTACATGGTACAGCCACCTTGGAAAACAGTCAGTCTGGCAGTTCCCCAAAATGTTAGCTACAGAGCTACCGTGTGACCCAGCGATTCCACTCCTAGGCATCCATCTAAGAGAAATGAAAATATATATCCACACAAAACTTACACATGAACGATCACAGCAGCATTATTCACAATAGCCAAAAAGTAGAAATAGCCCAAATTCCCATCAACTAATGACCAGACAGATAAAATGTGGTATGTGCCTACATGGGAACATTATTTAGCTATAAAAAGGAATGCAGTATTGATACATACCACAACTTGGAAGGATCTTGAAAATATTGTGCTAGGTGCAAGACGCCAGTCACAAAAGCCCATGTATTATACAGTATCATTTATTTGAAATGTCCAGGGTAAGCAAATCTGTAGGGACAGAAAGTGGAGGGGTGGGGGTGGGGAGTGACTGCTAATGGGGATTCTTTGGGGGATAATTAAAATGTTCTAAAATTAGATTATGGTGATGATTGCACAACCCTGAAATACACTAAGAACCAATGAACTTTACACTTCAGATGGGCAGGGTAGACTTTTTGGTATCTAAATTATATGTCCAGAAAGCTCTAAAATAGAAGTAAAATTTTTTAGCTTTTTATTGTATAGTTTACATGCTTAATATTAGTGCAGTTTATACAATGTATCATACATGTTTCATATATTAATAAAAGGAAGAAAGAAAAAAAATCAGGCCAGGCTATTAAAGCGTAACATAAGAGAGTTTCTTTGGGTCGATAGAATAATTCTGTGTCTTTTTGTTTGTTTTTAAGAGACAGGGTCTTGTACTTTTGCTCAAGCTGGAGTGCAGTGGCACGATCATAGCTCACTGCAGCCTTGAACTCCTGGGGTTAGGCAATCCTCTTTCATTAGCCTCCCGAGTAGCTAGGACTACATACAGGCTCACACCATCACACCCAGCTAATTTTTTAAATTTTTTGTAGAGATAGCGGGGTATGGGTCTCACTACATTGCCCAGGCTGGTCTTGACCTCTTGGCTTTAAGCAATCCTCCCGCCTCGCCTTCCCAAAGTGCTGGGATTATAGGTGTGAGCCACTGCTCCCAGCCTCAGCTCTGTGTCTTGACTGAGATGGTGGTTACTGGAGTCTACACGTGTGGTTAAAAGTTATGGATCTATAGACCACGAGGGAGGGAAGGGACGGAGAGAGAGATCCTTCAAAATCTGGTGGAAGCAAACAGGGTGTGCGCCTGAGCTGATAACGTGCACTGTGCCAGCAGCAGTGTCCTGGTGTGGACGAGGTACCGTGGTGTCTGAGATACTATCATTGAAAGAAACTGAGGAAAAAGGTAAACAGGAACTCTCCATACTGTCTTTGCAACTTTTGTGAGTCTTGAACTATTTCAAAATAAAAAATTGTTTTAAAACAAGACATCAGGCCAGACGTTGGGGAGGGCAGGGTCTGGGTCCCATCGTTGGGAAATAGTTAACACAATTCTCCCCTAAATGACTGACAGGATGAATTGAAATGAATGACAGCAAGTAACTAATTCTCATTAAACAGTTCCTGGAAGACAGTTTATTACCCTTGGGGGTACTTTTCTCTTAAATAAGAGGGCTCAGAGAACAAAGGCATGCATCCCAAGGTTGCGTCATGGTGGCAAGGGCCTTTTTTGGGTAGAGAGGACATGTCATTCAGGGTCCTTCGGGTCCCGGGAGTAAGCAGCTGCCCACCGCCTGGGGTTCCATCGGCAGGTGACTCATGACGTCAGCGTTGCTGTCTGTCAGGTCTGCTGGCTGCAGGAGCAGAGAGTTGGTTATTTCTAACTTGCTCCTGTTGTGGGGGGGCAGTCCTCAGGTAATGGGGAAGCCTTGAGGGGCCCTGTCTCTGTGCCGCTGTGTCTGGGCACCATTGTCCTAGACCATTTGGGAAAGAGCGCTGCCTACCCTTGTACCGAAAGACATGCAGGAAACAAGACACAGTCCTCCCGGCAAAGTCCTCTCGGTCTCACGACCGCTGGCCCTAGTTCATCTCTCTGCCACCCTGGCACTGAGAGCTGCGTATGGGTGAAAGAAACTCTTGATGTAGTGGATTGAGCCAAGCCATGTATGGAAGAGTCTAACTACCATCCTACACGGTGTCCGGATGCCAGGGTACCAGCTCATGGTCGTGTTTTCTGATTCTGACTCCCCTGTAGTGGTCCTGGGTCAACACAGCTACAGTCATAATACCTAGTAAAGCCTTCTGGTTTGACTTGGAGGCAACCTATCTCCTCCTCTTCTTCTTTTATTTTTAGAGATAGGGTCTCACTCTGTCATTGAGACTGGAGTCCAGTGGTATCCTCATAGCTCACTGCAACCTCCAATTCCTGGGCCCAAGCAATCCTCCTGCCTCAGCCTCCTGAGTAGCTGGGAGTGTAGGCACTCGCCACCACACTCGGTTTATTTTAAAATTTTTTGTAGAGATGGGGTCTCACTGTTGCCCAGGCTGGTCTTGAACTCATGGACTCAAATGATCTTCCTGCCTCGGCCTCCCAAAGGGTGAGGATTGTAGGTGTGAGCCACTGTGCCTGGCCTAATCCCTCTTCTAGAGTCACCTGGTCGTTTACAGCCGGCTTTGGGCCCTCCTGGTGTCTGTCCACCGCCAGGATTCTGAGCACCTGCTCTGGACCAGATTTGCAGACATTGGCGAGTCATTAAGTAGCAAGTGTCCCTTATTAACAAAAGGAAGGTTGGGCACTCCACAGGGGGGGTTAGCTGGTGGCACGCACAGATTTCAGGACAGAGAAATTTCTTAAGGCTCACGTGGTGTTTTTCAGCCCGGCTGAATTGGGGGGTGGGGAGGAGGAGGGAGGAGGGATGCAGGACTGGCCTCCTAAGTCTATCCTGCCCCCCAGCCTCCAGGGCTCTAGACATGAATGTCATGCCCCCTCCCCACGTGCCTTAAACCCTACAGTCCCTTAGCAGCCCCACCCCACCCGCCTTGGGCCGGGTGGTCTGTCATTCAGCTCAACTGCGTTCTGCTGCTCAGGGCTGGGGAGGGCGACTTGGAAGGAAAAGAGACCACAGAAGAGACCTCCTTGGGATGGAATCTTTTAGAAAATCTAGTTTTTCACACCAAAAGGTGGCCTGTCGCAGACTACATGCTGTATATCCTGTGCTGTTTCCTCCTCCACTTTGCCTTCCGTCGTCAGAGGTGATGGTGTGTGCCGGGCCCAGGGGAGGGGGCCGGGGGAGGTGGCCTGTCCTCCCACATCAACAGCTCTTCAAACAGATATGGGGTGGGGGAGAAAGGGGAAGGGGACAGCAGCAATGTGGGGCCACCGAGGACAGCTTCCATGGTCTTGTGCGGCCAGGCTCTGGAGGGGTTCGGCTTCGAGAACATTCTCCTTCTGTCCTAGGCTCTCCCCGGGCACTGCCTGGCTCCAGCAGGCCTTGACTTCTGATTGGACTTTGGAAGCCAAAGTCCCAGGCAAGAGGTTGAAATGGGACCCCCTCTTCCATTTGGGCTGTGTCCCTAAAGACCAAGGAGAACCTCCCAAGTCCCCTGACCTGCAAAGTTGGTGGGTCCCAGTTCAGGGCATCCCTTCGGACCATGGCGGGTATGGTTGTGGGTGGGTGACTTCTTTGCACCAGCAGTCAGGGTGCTATGGGCTTCCTGGCTCCCACGGCACTGGGGGGAGTCCCCATCCCCTTGAGCAGGTGGGAGGGTGGGTTCCAGAGAGCTGCTCAGGGCGCGTCTCCTGTAATTGGGCAGCCTGAGTCATTTTAGGAGATTCCTCCCCAGAGGGAGTGGGCCCCAGACAGGGGCAGGCGCCTCTGCTGAGAGTCCCAGAAGGCCCTGAGCCCCAGCACCTGGAGGGGGTGGGAAGGGCGAGGTGGGAGGCTGGACGTGAGCTGCACATGAGGGCCTAGTCGCCTGGAGCTGGCCTAAGCTGCCCAGGCCAGAGCATGGGGCCCAGAGCAAGAGCTGGACAGACCCCACCCTTCCCCGGTGCCCACAGGCCCAGGTGGGATCTGAGCAGATACGGGTGACCTGGGGCGCACTGCCCAGAGGGAAACCACTGTGATCCTGGCTGAGCGTGAACCCACAATGCTGTGACCTCAGAGAGTCCCAGGGCTGTGCCACCTAACAGTTCATTCAACACAAGAGGGAGTGAGAGTTCTCTGCCTGCACATCCCTTACTCTCCAGGGTCTCAGGGTGGCCCAAGGGTGTCACATGCATGTTTGTTCCTCGGGTGACCTGCTTGTGCAGGTGGCAAGCACTGGAGACTGCATCTGTAGCCCTGAGTTCTGGTTCAGCCTCATCACGCACACGCTCTCGACTCTCTTGAGGGTCAGCGGACTCTCCAGGTTCCCCCTATAAAATGGGGAGAACCCCTGCCCGGGGTCCTTGTGAGACATCAGGGGCCTGAACATCCAGGCACTAGCGTCCCCATTAAAAAGCACCTTGGGGCTCAGCCAGCTAAGTGACAAGCCAGCACTGTGGCTTGACAAGGTCCCAGCCACCTGTTCTTGGTCCTCCATGGCTTCCTGCACGTGGCCAGAATCCCCAGGGGCCGGGGTTGATCCTGGCAAGGCCCCACCCAGCGAGCCCCAGGCTGTGCTCTCACTGCCTCGCACCAATTTGTGGGTGCTGCCAGTCTGCCGCCTCCCCACGTCACCACATCAGCTAAGGCGGGTCTCAGAGATGAGACATGAATCCCTCAATTAAGTTTGCTGGAGCAGCAGTTCAAAATAAATAAATAATCGAAAGCTGCCTTTTCGCTACGACCGACCGTGCCGGAAGCAGCCTGGCCGTCCCACTCTGGAGCTCGTCTTCTGAGATCTCTCTTAGCTCTCTGGCATCTTGGGTGTTGGAAACCACAAAGGTCCAATGTGGGCAGCAGCCTGTCCAGGGAAGGCCTTGGGGGCCTGTGTGATGCCCAGCGGTCCCCGCTGCCTGTCACAGCACCTGGTGAGCAGAGGAGGCTCAGCTGTCCTGAGGTGTCAGGAGGCACGGCCCCCTTACCCTCCTGACAGTGTCCCTGCAAGTTAACCAAGGGCACAGAACAATCCAAGTGTTTGTGTCATGCAGTGGCAGGAGGGACCCTCACAGAGCCTAAGAGGGGGCGTGATGCTGGGGTAACTGGTGAGCTCAGGGTTTGAATAACTCTGGGTTCGAATCCTGACCTTTGTTTAGTTAGCAAGCCGTTGGCCTGTTTGAGCATCCCTGTTGTCACTTGTAGAATGGGGTGGGGGGCAGGGGTCGGTGTACGAGATGGGGCTGTCCAGGGGCCTTGCTCTAGACCAGAGGCCTTGACCTGGCCCAGGGGTGGGACCCGGGCATGAGGCGGTGGTCCCAGTGCAGCCGCGTGACTGGCTGCAGACCGCATGGCTGTCCTTCTCCTTGGAGCTTGCTCCAGTCGGACCTTGCAGGGAGCCCAACCGCACTGTCCTGCTGCTCCCAGCCCAAGCGATCCCCACATCTGCTCTGCATTCTTTTTTCTGTAGCACTCCGTCCTTTAAGAGAGTATACAGCCCTCTCTGTGTTCATCGTGCACGCTGGCCTCCTGCTGGAAAGTCCCCAGAAGTGCCCGGCCCCTAACAAGCCTTGGTGGGTATCAGCTGGATGAATAAATGTCAAAATCAGCAAGTCCCTTTCCATTCCTGCCCCCGTCACTGGACAGTGCTGAGGTCTTGAGGATTTGCCCGTTGTTCTCTCTCCTCCCTCTGGACGAGGGGAAACCTTGTGTGTCTCGCTTTCGGCTGTGTCTGCAGTGCCTGGAGCGCTGCCCAGCGGCCGCCAGCGGGCACCTGCGGGTGGCTGCTGTCTGGCGGCTCCTTGAGCTCATGAGGTGTACTCTGCTGCCCTCTGCTGGGAGAGCTCAGGAAAAGCGTCATCTCGGAGGATGGGGACAGATTTGGGAAAAAGTGGCGGAGTGCAGGAGGAGGATTTGGTTTGGGAGACCCAGGTAAGACCAGGTTGTTAAGTATTTCTTTTTTGTTCTAACACTGTGGAATTCAGACAAAGCTGCCTACACCTCCCCGTTTTCCCAGGCCCTTCATCAATTCAGCCATGCCCGCGACAATCCTGGATTTTTATCTTCTTATGAAAAAAATTTTTTTAATGAAGCAATGTTTTTTATTGATACATAATAGATGTACATAGTTTCAGGGAATCCCGGATGTTTAAATATGACATTTTATTATCTCCATGAATACACCTAGGCTTGCAGGCCATGGGTTTCAGTTTTGGGGTTAGATGACGCCCTCCTGGTCTCTACGCTCTGCTTTGCGGGGTGGTGAATGCGACTAAGAAGCCACCTAAGGAGCTACTGCTACCATCAGGCTTAGCTCAGGCCGCAGGAGGTCAGGCCCTGGGCAGCAGGGTGAGGAAGGCTCTCAGAGAATAGCCTCACCCCATCTGTTTCTGGTTCCTGGGGCTGGGTGGGATGGAGTAAGGCAGAGAAGGGCAGCTGACCACAGCCTCCTGCCTGGGGAACGCTTGGCACAGAGAGTGCTGGTCCGGTTACCTTTGCAGGATCCAGAGCTTCCTCCCTCCACATTGGTCACTATTGGCCCAAGATCCTCCCAGTGGCAAATCCTGGGGCTTTTTGGCCCCAAATTAGCCAGTGTCATGTTGGTTTGCTCCAAGAAACAGGCCTATTCCCTTCATGAAACAGCATCCGAGCCTGCCCTCTCTCTCACTCATGCAGGTCCCCCTAACAATTCCTGTACCTGGGTCAGGGTATCATTCAGCCCACGTGCCCCATTTGTGGTTGAGAAAATATGGACATCATTCCTTGCTTATTTTTTACATACTCTTACTACTCTGGCCACATGAGGTATTTGTGTTTGTGTCTCTCCAGCTAGACAGTCCTTGATGGTGAAGACTGTCCTTCCATCCCAGTGTTTAGCGTAGTGCCTGGTGATTAGAAGAGCTCAAGAAAAGTTTTCTACACGAATGACTTTCAGTCCACTTGCCCTCTACCCTCCTCTCTCTCAGACTAGGACATAGCTGTTTTTCTCCATATTCCTGCGAGCCCCACAAAGGCCCACAGCACTGGGACACATGATCAGAGTGCGGCAAATGTGGCACAGAAGCCTGGTCCCCTAGGATCAGTAAACTAAACCCATCAGCCTGTTCGTCTTTGAATGTTGAGACGGGAAGGTTTTTGAGGACTGTGGGAACCCTGAGGCTTGAGACCTGCACTCCAGACAGCAGGGTGGGGACCCAGACCAGCCCCTCTGCATACAAAGCGGAAAGGCTGGGGACATTGATTATTCTGGGCTCATCAAGGGAATGTGGGGAGGGCAGGAGGAAGGGACAGAGGGAGGAGGAGGAGGGTAGAGGCTGGAAGAGAAGGAGCAGATATTTGCAGAGTGAAGAGTCAGAGGCAGCTGTGGAAAGGAAAAAAGATGAAAGGAAGAGATGTAAAAGGTGGTGGTAGAGAGAAGTCATTGATTTCATTAAAAATTATGGTATCAGGAATAAAACGAGTAAAGGTAAATTTAGTGCTTAATAGGTCTGATGAACAAAGATTTGCAATCATTGAAATTTTAAAAGGATATTTAAAAATTACTTTTGGCTTACAGCAAAACTTAAAGCCTTGTTATAACGTGCTGTAAAAAGATTTGAATTCCTATTTTAGGTTGAAAAGCACACGCTTCTCAAAATCTTATTCTCCTGAAATGCTGTGTTTTAAAAAAGTGTCCTGGCAACAGAGTCAATGTCAGCCGTCTCACCTTATGTAATGGTTTCCAGTGCTAATGAAAACAGTTCCCACGTCGTGACCTTTTAAGACATGGCCATCAAAGCCAAAGTCACGTCCTTTTTCTCTTTGAACCCCAATCACGAAAGCCTCCTGCTGGGTTGGCACTCGCTGGAGAATGTCCACCAGAGGTGGGGGCACTGGGGACGTCCAGTCACAAGTGGGCAGTCGAGGCTTTTGGGGCATCCTTGACACTGCACACACCTGCTCTCTCAGACATTGCTTCCCCCTGTTTGTTCAGCTTCTGACAACAGTGGCTCACCCCAGATTCCAGAACCTTCTCAGGAGGGAAGGAGGATGGCAGAGGCCTGCCTGCACGGCAGTGGTGATGGCAGTAGCCTAGGGAGGTGCAGGCTGCGCAAGCCAGTCTCTGCCGGTGGGAGGAAGACAGGAAGGGGAGATGGGGGGACCCCTTGACCTGTCATTCCCTGTCCATCTTCCAGGGAGCCCTGGGGTGGGTTTTCAGGCTCAGCCCAACATCTGCCATCACTCACTTCCAGCAACAGAGCCCACCGGCGTCTTTGCCCACCCCCCACCCCAGAGAAAAACTGCCAGGGAGAAGCCAACGGGATATATCTGACTGTATTTCAAAGTTGCTGATGTAAACAAACTTCATTGAAGAAATAAAAACCACATGACAAGATTACTTACTTAAGATACCTGAATTACATTTTTTTTTTTTTTGGCCACCCTTTACAGTTGAGAACCCAAACTCAGCTCATGGTGTACAAAATTTGTAGAAATTTATCGCAAGCGCGCCTTGGTGTAAAATCAGAATCTTCACAAAAGAGTATGCTTTGTGTCACCAGAGGGGAATGTAGTTGTGTGACGTTTGTGCAATTCTTGATAAGATTAGGAATTTTCTGTGAAAGATTCTTAAATGGAAATTGGGAGGGAAGACGAGGAAAAACAATGTAACGGTGGGAACAAGATTTTCAAACTGGTGGTCTTTCCAGATTCTTTGACACGGACTTCCTTGCCACAGCTGGTGGCTCCCTGGAGTTGGAGTAAGTGGGAACCTCCACCTGAGGGAGAACCTGGAGGGGAGGGGAGGGAAGGGTGTCCCCTGGAGAGAGTCAGTTGTGTCCATGATTTTCGTTCCTCCTTCATCCCAACTGGCATCTGGCCAGGAGCCGGGGCTTATCCTCCTGGCCATTTCCTCCTCTTAGTTAAGTCGGGCATTGCCAGCCTGGGTGTCCTGCCCAAGCCCACAAACCAGAGGTAGGGCCACCCCCTGCCCACCGAGAACCAGAACCTTTTGGGAGCTCCCCCTGGGGCGAGCTGGCTCTGGTGAGAGACAGTTAGTAAAGGCAGAGTGTCCCCTGTTTCTGAGATGCCCCTTCCAATGCTGTGCAGCTCTAAGTGCTGGGACTACTCTCCCCACTGAGCTGAAGGCTGCCTCCCAGGGCTATGCACCCAGCAGCCCCCATTGGGCCGGGGAGCCACTCAGGCTAAGTCTGACTGCATCCAGAGGGGGGCAGGAGAGCCAGAGGCAAGTCGTGTGTCCCCCGGAGTCAGCGCTTCCCCCAGCGAATCGCCCCGTCCTTTCAACGCCCCTTCATTTGGTTTCCACGTGGGCCCCCATCCTCGCTCTCCCGGCCCCTCCACCTGGCCACTGGTCAAGATCTCTTGTTGCACGTTAGGGGTTCACCGCAGGGCAGGGGCCAGGACCTCACACGCGTCTAGACCGCTAGAGACCTAGTGGAGTCTTGTTGTACTTTGGCTTCTGTACTGTGTGTGTGTGTATATACGTATATTTTTTTAATTAAGTGGACACTATTTCTATTGATGTGCATAAGGTGATGAACTTAAAAAGTCGCATCATACTATGACATTATGTTGACATGGATCAAAGTGACCAAAAATTGCCTCAAACACAACTCCTGAAACTCCAGATCTTCAATTTATACCAAAAAAATGTATACAGTTGTTGTGGGTCCATCTTTCTAACCTATTGAAATAACAGAGACCCCTATCCCCTTCTTCCCCTGCACCTGTTCACGCCTTCTGCGGTCTGCTCCCTGGAAGGAAGCTCTCAAGGGGGAAGTTAGATGAGTCTTGAACAAGACAGCAATGTTTAGGGAAAGGGCCAATCAAGAAGCTAAAAATTTCACCTGCCCAATTATTGATTTTTTTTTTTTTTCTTACCACTACCTTTGCCAAAGCTGCAGCTCTTTCTTCGCAGAGAAAGGTGGAACACTAGCTGTTTACTGGGGACAAGGAAACCCAACGTCACCTGGGAGCAAGGGAGCCCTCACACTGATTGCCAGGCTGAAGGAGGTCAGTACCCTGTTTCCCTCGGAAAAGCCAGAACCAAATATAAGCCACTGGCGAAATGAAAGGAATAAAATCTTGTAAATTAGTGTGTATGAGATAAGAAACTTCTCGTTTTAGCTTGGGTATGGGAGAGTGGGGACCACGTTTTCCTTGCCACGTCTGGTGGCGTGCTTCTCCAGGACACAGATGTGACTGGCTCGCAGGGCCAGCTGTCAGGTTGGCAAGTCCTGGTCACGTGTGGTCTGGCTGCAGCCCCTCGCGGAGGCTTAGACTTGCTTTCTCGGGACGAGCTGAGCCAGGTGCATGCGAGGCGCGCCAAGGTGAGGTGTTCTCATTTTGGAGGGTGTGGGCGCTGCTGGATTCAGTCCCCTGCCACCTCCACCCCATGCAGTCCTGGGCCCTCAATTTTATCTGTTTGTGGAGTAGCTAGTGAAGATGAGAAAATATGACCAAACACCTTATGGGCATCTCTTCTTTAAGAAGACCTAGACGTGGGGATACGTTGAAGCACAATGTGCTTCACACCCACAGGATGCGGAGAAGCAGCAGGAGCGATTCATGTATAGCAGCCACCAGCGCCAGCCACGCCAGCCTGCACCCAAGGAAGCTAGAGGTCACCACCAGACAGAGGTGAGAGCCAGGAGTATGTGCCTGGACTGTGGGGAGACGGGGAGTGGACCAGGCTCCGGGAGGGAAGGACACAGAGACACCTACTAGCGGGCAGACACCAGAGGGCAGCTGCCCCGCTGGAGGGCGACTGACGCATCCCCACTTTCTGCTGTTTTAGGGCCATAGCTCTAAGTGCCACTTCGGTACCTGATATTCTTTTATTTTTTACTGGGAGAGAATGACATACTTAGTTTTAGAAATACTTTCAAAGATGACACAGAGAAGCCACGCTGAAAAAAGGATTAAATAATGGAGTCAAAAGTTGGAAGTCTGAGCCGCATTCCCAAGGAAGATGGAAGATGTTTGGGAAGATAGCCACGCCACCCAGGGTGACCCAGAGGCCCCGGCGGGAGGTTTCTTCACAGACAGAACCCTTCCCAAAGCTGGCTGCAGTGCCACCGTGAGGAGGGGTGCTGGGGACACTTTCCCTGGTAACGACATTGTGACCTTGGGGGGTTCTTTCCTCTGGTCCTCCGGCTGTACAGGCCACGGCTTTCTACGCCCAAGACTTCTGATGAGCCTTGCTTGAGGGAGAGGGACAGAGCCGGAAACAGCAAGCTGGTGAGTGGTGAAGGCTTGAGGAAGTCTAACCGTGGCGTTTTGGAGAACAGCCACTCTGGCCCAGATCGCGGGGCGCCGGGGTGAGATCCCACAGCTGGACCTCCCGACCCCCTTTCCTGGTGCCGTGAGGTGGGGCTGTCTGGGGAGGAAAGCCCGGCTGTTGGGCTCAGGGCCACGGCAGCAAAGGACTTGTCCCCGTCCAGGTGTCCTCCGAGGTTACGGCTCCCTGCCAGGTACACTCGGGCATCATTAGTTGTTAAGGCCCCAAACACCCCCCTCGGTCTAGGCACGAACTCAGGCGGAGAGCGAGGCTGTGGAGCTTACGGTCATTCGCAATGTTTGGATCCGAAGAGAGGCTTGGGCTCCTTTCTATAAGGTTCTGGAAAGATGAAAACACCCTCTAAGGGCACTACATAAATCGGGGCTAAAACTCCCCGTCCTCCTGATGGACCCGGAAAGCCAGCACCTATGGTGGCCAGGGCGCAGCTGCCCGGGTAGGCCTGGGCGCGAGATGCTCCCCTTAGCTGGCTCACCAGGCCTGTTGGGTCTCTCCCCACCGCCATTTCTCCACCTGTAGCCTGGGGGTGAGGACAGCCACACCTACCTCGTCAGGGTCCCTGTGAGGAGGAAAGCGCCGGTGCAGGGGGACCGCTCTGAGCCACGTCAAAGCCTGTCGGCCACGATCGTCGCCCCTTTCAAACATGGTAGCTGTGGTCAGTGAGCTGACGGCTGGAGGTGACGTGTCGGGGAGGCGAGGACAACACCTACAGTCACCTTTCTCCCTCCCCATCAGTGTGTCACTGGCTTGTTCTCACCCCAGTTTCTGGGGCCTGTGGGGAATGTTTCGTGGCACGAATGCAGACTGGGCAGAGCCACTGAGGCTTGAGGAGCTGCAGCTCCCCACGGCCACCATGGGTCTGCCTGGCTCCCCCGGCCTGATGCCCAGTGGTCCCCCCCTCATCATCAGATGCTACAGCTGGGTCGAGGAGGAGGTGGTGCATGGGTCACACTCAAAGGACTCAGAACCTTCCGGGCCCTGTCCTGGGGGCCTGTGATCGTCTTGCCTCTGGCATGCTGCACAGTTAATTCAATTTTGGTGGCCAGGCCTTGTCTAATTTATTTGGTAAACTGAACGTCTTTGCTTAGAATGACCCAGACACCACGATTTCCCCATGTGACTTGCCTGAATTTTGGAAGATGACCCGAGCATGGTGTTCTGTCGGCCACAGGAAGACGGCGTTCAAACTGAGGCTCTTTAGGGAACAGAGTGTGGGAAAGAGATGATGCAAGTCACACGCAGAACCTGATAAAGGCAGCAGCAAACTCATCTAGGTTCGGCTAAGAATGACCTCACCCGATTCTGCACACAGCCGAGGCCACGGCACTGTCTCATAAACCACGCAAAGCTGAGTGCAGGTGCGGTCCCCAGTGGTGTGGTCTAGCGGGGGTTTTCTCTGGAGAAGCTTGGAAGCTTTTGTTGGCATTTGGTTTTGCATAAGGGTTGGGAAGCTCGTTGTTCTGTCTTTTCCAGGTCCTATAGCAAAGGCACCTCACAGGGACTTAGTTTGTCACAGTGCCAGGACCTGAGCAGAAAGGCTGTCACCAGCCATGGGATGCAAAGGTGCCCACCGGCCTCATACTCTTGGCCGGGGCCATGCTGGCCTCTCTCACGAGAGCCACGTGCTGGGTCCTCTCCAGTCCTCAGGGATGGCCAGCTACTGAACAAGCCAATCACTGTCAAGCCTAGAGCTGTCAAGCCTAGGGAGAAGTACTGGAGCCAGATGAATTTCAATTCCTAAAGGGACTCCACATCACATCTGAGAGGTAAGGTCCCTGCCCCTGGAGGTTTCCCAGTCAGTACCACATGTGTGCTGTCCTTCTGGGAGGGGAGAGAAACTCTCCACTGATGACATGGTCTCCCCTGAATGGCTTTTTCTAGCATTTACCAGAAAACAGGTGGTTACCACTTTAGAAATAGAGCACTGAAATTGTGTGATTAATTACTTGGGAATGCGGTGTCACCCGCTGCCCTGTCAGAACAGTGTCTCTTTGTGGTAACTTGAAACCACATGACACAACCCAGAAGGAAAGAAGTTGGAAGGCAGGCCTGGGAGTTTTTCAGTGAAACAGGTGCCTCAACTACACCTGTACTCATAAGACTACAGCATCAATATGTATTTCTGTGAGTCGAAATTTAGCTGAATTTCTTTTATAATCTGCTCAGTGATTCCACATACCAAGAACAGGTAAGGGCATAGACACCAGATTATACAACAATAAATCATTTTTTGTTCCCTGACCTTTTAAACAAATTCACGTATTAACAAAGAATCAACATCTAAATAGACTTTTATTTTTACTTGTTTGGACAGAAAAGAAAATTCATCGGCTTTCATTAGAGTCTCCCTAAAGTGTTGGAAACACATTAAACTCAGAAATAGTGAACCTTGTAGAAAAGCATCACAAATTAAAAATATATTTCTCCATGTGGTAAAAGTGCTTTCAATCCAATTTTAAAGGGCATAGCAAAGGTGTCTGGAAACACCTTTTCCAAAATTTGGCCTACAGTCGTGGCATGGAAATAAAACCACGGGGCGAGGGGATCGTCATGAACTAGGGGACAGAAATGACATGGGGGTTCGGAAGCATGCGGAGAACACTTCATTAACGAGTGTGGACGAGGAAAAAAGTCCCAAAGCCTGAGTAGAATAGATTTGCATTTGTAAAAATGAGGTGGTTACATAAATTGGGTTGGAAGGAGAACGGGTAATTCCAGAAATTACTTGTTTCTCGTCTGTGGGGACAGTCAGACGTGCTGAGGTTTCCCACAGAGACACGTAAACCTTGGGTCTCAAAGAAAGATGTTTCTGGGAGATGAACGGAGCCCTGGCTTCCAGCTGCTGGTCACGCGGTCTTTTCCGTCCTTCGGTGAGCAAGCCCCCGGCCCCCATTTCAATCCCGTGCAGGTTGTTACCACGATCCCGGCACGAGACCGGCCGCACCGTCCTGGGGGACGCTCAAAGCGGCAAACGCCGCCAGGGCTGGTGCACATGGAGTGGGGACAGGGAGCAAACGGTCACCGTAGAGAGTTTTGTCTGTTTAGCAATGCTACATGTTTTTCAAAACAAGTAATTCTGCCAGTGATGACAGCCTGTGACAAACCTCCACGGAGCGCAGCCACGTCTGTTCTGGAAGCAAGCTGCCCTTCCCAGCCTGCCACAGGCTGAAACACGGAGGTGTGATCATGCAAGGAGCCGTGAGTGGGGCTGGGAGGGTGGAGGTGGTGGGGGGAACATCTGCCTTTTACATTAGATCTTAAGCAACAGTAAGAAAATAACCTGAAGATATATTTAAAAATAAAAAATAGCATCACCCTTCACTGTAATTCTTTTGGCGTTTCCCTCCCCGCCCCACCCACCAGCCACACAGAGGAAAAGGAGCAGGAAGGCCTCACTTATTCTGCATTTCTGCACTGCGCACCCAGGCTGTGTTTCTTCTAAGAGACCCGTCAGAAGCTGCTGGAAGCCCTTGTGGCCTCCCCCACACCGGAACCACCTTAAGCGTGCAGGGCCAATCCCTGCTTGCTTCCTCCACCTTCAACTTGATCCGCGTCTCTCATCTCCTTAGATCTTTACGAAGCAGGCCTTTCTGTCAACGCGCTGCAGCTCATCCTGTTGTGGTGTCTTCGTCATAGTCACCTGTGCTAAGCGCTGAGGTTGCCCTGCAGGCCTCATGGGTGCCACGAGAGACCCTGCACTGGGGACCTGGGTGCAGCCCACACACCAGGGTGTTTCCGCGTCTCTGGGCAGGTCAGCTAGGCCGGCTCTCCTCCTCCTCCTCTTCCCCTCCCTTGGCCTGGTCCCTGCCCAGCCTGGGCCGGCGCCCCCAGCATCAGTGGGTTGGCGAGGCGTCCTCCAAGCCCAGCAGCTCTCTGACGAGTCTCTCTCCAAACTGCGCCCGGCTGTACCTGGTCACATGGTAGGCGTCTGACATCTTGTACAGGATGTAGGCGTTGTTCACGGCGATGCTGACGGCGAACCAGAAGACCTGTTGCCAGGTCTTGCTTGGTTTGTGAGAGATGAAATACCTGGGGATGAGAAAGGCTGCCGATGGCTCACGGGTCCCCAGGACAGATGCGCCCCGAAGGCTTCACTCCCCATGGCAGTACGATGCTACAGACTCTCCTCCCACAGAGGGGCGGGGTGGGGGGCTCTGGCCTGGGGCTTTGCCACAGTGAACTGTGTTCAAGACGACGGAAATGAAAACAGCCCCTCTTAAAGGCTCAGAAGGGAAGACTGGATGCTGGAGGAGATGCTGCAGACCAGGTGCCAGGTGTGCTGTGGGTGGTTTGCAAGCCCCAGAGTGAACAGGCCCTGGCAGCCGCTCGAGCTTCCCTGCTTGCTAAATGCCCTTCTCAGGCTGTGTTCTGTGCGTACGGAACTGCTTCCACTTCCCCATGGTCAAGTCCCTCCTGGGCTCCAGGTCCCTGCAGTGCATTTCCTTGCTCTGGAGCAAACCTCCTCTGCCCCCACCTTCCCTTTAGATCAAGGTACTGAGGTCCCCGTTCAGGGAAGCTGGCTCGGACCCTGAGGCTGACTCTGGGGACGCTGCTCTCTCCTCTCAGGAGAACCCACCTAGGACTTACTCACTGTCTGTGTCCTTGTCTCTGCACCTTGACTGTGAAGTGTTTGAGGATGGGCAGCCTCAATATGACCAAAATGCCCAGCACAGGGCAGGCACTCACGGACATCTGCTAAACAAACGTCACTTTCTTTGCAGCAGCCTCCTGGAACTAGCAAGGGGCTGGTATGTAACAGGTGTTCAGCGAACTAAGTGCTGATGTCTCTGTAACAGCCTCCTGGAACTCAGCAACGTGCCGGGGACGAGGTGGGCGTTCACTAAGACTAGTTCAGTGACTCCCTAAGGAGCGGGGCCACCTTGCACATGCAGGCTGAGTTTTCCAGGGAGAACCATGCCCTTGTTTTTCCTTCCTCGCCATGAAAAAGGCCAGGAAATGTAGGTTAGCCTCAAAGAGGGCTGAGTCAATGTCTAATTTTGAGTTAGTCCAACCCTGTTCTCTGCTGTAAGGCTCAATCCTTGTGCTTTAATAGTCATACTCATTTCTGAGTTCCTGTCATGGCTGTTATGACACTCAGCCAGGGGACGGCATCGCAGGTACATGTACATCCCACACCATGCACATTGGCTGTATCGTGTGCACATGCGCGTACTAGGTGTATATTTAACATGAGGCCATACCCGGATCTTAGGAGGCGTCCATATTTGAGAAAATTGAGGAACCAGTGCTGAAACACACATGGCTCAGGGTAAGAACACCTGGGCTGATGCTAGTGTGTTATGGGTGTGGGGGGCTGGGGTCTGAGCTGGCTGTTGAGAGACACCATGACTTAGATAAGCGGAGGGAAGGGCACTTTTGGGCAAAAGGAACGTTAACCTGGAGCAGGGAGAGTGGAGAGGCAGAGGACTCCCAGGTGAGGCCAGGTGTGCACAGGCCGAGCTGGGAAGGCCAGGATGAGGGCTGAGGATTCTATCTCCCAGGGTCTTCATCCTTCAGTTCTTAAACTGGGGAAGCCAATGACCACCTACTGACTTATCTATTCTGTGTCCGCGCAGCTACAAGACCGTGTGTGTGGTCACTTACTTGCTGTACTTGTCATCGTATCTGCAGATGTAGCTTAGGTGAGCAGCAAACGCCTCCACGGCCAGCGGGCAGGGGATCTCCCCGCTCTTCCTCTTGATGATGACTCCTGCAGGGGGGAGAGAAGGTGAAGCCCCTGCCCGAACCGCTGCCTCCAAACACCCGTCTACACACGTGCCTGTCTTCATCTAGCCTGGCTGCCCTGACTTGAAATAAACAGAAGGTGGAGGGATGAAGAACTAGCAGGACCAGCTGCCAGATGCTTCAGAGGACTTGAGGAAAACTTCAAAGACCATAGGGTCATGACAGGCCTAAAGGTGGCTCTGAGCGGCACGGGGCAGGGCGCTACACCCAGATGGGGGCGAAAGGGGGGACAACAGGACTCACTCTTCCCCCTCCCTTCTGCCAGGCTGGGGAGGCAGTGCTGGGAAGAGCAGGAGGCGGCCGAGGTCAGGGGGCAATGCAGAATCATTTCCATCTGCTTCGATCAAAGCCAAAGGGTAGTTTTAGAGATACAGTAAAACAAGGAGGTTGCCCTCCCCACCCTCCCGTGCCCTAGCCCACCCTCTCATGCTTCCCAGGACTTCGGGGTGTGTGTGTGGGGCAGGTCCCAGGGGCACAGCCAAGGGCCCAGCAGGATTCATGAATCCCACCAGCAGGGCCCGGGGAGCCAGTGTGAACCAATTAGCCTCCTCTTGCTGCTGCCCAGTTTCCCAGGCCTGCCTGACGCACAGTCCCTTGTGGACAATGCAGCAGACGGGGAAGGATCCATTCCGTTGCGGCTGGGGTTGACCTCCCGTTTCCTCCGACAGCCCTCCCTCCCAGCATGAGATCAGGGGCACGGTGCCATCTTTTGCATGTATTTTTTTAAGAGCTTAGTACACAGGGTTGTGAAATTTTACTTAACTAGACCAGGTCAAAGTAAAACGGCCATGGCCCTGCAGGCCCACATGCCATCTGGGGCAGCCCTTCCCGCCTCCCACTGAGGGATGCCAGGTGAGACCAGGGTTGCACAGGTCCACTTGTAGAGCTTGAGCTGGGACCTTTCTTCTCCCCCCAGCAATCGTGGTATTTCACACTGAACAAACACCTAGAGAGCCCTGGGAGAAATTTAGCTGCTGGAACCTGCCCCTAGTGCTGTATGTCCAGGGCCATGCGTTTCCTAAAGTTCTCCAAGGTCCAGAGGATCATGGCACCCATGCCATGAGCTTTAAACATTGGAAATGCTAACAAGAGATCACCTGATATTGTCTTTGCTGACTTCACAACTGACAATGACGTGCACGTCGTCCACAGGTTCACACATTTACAGCAACATAGGCATTTACATGCATGTCTGTCTTCTCTGTGTCTCTCTCTGTGACACTGTAGATCTACATGGCCATGTCCTCCCACTCTAGCAGCTATTCTGTCCACCACCCTCCTTAGCTTTTGGTGGCTTGGCTGACATTCTTGCCACCATTCTGCAAGTCTGAGCGAATGTGACCAGACCTCACGTCTATACGCAGACACCCTGCCTTCTCAGCAGTCTTAGTGAATATGACCCTTATGTGGGCAAGGACCCCAGCAGGAGAAGACAGACAGACTCAAAATGGATTTTGGAAGAAAAACAAAAGGGTCTGGCTCACAGTGGAAATGCCCCTCGACATGTGACAGCATTTAATTTTTAGAAAGCCTGTGTCTATGCTCACATCCTGTGGAAGAGGGCTCAGAACCTAGAACCTAGAATGAAGAATGAGAAACCAGTTCTTGAAATGTTCACACCCAGTGATCTGTTTTCTAAGGTTGGAAATTCTGCACAACTTTAAGAAGAGCACACGTGGTCATAATAGAACAGAATGTAACACAAAGCTGAGAAGCCATCTTTAGAGTCTATGAGGTTTCAGTTTATCACCTGGGTGACATTTAAGTAGAGAAAGGCTGAATTATTGGACAAATGGTTCAGGCACAGAGGTGGGGCTGCCTGGTCAACCCACCCTGGCCACTTAATAGCAACAACAATGGGTCAAAGCCCACGTGATGCCATGTGCCAAATTAATTTGAAGTGGATTATAGAGACAAGCACAAACTCACCGCAAAACAACCACAAAACAACCCGGTGAACCAACACTTATCTGGCCTTGGCACCAGGGAGAGACTTTCACAGCAGTGAATGTGATCAACAGATCTGCCTATGTGGAAATGAAAAACTTTTTATGTTAAAAAATACTAATCATAAGAAAAAACAAAAGGAAAAGAAATACAGAAAAAATCGCTATAGTTAGAAAATTTGCTTTCAAGTTAATGAGAAAGAAAAATACTTCAGAAGGAAAATTGTAAAGAACACGAAGAAAACATTTGAAATCAGCCAATAAACACATGGAGAGATCTGCTCCGTCTCACCCACAGCAATTTATATGTAAAAATTGGGAGCATTTTCACCTGTCGTACTGACAAATTTAAACAAAAAATGCAGTGTTGGTGCAGCTGGGGGACATCGGTCCCTGGCACGAAGCACAGCCTGCGGCGACACAGCGCAGACCTTGACAATGTTCCTCCCCTTTGGCCCGGCATCTCCCCTTTTAGATTTATCTTGCGGAAATAGTCAAAGATGTACCCAAAGATTTATGTGTGAAGACACCTGCCGTATAGTCAATCACATTGTGAAAACACGGATCGCCAATAGCGGAGTAGGTAGAGATTACAGCACATCTAAAAGGAGGGAGTCCTAGGTGGTCTTTTGAAATTCACATTTTTACAGTACACTAAGAAGAAAACTCTCTCTTTACTAAAGAAGAAAAACAACTCTAAGATGTGAACTAGAAAAAGGATTTCCAGTGTGGAGGGGCGGTGGTGAATCTCATCCTCCCCTGGGCGGTTCCTGCCTTGGTCCAGCTGCCCGGTCTGCGCTCACTTGAGGGTGGACTTCACCGAGGGGGCTTCCTGGAGGCCCTGGGGGTGGCCCGGGGTCCCTGGGGGTGGGGAGTCAGTCTGCAGCGGTGCTGTGGAAATGCTCCTTGGGATGTTTGAGGGCGGCTAGGATTTGGGATTTTGTGATGTAAATAGAGTACTTTGGGACTGACAATTGTAACCACATTACACACAAATAAACACTGAATTTCAGCGGATTTAGACATCAGCCCCAGCAGCTTTCTCTGCTCCCCCATCAGCCCTTCTACTTGTTCCCCTGGTGTCTGCTTTGAGACCCATCCTTCAGATTGGGGTAAACCCTACTCTGTGCTTCCTTCCAACCGTCCAGACACTTCCTTTTCTCTTCGGTGCATTATTTCACTAAGATGAGTGCAACGTCCGGCTGTGGGATGCCTTTTCAGAGGCCTCCCACAACTCGGTGGGAATCAGCTCTTGTCCCCAACTCCCAAACATGCTCCCCCCAATTCCCTTGCCCTGCACTGAGGCCCAGGCCACCGAAGTCAGAGTCCAATCCAAACTCTGCCCTCAGCTTGCGAGGCCAACTCTCGACCTTCCTTCTAATGGCCTTGGACACAGCTCTCACGAGTGCCAGCTTCGGCCAGCCTCCGCAGGGCGAGGACAGCCGCCTGCTGGAGTCCCTCGCCCACGATCTCCAACGTAACGCAACGTAAGTGTGTGTGGGGAAGGATGGGATTAAGTGGACAACGTTCATTAAACACGCACACCCTGCACCACAAATACACACACCATGCACACAACAGCACACGCAACATATATACACACACCACACCACAGAAATATACACACCACACCACAGAAATATACACACCACACCGCATAAGACATATGCAGACACACACATCACCACCAGACACACCACAGAAATGCACACACCGCACACATAACGCATACATGTGACATACTAAACACACACAGCACACACCACACCATGCACCCCCCCCCACATGCACACACACACACACACACACACACACACACACACACACACCACTGAGCCCCTTGACGGTGCTCCCCGAAGGCGCCTGACACTGGGCCGGCAGGGGCCTGCTCATCCACACCGTGGGACTGTGACTATTCCTAAAACGCCCGTGTCCTTCCCATTTTCTTTTCAGCACTCTCACGTTTTTGCCGCAGGTTCCTTTAAATACAGACGCTTATTTAGTAAGGCAAGTCCCTTTGTTATGAATGGATTTTAAATCCCGAAGAAAATGAATGAAGAAATCAAGGGACCAGTCGGCAAACCAGACAAACCAGGCGCTTAACTTCCAAGGAAGACATTGAAAGATAAGAACGGTAGATTTTTCCCTCCCGTGAGAATAGATTTTTCGCAGAATCCCAGATGATAAAGTGAATGCCACTCAAACGTAGCCAATTGTCGCTCCCCGTGTACAACCGGGGGCTTACAGAAGCTGCGTACGTCTCCTGCAAGCCCCGTCAGCCTGGCGTCTTTGACAGCTCACAAGTGATGGAGAAAATGGCTCAGGAAGCTCTGTCCTCGCCGTCTTGTTATTAGCACAGACCCAGAGCTGAATAACCGAGGTTAGCCCGGCTCCAGGGCCGCACAGCCGACGGCTGACTTCCAACCCCGCCCCCCCACATCTCGGTCAGGCTCGCTGAATCTCCTTGACGCCCGCCGGGCGCCAGCGCGGGTCTGCGCTCACCTTGCTGCACTGGGGAGTAGGCGTTGGTCAGGAAGCGGAAGTGTCCTTTGTTGTACCAGCAGATCAGGGACATGTTCCCCTTCATCTTGATGTGGTACTGGCCCCGGGCCGGGGGGGTGGCCGGGTTGGTGAGCATGGACAGCGGCAGGCCGGTGCAGTCGCTCTTCCTGGAGCTGAGCAGGCCGCAGCAGTAAATCTCTGCGGGGAGAGGGACACACAGTCACACACACGCCATCGTTGCAGATGCCAGCGGCTCCCCACCCCCTGCTTCCCCAAGGAAAGGACCAGAGTGCCCCGGCCTGAGGCTGATGCGTGGGAGACGGGTCCTCTAGAAGTCCCTCTAGAGGAGACTGCCAAAGTTATGGGGTCTTTTATCCCTCTGCTGTCTCCCCTGATGACAATCTGCCCAGGTCTTTCATAAGCATACGCGGTGTGCTAAGATTGTGTGTAAGGCCGTGGGATAAGCAATGGGTCCACGGCACGACAGCAGCTCTCATTAGAACGTTCGTTAGGGGCCAGCCCAGCACTAAGCATGTGCACCCATCACCCCATCTGCATCCAGAAGCTTCTACACTTCGGAGGTTAAGGCACACACGGAGGGTGAGGCCTCCCAGGCTCACAGCTGGGAGGGCAAAGATGGGCATGGAGGCCAGGTGTGTCTTGACGTCCAGACCTCACCATGGCTGTCATCCTAACAGCCTGTCCAAGACTTGGCCTGCCACAGCCAGTCCACACGGCACCCAGGAAGCTGTGTCTAGCGGAACCCCCTGCTCCTCAGAAAGCGAAGTAGAATATAAAAGGAAGAATTATCAGACAATGGGGACGAAAGCAAGTGCTCCTTCTGCAGGTGGGCAGAGAGCTCCCTGAGGGACGAGGAGCTGGGACCTGGCCTCTCAGAGCCGGAGATTCGTGTGGGGTCGAAGGTGGGTCACAGCATCCGGTATGAACAAACGCCCCACTAGGACTCACTAAATTCCACCCTGGACGCCCACTTCGTGGGCCTGCCCCAGCCTGCCGGGCCATCAGGCAGACTGCCTGCCCAGAGGGGGCGTGGGGACCCTGGGGACAGGCTCCTGCCCTCTCCTCTTGGCTGAGGACCGACACGGTGCCATCAGTCACCTGAGCTCACTGCAAATGCCCCGTGCACGATTTCCACATTACTGCATCTCCCTCACCCCGCCCCCCTCGCCCCCGCACTGGGAGGACAATTGGACGAATCCGTTCCCTCTCCCGATTCCCCTTCTCGGAGCCCCTGCCCTGTGTGCAGCAGCCGGCATGCTCGGGTCTAGCACGCTCAAGTCTTGCTGCTGGAAGAAGAGGGCTCCCTGTGTCTCGTAGCTCCGCTCCTAGCAGTTGGATGGAACCACCCAAACTAATCTCGAGATTTAAAAAGAAGAATCTGTTTTTAAAAACAGGGAGGAGGATTATGTGAACAAGAATGTTTTAAATCACTCATCTGGGGCTCAGTCTACCCTACCAGCTGCATTTTCATAGGAGGGAGAGAAGAACATACAGGCAGCACCCTGAGTTTTCCTGCATCCATCCCTACAGGAAAACGGGGCTTATTCTCTGAGTGTCCTTTCTGGCTTCACAAAGTAGTCTGCGTGTGCCCTCAGAGGGACAACCAGACCCTTGCTGTGACGTCTTTCCTCAACCTTGGCTGCCCGTTAGAACCCCCAGGGGGGCGCAGCAGCGCAGACCAATGCGCCCAGAGACTGGGGGTGGGCGCGGCCCTCAGTGACCCCCACGTGGGCAGGATGAAGAAACCACCTCCCTCCGTCGTCACAGAGGAAGCGCGTGATGCCCCGTGTGAGGCGCTTAATAACTTTAGATGCTTCTAAAAATAGGCAAGGAGATCTTTTTAATCTATTATCTAACCTCTCGAGAAAAAATCCAAATTCCACGTCTAATTATTTTCTCCCAGCTAGAAGATTCTCTATCTTCCCCCGAATTCCCTGAACTAAGGAGTGTCCCCTTCTTCTGGGAATCACAGGAGCAGCAGCCCAGTTCTTTGGGAAGCAGGACCGATGGCCCAGGACGGTCCTCTGGCATCCCCACATTGCCTTCCTCCAGGAGCCCGTCTGCACGACTCCGCCACACCCGCACACACACAACGAGCTGCCACGGAGCACAGCACCCGACTCCTGCTCCAGGGTACTGGCCCCGTAACACGCATGTTACCAGGGGCTGCACTGCCATGCACACTGTACCTGTACTCGGACTCACGCAAGCAGGCAGGAGAGGGTGGCAGCCCCGGCTCTCACCACGTGCTCAAACACGGAGAACCCACTGTTCTTCCAAAGTGACTGGTTAATGTGCATGAGAGCTAATTTTCTCTAACTTTACTTCCATGGTCCCTCTTCACATAATCTGCTCTGTCTACGCTTGATTCTTTTAACAAATAAACATTGAGCCATGCTGGGCACCAGTTTGCAGGTAAGTAAGATGCAGTCCAGGCTGGCAAGGAGCACTGAGTCCCAGGCCGCTTCCTCACCACAGCTGCCGACACCCCAGGACGTAAGCTGTCTGCTCCCTATTGTTTAGCAGGATCTGGTTCTAAGGCCAGATGTCAGGTCTGTGCTGAGCAAAAGGTCTGCAATGCTAGCGGCTGCTATAGATGAGAGGGCGCTTTTTGTGCTTCTCCTGCGTGGACTAGACATAAATCCCCAGATGTAGAACAGAGAGAGACAAATGCAGCTTGCCACAGGGCTCCCTGACCTGGTCCTGATCTTCCTCCTCTGCAGTTACCATTTCTGCCAGAGCCATGGAGGGCCTTCCCAGTCTCTTTGCAATGAATGAACCAAGCATCTTAGAACCCAGGAACCCAGGACCTTTCCAAGGCCACTGTGTCACTCCCTGGCTTCACGCAGTTCTTGTCTGTCCACTGGGAAGGGGCCACATTACAGGTGGTAAGTGAGTTCAGGAAACTTCCTGAACTTTGCTAGGAGCTGTGCCTAGGAAACACAGGCTTGGCCACAGCTTTAGGACAAAGGACACACAAAGAAGTGCCCTGAAGACTGGGCCTCGTGCCAACACATCCTCCAGGCTGTGACCCCATGACTCCTTGAGATCTCTAGTGCCCGGAGGGTCCTGGCACGCAGGGTGGCTGAGATGCAGCTGTTCCCTCAAGGAAGGGCCTCCTTGCTGGCATCCGGTGGTGTGTGCCAGCCCCGCCACACCTGCGCCCCCGCCCAGACCTCTCCCACCATGTCCCCAGCAGAGGCGGGGGCCCTGTTCCCACTGGCTCTGCACTCAACAAACCTTGCTTCTCAAACTCTTCAAACAGGGTCAGGCTGGTGATGCTGGGCCCCGTGAAGATGATGTAGTTCTTGCCCGCTGCGTTCCGGCACAAGCTCCGGGCCACCATGCTGTGCAGCTGGGGCTTATTCTTCAGCGCGTCCAGGCCGTCCGGGCCCCCGCCTTCCTTCAGGTGGACGTAAATCTGTAACAGACACACACGGGTCAGGAGTCCAAAAGCTTGGGAAGCAGGGGGCTCTGTGGTTAGGCAACAGCTCGTGGAAAAGCCACCCCCATCATCCCCTCAGCTCACAGAGGTTTCAGGTCACCCCTAAGGCCACCCCGCAGCTCAGGTGGCTGGTGACTCAGCCCCAGATGCTTCCATCTGGACAGCCCACGGCAGAGAAGGAAGAGGACAAGCAGTTACAAGGAACGACCCCAGCAGGCCAGGTCAATGCAGACATGCCCCTAGCTCTGACAGACACACGAGAGTGACTTAAATTTGCCATGAATAAAATTAAAGCCTAGCTCACCTGTTAGGAATACATTTGCCTGTGCACTTTCCATTTGAACACAGCGTTTGAATTTACAAAGTGTGTTCACGGTGACTGTTTCGTTTGTTCTGTATGGTGACCCCCAAAAGGCAGGTGGATTCACCTCGTGGTGTAGCGGAAGACACAGGATTGAGGGTTAAAAATCCATCTGAGGGCTCAGGGCCAGCAAAAAGGACATACTAGACTTAGTAAGAAATCGGGTCTCTTTGGAGACTTACTTAAAGTAAGCAATTTCTAAACTCTGTGTCCCGTGCTGCCCCCACAAACATCAGAGGGGCAGACACGGGAAAGGGAATGGATTCGAGAAGCTCCCGGTGCTCCCCATGGCTGATGGAGCCGTGAAGAATTAACCACATGGCTGTTAACCGCTGCCTCCTTTAGGGAGAACAGTTGTTCTCATGGAATGTTCCGGGTGCCTTTGCTGGCATCAGTCCACAAGCTAATAGGGCTCCCCCGTGCCTGTCCCTGTGTTTTTGAGGAGCACACTGACCCTCGCAGTGTGTCACGGTGAACCCTGACTGTCGCGGAGGCTCAGACCGGCTACATGAAAGGCTGCTCCGTGCAAAACGCCAGTGACATCTCCGCTGAGAAACATGGATGTGGACCGCTTGGAGGACCCAGTTCACCCACTTGCACCTGTGCTTACTCAAACGACTTTGGAGGATCACTTGCAAAATATGGGCGACTGATGTTGTTAGGGCAGAGGAGAGCAAGTGAACGAAGGTCTGATTCTACAGCAGCTCCTTTCGGAGGGCAGATCCTGTCACTAACACACGCCTGGGTGTCCTCAGGGGGAACCGACTCTCTGCCAGGCCATGGCTTGCTGCACGTTTTTGGAGACAACTCGGCAGATCTTTGGTACTTTGGGTCTTTGTGCCTTTTCCAAATACTACCTCACTTCCCAGAAGGAATCTCTTGATGGAGATCAAAACACTGAGATTAGGAAGGCAACTGCCTCTGCCACACGACCCCTCCCATCTTCAAAGCCAGCAACGGAGACTCTTCTCTGCCATCTCTCCCGAGCTTGCAACCTCTTTTCTGCCAGGAAGAGCCCAGTTCTTTTGAAGGGCTTACCTGGTTAGGCTGGGCCCACACAGGATAGTTTCCTGTAACTGATTTAGGACCATAACACACTTGCAAAATCAAAACCCCTTCAGAGTAGCACCTGCATTAGTGTGTGTGCACATCAGTGGGCAGGAGTCTCGTGAGTATCTTGGAGTTCTGTCTCCCACACGCTGGGCATATTGCTTCCACACCAGGCATTTCTATGCACGTGAAAACCCCAAACCCTTAGGAGACAAACGGAGTGCCCTCCCATCTCATCAAAACCAGCAGAGCAAAGGCAATGTCAACATTATTCCCTGGGAAATAGACTGATTTCAACGAACTTCCACATAGACCAGCAGTGAACAACACCTTCCCTGCCCAAACACCCAGTGGTAGTGGGGATTTGGGGAAATGAGCACTGAGTTAATTTGATATAAACATGTATAATCTTTCCATAGGGAAATTTTGCCACATGAATCAAAAACCTTGAAGTACGGTCACTGTGGAAAACAGTACAGAAGTTCCTCAAAAAATTAAAAATAGAACAACCATATGATCCACCAACGGGGCCCCCTTCTGGGAAATGAAACTGGTAAGTGTCCATCAATGAACAAATGGATAAAGAAACTGTGGTGTATATATGTACAATGGAATATGATTCATTTAAAAAGAAGGAAATCTTGCCATTTGCAACATCGTAGATAAACCTAGAGGACATTAAGCTAAGTGAAATAAGCCAGGCACAGAAAGATAAATATTATAATAACTTACTTCCATGGGGACTCTAAAAAACTTAACTCATAGAAGTAGAGAAGAGAATGGTGTTTACCAGGGGCTGGGGGGGTGGAGGTGGGGTGGGAAAGATGTTGGTCAAAGGATACAAAATTTCAGTTAGATAGGAGGAGTAAGTCCAAGAGATCTACTGTACCATACCATATGGTGACTGTAGTAAATAACAATGTATTCTTGAAAATTGCCAAAAGAGATTTTAAGTGTTCTCATCACAAAAAATAAGTATGTGATATAATGCATGTTAATTAGCTTAATTTAGCCATTCCACAATGTATATATATTTCAAAATATGTTGTACATAATACATATAATTTTTATTTGTCAATTAAAAAATAAGTTTTAAAAAAGCTTAAGATATATTCATGCTAGTTTACTCATAAGTTCCCCTTTTAGGAATTCGACCCAAGATAACAATCAGAAATGTACCAGAGGATTTATATATATAACACCATGTCCATCCCAGAGATTTTTATAAAAGCAAAAAAACTGGCAATGACCTAACAAGGAGGAGACTGGTTAAAATTATATATGCAGGTATAATGGAATCTGGTATACTTTTAAAAAAACCATCATGTAGAAAAAATATTTAATAACATAGAAAATGTTCACAGTATCCTTGGAAATGAAGTAGCCAGATTATAAAATGGTTCAAATGTGCGTGTGTTTATAGATATATGCTGACTATCTCGAGTGGCTATTTCTTTATAATAAGCTGTTTATTGGAATTATAAATATTCTGGGCTTTTTATGTTTTTGACGCTAAACATAGAATACAATTTAATCAGAAGACACATTAAATATAAAAGAACTTCCCTATCAGGATGACCCCAGCATAGGCATATTTGGAACTCGCAGTACTTATAGGATCTAGGTGAGATGTCGTTAACGTGCACCGTGCTTAGCACATGCCTGGAGATGACGACGACTCTTAGAATGAGGGCAGCCTCTCCTCTCCTGAGATTAACACATTTTCCCTAACGCCAATGACGGGCAGCTGAGAGCTCATGACCCTGGGGCGTTCGGGAAGTCCTGCTGTGGGACCATCTTCGAGTTACTCAGCCTCAGGTGTCCACACAGGCACATCTGAACACCAGCATTTTTCCGGTCTCCAGCCAGTCTCTTCCCATGGGAGGTCACCAGAGAAGAGAACGGTCACTGAGCCAAAGGCCTCTCTGCTCTTATTAGGGAACCTGGAAGAAAGCCGTGGCCAAAAAGTGGCACCAGGGAGAGTCCCAAATTTGTGGTGTATATTAGTATAAAATAATGAATTTTTTTTAGTGAATATAAAATAGAACCTACATTTAAATAAGTAATGAAAAACAGTAACCTTGAAAGTCCCAGCTGAGGAGCATGGTTTAGAAAGAACTGTTAGTAGGGCAGTCAGAATCTGGCCAAGAGAAGGCTCAGTCCAACAGGTGCTGCGTGGTCTGATGGTCACCTGGGTCCAGCACCCACAGGGCTTGGTTTGCTTTCATAACTTCAGCTGGTCTAGACGGCAATTTGTTTCCCTTAGGTAGGTGAGTGACCTCCAATGGAGTCTTACCCACCCATGCACCACTGCTACAACTGCTAAAGACAGACCAAGGATTGCGTCCAGATTCGAGACTACTCCCAGGAATCCTGTCAGTACTCTGGGAAAAGGCAGTGTCGCTGGAAACCCACACGCACATTCAGACGCCGTGTTGGGTGTGTTCTGTAAGAGCTCCCAAAAAACAATGCCGAAGGGAAACACCGTTCACTTGGATAGGTCATTGCTTGCCAGTCTGCTGGTCTGCTTTTAAAAAAGTCAGACCTCTCCCTAGACACATTTTCAGAGAGAACCATCATACTAAAACAGTTCTACCAACATGCACAGACAGGTGATCTTCCATCACGGGGCAAAACGGAGTTTGCTAGAGATACTTTTACTATCTGGGCTGCAGGCTTGTGTGACAGGACAATGTACCTTTCGGTTGCCAAGCTTTTCGCTTTTCCTAAGGAAGCTTTTCTTGCTCCTATGATTTCTTAATTTTTAAATACATAGATTTACTGATATATGGTATTAAACTTTGCCCCGGGATGTTATTACTAATGTTGCATAATTTATACTGACATTACGACAGAAAGCATCTTAGGAAATACAGATTATAGTAGTTATACCCTGGGGGACACACACACACACAACACACGACATTTATCTTAGCCCTACTTCTGAAATGTCCCAAAACCCTGAGAGGCAGGACCTAGTTCATCTTTCCCCCCAACTTCTCAAGAAGGCACTAGGGCCAGCTGCAGTAACTAAGGGACTTAGAGGTCATCAAGACACATCAGCTGATACTTCCACGAAGCTGTCACTAGAGTGCAGGTGGCCTCCTGACTCTAAAATAAAGAACTGGAGAAAACCTTGTTCAGCTATACTGGTCTTGACCAGTGGCCGTACTTCTCTTACAGAACAAAGAGAATCAGGTTTCCCCACTGTTGGTACAGAGCATATCTGGGGACATGGACACCACATATTAGGGACTGGTGGTCCTTTGCTTGGGACTTTCACTGCTAGCTGTGCCAGGAGCCGTGGGGAAATAGCACGAGAACACGTGATCGGCATGCACTGAAAGGATGCAGAACAAGATCACAGAGATATGTGTGGTTGTCATCTGGGACATCTGCGTGGCACAGCCATGAAATTCAAATGATATTCACCCACGAGAGGAACTGGAGACAGTGAGAGTGAGTGTGGGACCGGACGGGCACGGGCTCCATCATTTACTGGCTTGTAGGACGTGGAGCACGTCACTTATTGCTCTGAGCCTTAGTTTCCTCGTCTGGAAGGACAGTAACATTGTATGGAGGCCACTGCCTTTAAGCGGAGGTTATGCACACAGAAGTGATTTTTTAATATAGCAAAGCTCTACACCTACGCTGCCTAATGTGATTACCTGTAGACACACGTGACTGTTTCAATTTACATTTAAATGAACTAAAATGAAAAATTCAGTTCCTCAGCCACACTGGTCACATTGCAAGTAGTCAATGGTCACAGGAGGCTAGTGGCTGCAGTTATGGAGAGCGCAGGTATGAAATACTTCCATCGTCGCGGAGACCTACTGAACGGTGCTGTGATGCCAGCCTCATTCATCAGCCGGGGTTTCCAGCAAAGTCTCTAGGTTGCCACCGCATTGACAAATTTATCTCTCATTGCCTCCCATCCTGACCATGACTGGGGAGAGCTATGCACTGGGTTTTCCTCGGCCCCTCTCCTCCCTAGCTGCACCGTCAACGCCATTGACCCCTGCGGGGCTTCGCTCTCCACTCGTCCCAAAGCTCAGAGCCTGGGAGCCTCTTCCAAAGTGATGGCTGGAGGAGGGCCAGGTGCCAGCACGCTCGGGCTCTTTGTTTGCACTCATGACAGTGCAGTTACAGAGTCTGAGTTCCTGGGGACAGGGCCAGGATTTAGTCTGATCCAGGCAGGCCCTGGAACCCTCATCTGGGCATTAATAATTTATTGTCATCATTGAACCCCTATTTGGTAAGGAGGCCTGCGAAGATCAACCCCATTCGAAAGACCAGGAAAGAAGGTCGTTCTCAGCTACTTGCTCAAGGACAGAGAGGTCTCTAGTGTTGTCCTGTAACTCAGGCAATTCCACCCTGGAACATCACCACACCGGATGAGAAGGATTTCACACCAGCATCCTCTGCGCTGCACAGTTAAACAAATGGACAAGTGTCCTGCCCCGCCCAGCTTCCGACTGCACAAGCACAACTCACTCTAGCCAATCGATTCTGCTCTGACCCTCACTTTCAGAGCTAATCCAGTTCGTTATACATCAGGAGTAAATGATTTCCTTTACTTCATACACTGAAAAAAAAAAAAAAGATTAAAAGTTGAATAAGGGGGGAAAAACCCCTGTTGTGCAACTTCACTAAATAATAAGTACGAGGCTGTCCGGAAAGTATCCAGCCATGTAACCGTCTCGTTATATCAGCAATGGCTGGATACTTTCAGACAGCCCTCTATGTCTCAAAAGAAGAGAAATTAGTGACCACTGATGCTAGAACACTGTCCTACCAGCAGTCAAGCTGGATGAGAAAGAAATGTCTGGATTTTGGTTAAACTGGGAAAAGCTTCTGCCTTCGGGAGACAGCACAGACGAGTGGTCAGGAGGGCGTCGGGGGCAGGAAAGGCTGGTTTAACCCCAGGGCTGCTGCTCTACACACGTGACCTCGGCAAGGGAGTCAACCTCTCTGTGCCTCGGTTTCCTCACTGAGACACGGGGGCAGTGACATTACCCACCTCAGAAGGTCGTTGTGAGGGGAAAGCGAGTAATATACATGCAGTGCTTAAGCACGACGCCTGGCACACGGCAGAGCCTCTGCGAACCATCCTTTCCTGAACACCGGACGCTGTCAAGATCCACAGACTAGACTGCAGAGAGGAAAGGGGCTTCCAGATCAGCTAGTTTGCCAACGTGGGGTGTGTGGACCTCCTTCAGGGCGCCCCTCACAGACCGTCCACGATGCCCGCAGCGGGCAGGAAGCAGGGGTCCTTTGCTGAGTTTCCATCTCGAGTTCTCCCTTCTGAAGCCCGCTCACTCCACAGAATGCCAGTTCAGGCAGTGAACCCGAAGCCCTTCCTGCACCGAGCAGGCGTGCCGTTCAGAATCGCTCTGCCTCTCCACGGCACAACAGCCACCAGCCCTCAGAAGACAGGTCAGCTCCGGGCACCTGCCCAGCGTCTGTTCCTCTGCCAGCCCTCGCCGGAAACCCTCTCACGTTGCGGAGGCAGGCGCCTAGCCCAACACAACCTAACAGGAGAAACCTGCTCTTTTAGACCATCGTTAGAAATTAGTGGACCTTTTTCTTCTCCCCCAGAGAATCTCAGTGTTCCATTAATCACCGAAGGTTGAAAGACGCTAACTAACCTGTTGGCCGATT
>NW_012152618.1:8054618-8124732 GCF_000956105.1 Propithecus coquereli | reverse complement strand
TAAAAAAAAAAAAGATTAAAAGTTGAATAAGGGGGGAAAAACCCCTGTTGTGCAACTTCACTAAATAATAAGTACGAGGTTGTCCGGAAAGTATCCAGCCATGTAACCGTCTCATTACATCAGCAATGGCTGGATACTTCCAGACAGCCCTCTATGTCTCAAAAGAAGAGAAATGAGTGACCACTGATGCTAGAACACTGTCCTACCAGCAGTCAAGCTGGATGAGAAAGAAATGTCTGGATTTTGGTTAAACTGAGAAAAGCTTCTGCCTTCGGGAGACAGCACAGACGAGTGGTCAGGAGGGCGTCGGGGGCAGGAAAGGCTGGTTTAACCCCAGGGCTCCTGCTCTACACACATGACCTCGGCAAGGGAGTCAACCTCTCTGTGCCTCGGTTTCCTCACTGAGACACGGGGGCAGTGACATTACTGACCTCAGAAGGCCATTGTGAGGGGAAAGCGAGTAATACACATGCAGTGCTTAAGCACGACGCCTGGCACACGGCAGAGCCTCTGCGAACCATCCTTTCCTGAACACCGGACGCTGTCAAGATCCACAGACTAGACTGCAGAGAGGAAAGGGGCTTCCAGATCAGCTAGTTTGCCAACACGGGGTGTGTGGACCTCCTTCAGGGCGCCCCTCACAGACCGTCCACGATGCCCGCGGCGGGCAGGAAGCAGGGGTCCTTTGCTGAGTTTCCATCTCGAGTTCTCCCTTCTGAAGCCCGCTCACTCCGCAGAATGCCAGTTCAGGCAGTGAACCCGAAGCCCTTCTTGCACCGAGCAGGCGTGCCGTTCAGAATCGCTCTGCCTCTCCACGGCACAACAGCCACCAGCCCTCAGAAGACAGGTCAGCTCCGGGCACCTGCCCAGCGTCTGTTCCTCTGCCAACCCTCGCCGGAAACCCTGGGTCTCACGTTGCGGAGGCAGGCGCCTAGCCCAACACAACCTAACAGGAGAAACCTGCTCTTTTAGACCATCGTTAGAAATTAGTGGACCTTTTTCTTCTCCCCCAGAGAATCTCAGTGTTCCATTAATCACCGAAGGTTGAAAGACGCTAACTAACCTGTTGGCCGATTTCCCCAGTGGCTTCTCGATCTTCTTGACATTGTAGAGCCTGAACAGCAGCCTCTCCAGAGACGGTCCCTGTTTGGCCCACAGAAAGGTCACAAGGCTTCTAGGATGAGCGACCTTGACATCTCGGACTAAGGAATGGCAACCACCCAAGTACATGACTTTCCCCCAACACCAGAAGTTTCATCCTCTGTATAAATCTCTCCTTTTACTGCTCCTCTGCTCGCAGGGGAGCCCACACATGAGGGGACAGGAGTGGAACCTTGGCTGGCTCCCCTGCTCACCCCCCTCTGCAAATAGGGCAAAAGGCTGGAGGGTGTGTTGGGGTTGGGGTCAGTTCTCAGCCGGTCTGTGACACAGAACAAGTACCAATGGTCCCCGACTTGACGATGGTTGACTTACAATTTTTCGACTTTATGATAGTGTAAAAGTGATACACATTTAGTAGAAACAGTACTCTTTTGAACTTTGATTTTTTCGCTTGGGCTAGCACTATGTGGTACGATTCTCTGCTGCAGTGCTGGCCGCGGCAGTGAGCCACCCGATCAGGAGGACCAGCACCCTGCACCCTCCAGCGCGGTGCTGCCTGGTGAGTCTCCTCGACTGTATCCCCGGCAAGTGCGCTGGGGGTGTTTAAGGCAGGCGGGGCTACGCTGTGATGTCCGGTAGGCCAGCTGTATTAAATGCACTTTCCACTTGCAATATTTTCAACTTCCTACCGGTTTACCGGGATATAACCCCACGGCAAGTTGAGGAGCATCTGCACACTGTCGAGTGCACTGCAGCATCTCACCTGGAAACGGCAGTGATGTGCCAAACAAGGAGTTATCTGTGGCCGCACAGAGAACCCAAGGAGCAAGTATGTCTCAGGATTTCCAGAACCCTGCTTTACAAATGACTCCTGCCTGCTTACTCTTGTCTCTCCAACGCTGTTAAAACCTGGAGTTGTGAGCCTAACGCTCCTCCACGGGATTGCCACGCGTGCCAGGGTGTGGGCACGTAGGACAAAAACGGGGCCTGCCCGGCCTGGAGGATTTCCCACTGTGGATACATCACTTGGATCCCCCTGCCCCTCCTGAAATGGACACTTCAAAGGGGAGCCCCAGAAACTTTCCACTCGGGCGCCCATGCATTCG
Source organism: Propithecus coquereli (assembly GCF_000956105.1). Lineage (NCBI taxonomy): Eukaryota > Metazoa > Chordata > Mammalia > Primates > Indriidae > Propithecus > Propithecus coquereli. Next base: position 8,122,525 of record NW_012152618.1, on the reverse strand, counting down.
ATGCCCTGAGCCTGGTGTGGTGGGGGTGGCAGGGCTAGGGCCACCTGTTTCCTTCTCCCTCCTGAGAGAGTCCTGGTGGCAGCACGTGGGTGGAGCAGAGGGCCGCAGAAGGGGAGCCAGCCCCTTACTCACTGCCTACCAGCCTTGAGATTCGGGGGGAATTACTTTGTCTCCGAGCGCTCTGATTCTCCCATGTATAAAATAAGGACAGCAACATACTTCTCAAAGGGTGTGCGACGTTGAGTAGATGTGTCTTGGTGCCTGGCTTGTGGCGAGAGCTCAGTGAACACAGAGTTCACCGCTGTGTTTTTCTCTGGCATAGCATACACCTTGCTGTGCATGCCTCTGGGGGCCTTTCTGAGCCATACTCTGCTCATACACCTCTAGTACCGCATTTGTCACACTGTGTTGGCGAGTATTTTTAATGTGCTCGTCTCTCCTACTAGAGAGGCAGTGTGGGCTCCATGTATCTCTCAGCCTGAGGTGTCAAGCACAAAGTTAACTCCAGGAAGGCGTGGTTAAGAACTGTGCAGGGCTTATCTTGTCTATTTTGTAAACTCCTTCAAAATAGGGATCTTAGACTCCAAATCTTAAAAAAAAAAAAATAAAAGACAGAAAGACCTTAGGCTTTACAAAAGCAACACTGAAGAAGCCCCTCTAGCTCAGAATCCTGGGTGGTCAGCAGTGAACCTGACCCAAAAAGCAAACAAGTGCACGTAAGCCAGGTGGGCCAGAGGAAACTTCTCTGCAGTAGCCGGGCTTCCGCTGACACACGGAAGAAATGTGTGTACGCGTGCATAGATGTATTATGTATGGAGGGGGAAGGGAAGTGGGCAGGGTAAGAGACCGAGACACTGGCTCATGCAGTTATAGAGGCTGCCAAGTCCAAAATTTGCAGGAAGCCTAGCAGGCTGGGGGTGGGACCCAGGGAAGAGTTGCAGCCCAAGTCTGAAGGCCATCTGTGGCTGAATTCCCTCTCCAGGGGGTACGCCAATCATTTTCCTACAGGCTTCAACTGATTGGATAAGGCCCACTCACTTTTTTTTTTTTTTTTTGAGTAAAGCAGAGAGTAATCTGCTTTACTCAAAACCTACTGATTTAAATGTTAATTCCATCTAAAAAAAAAATACCTTCCCAGCAACATCTAGACTGCAGTTTGACCAAACGAGTGGGTGCCGTGGCCCAGCCAAGGTGACACATGAAATTAACCATCACACCTCCAAGCCCTGCTGATGCCAGGAGGTGGAGTGAGAATGCCAGGTTAGGCGACACATGAAGAATAGGCACTCACCCCTGCAGGGCCAGGAGTGCTACAAGTGACCGTGAGCACCGCTCCTGCATGGAACGCGCATGGACAGCAATAGGCCCAGGGCTGGGGAGCACACGCACCGTCTGTGCCACTCATCTGCCCTCCCTGGGAGCCCCACAGGCATGGCACTCGGAGCAGCTGAGACTGTGGCCAACCTGACCCAGGGAAATGAGACAAGCTTCAGGGTGGATGCAGCACAGAGAGTTCAACTAGACCAAGGCTCCGGGGCAGCCCCTCCTCTGAGCTCCTGCCATGCCGACGGCAAATCTAGCAGGCGCCTTCATCCGTGGGACACTGACTGCCCCCAAATGTCAGTGTACCATCCCCCAGCTGAGGGATAAGCTCCCGTCTGCGGGGATGAAGATGTTCTGGAGATGGATGGAGGTGATGGCTGTACAACAATGTGAATGTCTTATGCCACTGAATTGTACACTTAACAATAGTTAAAATGGAAAATTTTATGTTGTATGTATTTTATTACGAAAAAAAAAAGCCATGTTCCTGGAGGACAGGATATTCCCCATAGTACGCAATCCATACACCAGTCCCCACCATTCCCCGTATCAAGTTGACCAGCCTGTCAAAGCCCCAAGGCCTGGTCCCACATGCGGTAGTATTCCGCTTCCCAGAGTAACGTGGACGGCCTCGTCTGATAGCTCCCGTAGGCCTTGGGCACACGTTAGCATCTGTGCATATTTTTGATCCATTTTCGAGAGTTTGGTGCATGGTGAAACACCAGGATACACGTTTTGGATCCAAGGACTTTTAAGGGAAGCAGCCTGCAGGAGAGCCCTATGAAGGCCGCGTGGGAGATGAGGCCCACCAATCTGAATCCGAGCTGGCGCCTCTGTTAAGGGATTGCTGGAAGGAGCCTTGGCAGAGGGATATGGGGACAGATGAGGCAGTGCCACTTTACCGACTGGAGAGGCATTTATGGGACCATCTGACTCCTGCTCTGCAGCCTCCAAGCCGTGTCTGCTCTCATCTGATTACTTCTTTCTCCTTGAAACTTCTGACTCCTTACTTCTTGCATTCTCAGAAATGGAAGGTATTAACCTCTTTAATTTTCAGAATGACAGTTAATCTCTTCTTCCCATGTCCAACCGACCACATACCTCCCTATATTCTCTTAGTTAAATCACATAAGATTTTGAACCACTTTCATCTGACTCTAAGATTTCCCTTCACATGAATTCAAGAGCATTAAACCTATACAAATATTGAAATATATTGGAGTTCTTCTTTTCTATATTTCTTTTTAAATGAGACAGGGTCTTGCTGTGTTGCCCAGGCTGGTCTCGAACTCCTCAGCCCAAGTGGTCCTCCCATCTCAGCCTCCTGAGTAGCTGGGACTATAGGCGTGAGTCACTGCACCTGGCTACTATACTGGTGTTCTCCTGAGCGCCATCATCGTCATTATCTCTGTCCAGCTGTCAGTTTGCCTCCTTCTCTCCCAGGTGCCTTGGTGGGATAAATTCACCCCGTCTGAGCAGCAGGTAAGGTGAACGGGCTGTACTTAGCTCCTGCTCAACTTTCCTGCTGACCTTTTCTGGGACCACCGACCAATTTGGAATTTATCTATCTCACTTACCCCTTGATCTAGAATCTTCCATGTAGAGCTAATCATCACTCTGGCCCTACCTCACAAGAACACAGTCGGGCCAGTCAAAGGTTTAGAGTCTTGGCAGGATGAAGCTACAAAACTGAAGCAAGACCTTGGTCCCCCCTGAAACTCACCACTGCCCTTCGTGGTTTGCAACGGAGGTAACAGGGAGAAAGTTATCCGGTCAGCTGTGCAGACTGTAACAGTAGGCCCCTGGGTCGGTTATGGTACATACGAAAACAACCCGAAGTCTTTAACCTTTTACTAAGCTCTTGGGTGTTCAGAACTCAGGTGATGTTGCCTGGGCGTTTTCTCACAGCCAAGGCAGTGAAACCGCAGGAGGATAACCATGCACGTGACCCTTCAACCTTCACGCACCCCTGCATCCCGCGGCCAAGCAAAACATATGGGCAATCTCCGCACTGGGAGGGGTGGGGCAGCCGTCACCTCCAGCGAGCAGCACAGTGGAATGGCAAAGGGCCATGAACACAGCCAGCCAGCAGCTGCACTTCTCCAGTGGAAAGTCATTTAGAAGAGCTCAACGTATCTGAGAAAGTACAATCCCGAAAACATCCTTGTGTATACAACCCCAGGGTGACATTTACAAAGAGGGCCACGGACTCTTGCAACAGCAGGGACCTCTCTGGGTACCTAATCCCATCCCTTCAGTTCCTAGAGAAGGACGCCAAGATCTGGAGCGATGGAGGGGATGGCCATGTCCACGGGGAAGCAGTGGCAGGAGCTGGCACTGCCGATGTGCTCAGGGGGCCGAGGAGGAAGAGGCAGCTTGGGGGCCCCGGGGGCGGGGGGAAGCAGCATTAAGTGCTGATTCTGAGATTTCCCTTCAGATGAATTCAAGAGCATTAAATCTATAAAAATATTGAAACTGAAATGTTTTGGAGTTCTTTTGAAAATTATTTAATTTTTTAAAAAAAATTAAAAGCCACTTGAAGCCAAGATGGAAATAAGGTGAATGGTCAAACTTAGAAATATCATTTGGGATTTAATTTTTTAAAAAAAATGAGACAGGGTCTCACTATGTTGCAGGTAACCTCTGCGAGCCTAAGCTGCCTCACGTGGGAAATGGGGCTAAATGCCCCGGACTCTGCGTCTCCCCAGGCTGTGGTGCGAAGGGAGGAGCCGGAGGTGTGAGAGCTCGGGTGGGACGGCTGCACCCGTCCCGACCTTCCAAAGCTGTCAAACCAGGATCAGCAGCTGGAGAACCAGGAGAAGGGACAGGACACTAAAAAGAAGCCGTCCCCAGGCCACGTGGCTCCTCACAGGCAGAGATGTCCCTTCCCTGCTGTGTGCCCAGGAGCAGAGATGGGAAGGGGAGGCTGAGAGAGCTCTCGCTCAGCCTGTCACTGGAGGGGAACTGCTGCCTTCCCTCGTGCGTCTGAGCCGCCCCTGGCGACGGGGACGCTAGACTGCTTTGACTGGGAGCTGCCAGCTTCAATTCTAGCTTCTAAAAACAACCCCTCTTCTGCCGCAAAGCCTCCTAGAATCACAGAGCCTTAGAAGTAAAAGGAAATTTCGAGATGCCAGCCCAAACTTCTCATAGATGGGGGTTTTATCGATTTTATACAAGAGGGAAAGGACCTGTACTGAAAGAGACTTGTGGCCTGGCCAGGGAATGGACATGATTTCCAGGTACTCACCAACTTTGGGGTGAAAAGGAAATGGTGTCAGAGGCACACAGAACCCGCGGGCGAACGTTTATTCACAAGCTGGGTGCTGGGCACAATGCTTGCAGGTAACGGGGACTCCGTTAATATTTACTGAAAGAACGAACGAATGTGCCTGGGCAGGGCTTATATAAGATGAACTGACACATTTGTACCCTACGGGTACATCGCCGAGGACACCACGGAAGTGGCAGAGGCCCCTGGAGAATGCCGGGGCCCAGGCTGTACATCCAAGGGTGAGCGAACCTCATTGTGGCAACTCCCCAAAATCTACGCACAAGCAGAGCCCCAGGGTCTGCTGGAGATCCTGGCCCCAGCCCGGCCCGGAGGCCCCTGACACACAGGAGGAGGCTGGGACGGCGCTGCCGAGGGCAGGCAAACCTGGGGCGCGGCGCGTCACGTCCCTGCTGTGCTCCGATGCGGTGAGCAGACGCTCTTCCCGCGACTCCTTCTCTGGCTCAGGGAAGAAGGAAGAGCAAAAACCCTGCACCTTCGGTCCCGGGGCTGCCAAGCAGGAGCAGCGAGTGGGGTCGGCCATCACCACAGGGCCGGCCTGCCTGTCCAGTGAGAGCAGTGTCCCCGAGCAGCACGCGTGAGAAACCAGCTCAGGCAGAGAGATGTCGCCTAGGTGCCACACTCTGCTTTCCACCTTCCCACCTCTCCTTTTGTGTGCCCCACTGCTCCGGGCAGCTCAACATCTGATGCTTTTTCTGGAGCTGAGCTCGGGGACCTCTTCTAAAACACGCGCCCAAGTCTGCCGCCCGCCCGCCCGCTCAAAGGGCCGATGACTCAGGCACATGCTCCGGGGACAGCACATTTCACAGCTGGCTGTTAGTGGCTGGGAAGAAGGCATCCTGGACAGTGGAAGGTAGGGCTGACTCCTGGCAGGGGTGGGGTGTGGGGAGGGACTTCCAGGCCACAAGTCTCAAAGCCACAAGTCCACAGTCTTGAGGGACAGCCTCCAGTCACTTCCAATGACTGTATGTTTGGGTGACGCCTCTGGCCAACACTGTTAGGACCCGAGCCTTGATGAGTCGTTTACCGAGATGGGCTGGAGAGTGGAGAAGGAACATGCAGGGGACACAGCCGATCATGGCAGTGGCCTCTCCAGGGATGGCTACCCAGCTGCCTTGAAGGATGGGGAGGGATTGGGGTGGGGGGAAAAGCGGCAGCCCAGCCCCAGCCCCCGCTGGCGCATCTGGGTAGACTTTGACACACAGCAAAAGGCCAAGTGACCAAGTTCTTGGTCACCGAATGGGCCCAAGGTCCCCTGACTGCCTTCCCTGACCCTCCCTGGCCCAGCCCAGGGCTCACCTGGATGATGAAGCCAGTGGAAGAGCACTGTCTGACCCAGAGGCTGAATTTCCGCTTTTTCCTCTTGCGCAGCTCACGCTCTGTGCACGTGGCAATGAACACGGGGTCCTCGTCGATCAGGGGTTCATGTAGCACCTGCCAGGAGGGAAAAAGCAGAGGCTCTAATGAAAGGCAGGGTGAGCCCCAATCCAATCTCTGACTTTGAGCAGCTGTGCAACTTTAATTAAGTTACTTTACCTCTCTGGTCCTGGCTCTCCTTACCTATCAATATCTACACTGATGTTTTAGGGAGGAGTCAGTAAGAAACCGTACGCAAAGTACTTAGCACCGGCCCTGGCATACGGCGGATACTCTCAATGGAAATTATTATTGTTGTTGTTGTTATTGGCCTAATGTACCTAGTCTGACTCTCACTTGGTAGTGGGACCTCTGCAGGGGTCCTCTGGCTGGACACGTCCAGCAGTGGGCACCTGCTTCGTTTCAAGGAAGCCCTTTCCACTGATGGGCAGCTCCAGCTGCTAGAAAGTTCTTTCCCGCACCGATTCAAATTTACCTGTATTTCACTGAAGCCTATTGACCTGGCGTCTCCCTGAGAGAAACAATGAAACATACTGTTTAAAAGATTTCCGAGACAGCTCTCATGTCGGCTCACAGCCTCCCTTTCCCAGGCTGAACATTCTCCTTCCAGAAACCATTTGGCAGATGACCCAGTTCCCGTGGCCTCGCTGCGACACGCGGCTCCGGCTCCCCTCTGGGTGTCCTGTCCTTTCTGACAAGACCCCCAGGGCGAGTTTCAAATTTATCTGTTTCAACTTCTTGACAACATGGCTACATGACTTTTTCAATGACGAGACAACAAAGTAAAAAGAAATGGCATAATAAAAATAGGCTCCAAGGGGCGTCAAAGTTTTATTTCTTCAGGCTAAAGCTTTTTTGCGAGATTTTCCAGTAAGTTTTAGGAATGTGCTATAGTCCCCTCCCTAATCCTATTTCAAGCTTAATTATGGATTGGAGTGTATATCCGTAGCAAACTGAAATACAGCGTTTAGGAAATGATGTGATTCAAGAGCTCTACGTGATGCACTAGATCAGGGGTCAGCAAACCACGGCCGAGTCTGGCCACCTCCTGTCTCGTAAGTGAAGTTTTACCAGAACACTGCCTGTGCCTTTGTTTACACCTTATCTATGGCTGCTGTGGGGCTACCATGACAGAAGTGACAAGATATAGCAGAGGTCATATGGCCCATACAAAGTCTAAAATACTATCTGGCCATTTACAGAAAACGTTTGAACAAACTAATCACCTGTGGATCTTGCTAAAATGTGGATTCTGATTCAGCAGGTTTGGGGCAGCACCTGAGATTGTGAGTTTCCAGCAAGCTCCCAGGTGAGGTCAGAACACGGTCTTCCAAGGACAGAGCAGAGGGTGATACTTACCACTTGTGATGTGGACAGCATCCTTCCATTCTTCTGTTCACAATACTTTGAGTTCCATTTTTAAAAAATAACAGCTGTATGGTTCAGTCTTAGCTGTGTATCCTTGCCCCCTTCAGTTTTATCGTTGGAAGCATGGGGACATTATGTCTGGCCTCCCATCTTGTGCTCAGGAAGGGAGGGCTGGGGGGCTGGCCTGGCTGCAGCGCCTCCCGGGCCCTCATGCCTGGCGTTTGGCACTCGCTGGCTCTTGGTAGCTCATATGACATTCAAAGCTCCATTTGGACAAGCCCCACACATGGAGGGGGAATGGGAGCAGATGGGGAAGGGAAAGCGCGGCCTAAAGAGATCCTTCCTGCCTGCCCCTTCCCTGCCCAACCATCCCTACCAAAAACCTGCATCCTACTCTTCCTCCTCTGAGGCCATGGTAAACGCAACTGCCTTCTCCCGTCCTCCTCTTCAGAAACAGCGCACACCTCTGCTCCGTTTCTGCTGAACAGATCATCAGGTACAAATTTATATTTAATCACATGTCTCATCAAAGCAAAAAGGCCAGCAAGGATTTCCAACCCTCAGTGATGTGTTTTCCCTCTTCTGTCATCATTAGATGAACCGTGAAGGGGCTGTCACTAAACGCAGCCACAGCATGCTCCCCAAGGCTCCGGAGACCACGAGTGCCAGAGAAGCCACTTTGTCTCCTCAAGGCTGTAGGCTGGTCAGCATTTCTATGTTACCCAGTGGGATGTCCCCAGTCCCCTTCTGCGTGACGAGCTATCTGGGGTGTGGCAGGTGGTATGTAAGATGGGGAAAGACAAAACATCCATTTACTTTTTTGCATAATCCCTCCCCAAAATATTTCTCTAATAAATCTGGCTCTACTTTTGAGGAAGTGTAGAGCCTTCCCATTTTGTATTTGTGTAAAACACACACACACACACACACACACACACACACACACACACGGCTGCTCTGGTTACTGTCAGATCCTGGGAGTCCTCTGAAGACTTTGGAAAACTAAACTCATCCCTAAGGGCCACATTTGCTGGGATTGTAGGGCCGAGGGTGCACGTGTGGGGTGGGGTGCAGAGAGGCGGCATAAGAGGACGGGGTGCAGAGCAGTCCCTGGGAGTCTGCAGCAAATCTACCCGCGCATATCCGATGAGAAAAATGGGAGAAGAATCGTCAGAACTGGTACCAACAGGCAGGAATGAAGACTCTCCGGTTCCTGGTACTGACAGGCAGGAATGAAGACTCTCCGGGGAACCCTGAGGTGTGCGGCAGCCAGCGGCAACTTATAACCACACCACCGCTTCTCTTTGAATTGAAAGTTCCAGAGCCCAAACGGGGACTTCCACAGGTGCGTAGAGCTGGGAAACCAGGAAACCTTTAGCGCTTCTCGCTTCTCCAATCAAGGATCAAGACAAGAACCCTCTTCCTTCTCTAAGGAGCAGGTATGTCTCTGAGAAAAGCAAAGACGCAGGAGCCAGGCAGCTCGTGGCCGATGCTGGCAGCCAAGGGAAGGCTGGAGCGTCCCTCAGCAGACAGGGTCAGGCACTGCTCCAGGGGAGGACGGGGCACGGGTGCCTTGCAGGAAGCCCCAGGAACCACGAAGCCCTAGCCACCTTAAACATCCAACCGCACGCTGCAGTTATGGTTTCTTCTCCTTTGATTTATCCTGCTCCCTACCCACTGACTTGAGCTGGGACAATAGGCCTTGTGCCCCAGGCTGTGGGATGGGGTGCACTGGGGTGTACCTGGTATTTTCTGTTTATCCCCTAGGGCCACTTCTTACCACTCTGCTCCTGTGCCATGGCCTGGAGGCCAAGTGTTACCACCTGCCCGGCCAGCTCCCTTGCCTCTAGCTGCTGGCTTGGGGGCCAATCAGCGGCATCAGCAAAAGGTCACAGAGTGAGAGTGAGGTGAGGGCATCTATTCCTACTCCCTGCCTGCTGGTCCCCAGGTCTCTCCCCAGGATACAGCCTTCTCTGATCCTATGTGGCTCCCTCCCTCCCCCTGGCCCACAGGTGCCGTGGGCTTCCTGCTGCAGCTGGCCTGCGTGCTGCACCCCCCTCCTGATCTCCCTTAACCCGACCACACCCCTGGCAGTGGTGCCTATGCTCAGTCCTCTTCACCTGCACTTCTAGAGCATGGCATTTGTTTCTCACTGGGATCTTCACGACCCTGTGTTCCAGGATACATAAACAGCACGGGCTCGGCACATACAGGAGGCACGGGACAGACGTGAGGCCTGCCTCGGCTTGGAGCTGGAAGGATCTTCGGCAGCCCGATCTCCAGGCTGTTAAATAGCAACCATCCAAGTAGCTAGTTGTTGATTCTTGAGAGATACTGAGGCACAGTGAGCCTAGAGCCTTCTGCAGCAGCTCTTCAAACATGTGACCCCAAGGATGGTCAGAATGTGTGTTTTTTTTCCTTGTGTCAGCCAACATGCCTCTGATTTGGTTCATTTTCAACCAAGTAAGTATCCGGTGAAACAAAAAATGACGTGCCCAGGTTTGTCCTTGGTATCACAGGGCCTGTTATAAGGCAGGGCTCCTGTCCCCAGAAGTCTCCACCTCTTGTTAGGAAAGTAAGTGACACACAGGTAGATGAGACACAATGGTGTGTGGCTACCCTGTGTAAATAGTTGGGGGGGGGATTCAAAAAACACGGTAATGCGGGCCTTACACTGGGCCCCAGGGGCTGGGTAAACTTGCAAAGCAGAGAGAAGAGGAAAAAGCATCCTAGGGCCAGAAAGCGTGCTGCAGACACCTGGAAGTCATAATGAGCCCGGCAGGTGCACGGAACAGCAGGGAGAACTATTCAGACATAGTTTAAAGGCTCCCACAGACCTGAAATTTGGCGATCTGCACCTCCAGAAAAACCCTGCGGTTTGCAGCTGTGTGGGGAAGAGGCACCGTCTAGAGAGTTGGGGAGAGGACGCAGAAGGGAACGTCGCAAAGAACTGTAGTTGTATTTAGAAGATCCTTAAAGCAAAAGCACAAGGTGAAAAGACGGACTGATGGGTCTTTAAATACACAAATAAAAGTGACATTGACGTCTCGGTCCACATAGAACAGGGCAAAAGAAACTGGGCTAATGTGGCTAAGAACGTCCTGGTTTTGGTTAGAGAAATCTCTAGAAATTAGCCAGCTCCTTAGTTTGCTAGACCAGTAGAGCAATTTTGAGGAGGATTCTGGAATTCTGTCTCAGCACGGTGGGACTGCAGGTGGTGCGACTCCCACAGGTACAGGCAGGAAGGAGCTGAGAGCAACCAGGGCCGCCACTTTCTGGAATCGTCAAGGATGTTGGGGACGGTGTTAGGGACCATAACAGTGAAGTCCGGGGCTCTTCCAAACCCTCTTTCAAAGGCTCCACCCCGCGTGGCCAAGGGCACATGAGTAACCCCTGATTGCCTGAGAAACATTTAAATTCCAGGCTCACCCTCTCTGCCTCCCAGGAGGCTTCTAGCCCCTATTCACCACCAACAGGTGAGGACATACTCAGAAAATACAATAAGAAATTGAACATCAGCCTGAGCAAAACCCAATTTGGAAAGAAAGTGTAATTAAAGGAGAGGAAGGATGGAGAGAAAAGAGGAGGGAAACTGTATCTCAGAGCAACAGGACTGAATTCTGACTTGTCTGTGGGATGGAGCTTTTACTATTGTTACCCTCCAATCTAATTTGGATGTGATGGGTTGACAGAAAGGGAGAATAGCAGAGGTGACTGCAAAGTGACTTTAGAGGACAGGCAGGGTGGGAAGGGACGCCCCAACGCCCTGCCACCAGCCACGGTGACCCACGGGAGTGAGCCCAAGGGCACCTTGCCGAGCTCTGACCCTGCGGCTGGCCTCACCTGGGTTTGGGAAGGCCTGAAGGAAGCGTCGAAGCTGTGCTGAAGGGAGTCGAGGAAGGGCTGGACCTTGTAGAGCCCGTGCGTGGACTGGCTGGAGCGGAAGGCCACGACGTGGAAGTACTTGAGGATCTTCTCGAAGCGCGCCTGGCTCATGACGAGGGCGAGGCTCTGGTTGCTGTAGAAGCCACCGCTCCAGATGCTGAGGACGGACTCGCAGTGGGAGATGCTGGTGGAGATCATGTAGCCCAGGAACGCCTTCATCTCCGTCAGCGTCACCTCCACCCAGGCCCCGTCGCTCCCAAACCGCTCCTGGAACTTCTTGGCGTACATGTTTGTCTGCACCACCATGTTCTTGAGGACGTTGTCGGGGACAAAGAGCTGGAAGAAGTCCACGGCACTGGCGCTGGGGGGCATCTTTCGGGTTGGACCTGAAATCCAAAGACAGGTGGAGTTCTTACAACCCACCACCACATCCCGACTCCACAGGGGAACAGCTGCATTTGCCCAAGCTGGGCCCTTGCCCGAGGCTCTCACCACACCCAATGCCACGGCCTTCCCTCCACCCTCAAGGCACTCCAGCCACTTGCTACTACTGGGTCCCCTGGGCTTCTGCAGCCAGCTCTCTGCCCTCTCCCACCATGGGAGTGCGTCTCCTCCCCAACACAAAGGGAACAAACGACCCCGACACTCGCGTGCAAAGCGCAGCCCTGGGTCTCCACACTAGGTCAGAGGGGCAACACTCGGTGGGTCCTCATGGAATACAAGAACAGCAGATTCCCGGAGAATCCCTGCTCCCGAGAGCCGGTGTGGCGCAGTCTGTCCATCTGGGTGTCTCACGCACACAGGGCACAAACAAAGACATAGCTAGAAATATAATATGCACACACAAATGTATATTTTGAGAAATATACAACCTACATAAATACATATCAGTATATAAATTTTAAAAATTAAAATATACATGTCTATACACATCAATTAGGAGTACCGCCTGCCAGTCTGCGGTACATCTCCGTCCAGGGGGGAAGAAAGTATGTCTACAGCTATATGTATGCGCACACGTACATACATGCACGCATGTACACACACACACTTAAAAATAAACATAGATAGGCCGGGCGTGGTGGCTCACGCCTGTAATCCTAGCACTCTGGGAGGCCGAGGCGGGCGGATTGTTTGAGCTCAGGAGTTCGAGATCAGCCTGAGCAAGAGCGAGACTCCGTCTCTACTAAAAAAAAAATAGAAAGAAATTATCTGGACAACTAAAAATATATAGAAAAAAAATTAGCCGGGCATGGTGGTGCATGCCTGTTGTCCCAGCTACTCGGGAGGCTGAGGCAGGAGGATTGCTTGAGCCCAGGAGTCTGAGGTTGCTGTGAGCTAGGCTAACGCCACAGCACTCACTCTAGCCAGGGCAACAAAGTGAGACTCTGTCTCAAAAAAATAAATAAATAAATAAATAAACAAACATAGATATTATACATAAATACATAAACATATAAACAAGTATATGAATATATATAAATATTGTGTTTTAAAAAGAAGGCTCCAGCACGCCACCCTCGAAAGAGGCCCCCTGCCCGGCCACCTCCTGAAGCACCGTGCAGCCTGCACACAGGCGGGATGCGTGTCCTCACGAGTCTGGCACGCTCGGTAAATATTGATCTGAAGAGAAAAGGACACATGAGGGGAGGGGAGGAGATGCAAAGACACGCAGGATTTTTAATGTGGGGTTTAGCTATGGTTCCTGGCTTTCATTTTCTTGTAAGTTAACTGACTGTGTAAATAAAATGCTTTCACCACTTGGAGCCTGAAAAACTCCATGCAGGAAAGAAGCGATTTTTATTAAGCATTCCCTACGTGGTGACTTTAACTTCATTAGTCAACAAATCTGAAGGGCTTGTTTAGAACATTTCACCAATGGGATAAAAACTCACAATTTATAACTAATGCAGCCCTGTGGGGGGGAAAAATATATACACGCACATTCATGTACTACATAATGATGTTTCAGTCAACAACAGACCACATATAAGATCGTAATACCGTATTTTTACTGTGCACTTTCCATGTTTAGATACACAAACACCGCCTAGTACAATTGTCATGGTAATAGGCAACGTTACCGTATTGGTATTCAGTACAGTGACATGCTGTGCAGGTTCGGAGCCTGGGCACAACTGCCCATCACATGCAGCCTAGGTGTGCCATAGGCTATGCCATCTAGGTTTGTCTAAGTACACTCTGTGATGTTCACACAATGACAAAAACTCCAAACGACGAATTTCTCAGAACATATCCTCGCCATTAAGTGATGCATGGCATGACTGTGTGTGTGTGTATATTAATATATTTTAAAGAGCTGTGGCTTACAATTCCACGCAGTAACTTAAGGTAGGCTGACAGTACGCAGAGATTTACAGGAGACAAGCTTTGCTTCTACCGCCTCCGTATAGCAATTTCTAGTAAAAGCTGTACATGTTCTTCATATTTAATTACCGCTCCCCCAACCTTCTTTTACTACTGTCTTAAGACAGTTTCTGAAAAACAAATTTTCTACAGCAAAACTAAGACAGATAATGTACACAAGACAGCTCAAGTTCTAGAGTCAGACTGATAGATTCGGAGAGCTGACGCCCTAAATTTATTTCTAGCTAACTGCACAACCTTAGATGAATTTCTTCATCTCCCCTAGCTCTAGTGTTCTTGTAAAATAGGCACAGAAATACCTACTCTGACAGGTTGTCACGCAAAGTAAAATAAATGAAGTAACTCAAGTGATGCACCTGGCATAGCGTCTGGCCCTCAGGGAGGTTCCTAAAGCGGGGTAACTTCCACTGAGATATTATCCACTGACAGGCAGGCTGAGGGCTTTCCAAGCCATCCTCAAATTGTTCCCACCTTGCAGAAGAAACAGAAGCCTGGAAAGCAAAGTGACCACACCATGTTCACTTTCACTAACTATTTTTTGGGCACCAAACTGGTCTTGGAGGAGCAGGTGGCCCCGGCTGGCATGACAGTGAGGCCAGGACGACTGAGGGCCCCCGATTCCGCAGGAGTAGTTTGAAGCTCCACACCCACTCTTATTGAAAATCATTTTATTTCAGCAAAGCCTTGCAGCCTTCGGTGGGTGAAGCCATAGCTGATTCAGGGATAGTGCTCAAAGAGGAGGAAAACCAGCGTTTTAATGGCTATATCATGCTGACTAAGCAGAATGGAATTTTCTCTTCCTAGAGGTATGTTTACAGTAATTGTGCCTCCCAGGCCATTTGGAAATAAATCCCCACAGCAAACCCTAGCTGGCCTGGCCAACTGCTTCATGCAGAAACCAGGAAGTAGCTGGCTGCCCCTCATCTGTCTAGTTCTGATTTACAAGTGTCCTCCATGGCCTCGTTTAGTGGCTGTGATCACTGGTATTTGAAAAGCGTTGGCATAGGCCACTTACTGTGAAGGGAGGAAAGGAAGGCAATGCTATTGGAAAGATTCAGTCCCTACCAACAAGTGTTATTATGTCCATGTATTAACGTGGCAGCACCCCCAGCCAAGGCATGACCCCCTTATGTTGGATCCGTTTATGAGGAGCTTTTCCAGACATTACTCACATAGTCCTCACAACATCCCCATGAGGCGTCATCCCATTTGGCAGGTGAGCAAACAGGATCTCAGAAGTAGAAGGATGCAGCCCGAGGTCACCTGCTCTAAATGGCTTACCATTAGGGCGACCTTTGCCCTTTGGCCCAGGGCCAATCCAAGTGCACCTGCTGAGTCAGTAGTAGCATCCCCTCCTGTGCCATCTGGACCACAGGGATGTGGCTCTGCTACACACAGTACATGCACATGGCTGCAGTCACGTGGTGGTCTTCCCCCACCTCCTGCCTCCTCCAAACACACAACCTCCCTCCAGTTCTGCGACGCTTGGGGGTCACATGGATGAAAATGCCCAGCCAGAATAACTCTGAAGGGAAAAGGGGAAGATATGTGGCAAAAAACAAAAACCCCAAAGGCAGATGAAACAGGGGGCAGGGAGGTGGGAAGGACCCAGAGGAGGAAGAGGAGGTGCCGCCTGGGTAAGTCTCGGTGCCTGGGCTGGGGGTGGAGGGGTCTGCATGCTGATGGTGCGATGCCAGGCAAAAACACACACCATCCTCTCCCTTCCCTCCCCACCAGGTCACCGCTACCCACCTGGCTCCCTCAGACCCAGGGCAGCATTCACTGGCTCAGTGATGTCCAGTTCCCCCAAAGGGACTCCCTTTCTCCCCACCCCCAAGAGAGGAAACAGGTCCCCTCTCCTCAGCGATGACCAGAAAAGCAGATGCTCCTTTTAGAAAGCGGATTGCAATGCAGGGGCAGTTAGGGAAACCATTTATTCAATGGACGTTTGAGCACCATATTGATCCTGAAAACAGAAAAGATTAAGACGAGATGTATTCTCTCCCCAGGAGTTGACCATGTAGTAAGAGGAGTGGGCAACAGGTAAGGACTCAGACGTGGAGGAGAGCTGTGCCCACAAGAGGGAACCGGAGTCCTGACCTGAGGGGAGGCAGGATCTGGGAGGCTCCCTGGAGGGGGCGTCTGAGATGGGCTTGGGCAAAATGTCATCAGCTCTGTTGGGGAGTTATGGTGTGAAGATCTCGTACAAAGGCCCTGTGGCCAGAGAGAACATCCTGAGTTTAGTGCAACTGTACAAGAGAGAGAAAGGAAGGGGGAGAGAAGGAAAGAAACAAGAAGGATGTGGGGAGTGAGAGAGAGACAGAGGGGCTGGAGGCATCGGTGGGGTATGGGGTCTGGACGCTGTCACAAGGCTTGGGCTTGTCCAAGGTCATGAGGAGCCAGTGAAGGACCCTGAGCACAGAGCAACCGCTCTCATGCTGCTTCGGCAGAGTTGCTCTGCCGCCCACGGAGTCGGGGGAGGATCTGGTGGCTGTTCCTCAACTCAGGTGAGACCTGGCAGGGACCTGACTAAGGGGGGTGACCACAGCAACATCCTCTGCTGGCTCCTTCCCCTCCCTGCACTGTGCTGGGCTTCCCTGTAGAAGCGTATGGCACGGGGAGTGCATGGCAGGTGGGACGAGGTGGGCCAGTCACCTCCATCCACAGTGGCCTCATCCATTAGTCTCACTTCCATTGTACCACGACATGAAAAAGGCTGATACCTTACACTAAACGTGTCTAGACTGGAACTCCAGGTTCCCCACTGTCCCCAGTTTGCACTCCCCCCTCCAGTGGTTCTCCCCATGGGCCACCTGTGAATTGTTCTTCTTCCCCCAACCCACACGCAGCCCATCCGCTTGCCCTGCCACCTCCCCATCCATATCACGCCACAACCACCCTCTGGCCTGGTTGACAAACAGCCTCCCCAAAGGGCGTTGCCACGGATCAGCCCCCAACAAACAATTTACAGCAGCAAGAACAACATTCCTGTTTAAAATACTGCCACGCCTTCCCATGGCACTTAAACACCCAGTCCTTAGGAAGTGTGCAGGGCCCTGCATGGCCTGCCCTGTCCCCACCCCGGGCCACTCTCCCTCCGGGATGTGCAGGGGAAGCTAAGTCAGGCTGGACTGTGGCGAGCTCCTTCTGGAAGGAAGGAAGCCCTCCTGGGGGGCTCCGGCTTCATTAAGCATCACCCCCTCAAGGCTCTCATGATCAGCGGTCCACCCAGCAGACCCCCGGGCCGGCTCTCTCCATGTCGGCGCCCACTTGTTGCCCTCCTTGCTCGGATCCCAGTTCGTGGTTGTTTTATCAGCCACTCATGCTCGTTTCCGGTCTGCCTCTGCTGCCCACCCTCTGACCCCAACTGAAGTGTGAAGGCAGAGATCTAGGCTGTTGTGTTCTCTGTGCCCTCGCAGCCTCTCGCACGGCGTGCTGAACACTTACACCTGTTGACTGAGGGATGCAGAATGAGGAAGGGGGAGGAGGGAGGCTTCAGCTCACCCAGGAGGGAAGCATCTTTTCTGAGTCCAGGGGGGAGGGTTAGGCCTCTGTGGCAACAGTCCCCGTGTTGATGCCTGGGGACAAGGGTAGGTCAGCCAGGAACGCCAGTGCACATGGGGGAACTGAGCGAGTGGGTGGGAAATGCCGTGGAGACAGTGCCCGCAAGACTCCACTCTGCTAGCCTGGCCGCATGATCCCCACCGTCACCCCATCAAGAAGGAAAGGGTGGCTTTGTGTGCTTTCTAACTGCAACCTTTTAGAGACTCAGGCACTTGTGTTAGGGGAAGGAGAATGGCATTTTGCATACACTAGTACTTTTTGGTACAAGTTGTCAGCAGTTTTGTGATACAGATGAGGATCAATAAATTAATATTTTATTTTATTTTATTTTTTGGAGACAGGATCTCGTTCTGTTGTCCAAGCTGGAGTGCAGTGGCACAATCATAGCTCACTGTAGCCTCGAACTCCTGGGCTCAAGAGATCCTCCTGCCTCAGCCTCCTGAGTAGCTGGGACTACAGGCATGTGCCACCATGCCTGGCTAATACTTTTTTCTTTTTTAGAGATGGGGTCTTGCTATGTTGCCCAGGCTGGTCTTGAACTCCTGGCAACTCAAGCAATCTTCCCGCCTCAGCCTCCCAAAGTGCTGGGATTACAGGCGTCAGCCAATGTGCCTGGCCAATATTTTAAATGAAAGGTTTAAAAGAATGGAATCATTTATCGCCAGGCTAAATCGAACGAGTACAAAAATATAACCAGAATATCCTGCGGCACCACAAAAATATTCCTCTCTTTTGAGAAGTTAAAAATTACATTCCACAAAAGGGTAATTACAGAAAATATCCAATCCCATTGTTCTCAGTGCCAGCTGCAGCTGGTCCTTGTCTCCAGCTCAACTCATCACCATTTCTCTGGCGTCCTTTTTTTCCTTCCCCCACGTGGCTGATGTGCAGGACAAGCCTGTCGTCTATCTGGTAAACACCTAGGGTCCAGGTCCAACTGCACAATTGAGCCACTCAGCCAGTAAGTGCTGTGAAGACTGCTTTCCTTGTTTAACTCTGCTTACAACTAAGTCACCAGCAACTAACTTGATTCTCAGCTGGACCAGGGGTGCTCCCACAGGGGTAGGAGCCCTCGGTGTGAGTCCTGGCTGCCCTCCTGACCCTCTTGGGGTTGGGCACCCCTCATCTGTGTAGCCAGGTGAGATAACTCACACATAACTCACTGGGCAGCTGCAAAGAACGGAAGCCTTCCCCTTTCTGTGCAGGCCTGACCTGCAACGCTCACTGATGTACCAAAAGTATGTCCAGGTTAACGTTAACCCCTAAACGGCATCTTCTAACAGGCCACACAAAGCTACCCACCATTCTCTAGAGCCCTTATGAAACATGCAGGCTCTTTGCCAGAAAACCCCAAGTACAGCTTCAGTTACATGAATGTATTAGCTGCAGGGCTTATTATCATAGATGGACATAAACTGGGGCAGGAGATGTATGTATGCGAGCACATGGGCAAAGTACTCCTCATGCTAAGGCAGCAGAGTGGTTGGCAAAGAAGTTGGCAATAAAAAGAGAACAATTTTAGAACAGGCATCTGAACTGAAGCTGTTCACAGGAAATACGGACGATGGAATAGTTGTATGTAGTCTCTACAGATTAGAAAGAAGCCAATCAATCGGCTAATACAGACATTAAATCCACAACCTTGACTAGAGGTCATATGACAAAGAGTTGATGTACAGAGAAGGGCGACACGCCCCCAAAGCCCAAGGCATCAAACATCTAAAGGCAGCTCACCCTCAAAACCATGCACTGCACAGGCACAAACACACAGTATCAGAGAGAGCCATTCTCACGCAAAACGTAAGATTTCACTTCTGTATGACGGTCAACTCGAGTGACTGCCACCCATGGATGACCTGCTTGGAAATTTCTCTCCAGAGTGCTCTGCTGGGCAGAGGTGGCCCTGACCATCCCTGAGGGTACTGGGTTAGTGGTGGAGTAGCTGAAACGTAACAGCTGGCAGAGTCCTCTCCGACGTGAGGACTGCGCTGCCACACGCCTGCACCGAGAGCCCTGCAATCAAAGCCCCCACCACGTGTACCCCCTTGTGCGGGGGGTGCCACCTCTGTTTGGAGTAGTGGCACCTGCCATTCTGTGCCATATGTGCAAACGATTCTCTGGACCTTGTCAGTGAACAGAGAGATGGGGTCATGCATGTTTGTACAGATTGCACAAAAGATCTTAACCCCTCCAACCAGATCTGGGTTTCGACGTAAACAGCAGCACGAGAAGGGTTGTAAACATGGTGCCTAGCACGGGAATGTCTACACAGCAAATCCTCAAACGTCAGTCAAATGAATGAAAGACACCCACAAACGTAAGATTCCATTGTGACTTGACTCCCTCAGCAGCAGCAGCCAAAAAGGCCAGGTGACAGGGCTACTGTGTGACAGTTTGTGAGTCCTGCTATGCCTAAGCGAGCCACGGCTGTCTTCAGTCCCTGCTGCCCGTAAGAAAGCTCATCCATCTCCTCTTGACCAAGCTCATCCACTCTGCCCTTGACTGAGGCATCCACTGTAACCTTGACCAGGCCCATCCGCCGGG
The DNA here is from genome assembly GCF_000956105.1 of Propithecus coquereli. NCBI lineage: Eukaryota > Metazoa > Chordata > Mammalia > Primates > Indriidae > Propithecus > Propithecus coquereli. The sequence goes on along the minus strand of NW_012152618.1, from coordinate 8,102,787 downwards.
ACACTCTGCCACCAGACCGCAGATTTCACTCTTCCGCAGCAGTGAGCTACCACGCAGTGCAGGAGAGGTACTTGCAAAGATGGGAGCCGGAGTCGCCTGCAGCTGGGGGTGGTGGCATCCGGGTTCTGCTCCTGGTTCTTTCACTACTGGGACTTCTGAGAAGCTGCATTTTCTCTGGGTCTGTTTTTTCACTGGTAACTTGCCTACCTACCTCATCTTATTTACCTTCCAAGACTAATTACATAAGACAGTGGTGTAAGCACTTTGAGGAAGGTAAACTGTCACACAAAGCCTCACATTACTATTCTGAGACAGCTGTTCTCCAACAAAGCTGAGTACTGGACTAGGCTCTGGGCCCACGATTCGAGAGGGTGTGGCCTTGGGTGAGTTACTTACCCTCTCTGAGCCTCTGTCTCCTGTTGGTCCACTGAAGATGGCAACGGTATGGAATTCACAGAGCAGGTGTGAGAATCCAGTGGGATGAGCTGCCTTGCACAGAGCCTGATTTCCAGTAACACCCAGTAAACGGTCTCTGCGCACACCCAAAGCAGCGCCTGCTAACCCCTGATCACGGCTCCGGTCCCTCCTCCTGGGAGCTGACTTACATACAGCTGTCACGCAACAGCAGCTGAGCCACCACGGTTTATGTTTCGTTTGGGCCCTGTGTCTATCTTTCACACGAGGCTGTACTGTGAACACCTCTGCTCGGGTCCCGAAAGGATGGCCGCGGTGTTTTCCCCCTTCTGTGGAACCCGACCGAGGGGGTGTGGTGTGCAGAGAGGCCCCATTCCACACGCACTCACCAGTTTGGATGGGTCCCCAGGCAGCTCACTAACTTCCTCCGTGACTTCAGAGCTTCTCCTTCCCCCCTTATTGCTCCAGCTACACCCTCTGTGGCTCTTCAACCACAATCGAATCCGGTCCATCTCGGTTTTCCATCCACCTGGGACGCTGTTTCTTCCTCAGGCTGCTTGCCCAGACCTCCCTTCTCTTGTTCACGGACCTCAGCCGAGGCCACTGATGTCCCCAACTTGCCACATCATGTACCATGGCAAATGTCCTGCTCCCCCCCGACCCCCCGCAGGACCACCCTACTCCTCCCTGCAAGAAAGGCAACAGAGAAAGCAACCATGTCGCCAGCCACGTGGCAGGGTCTGAGCAGTAAGAAGGATGCGTAGTCATGTAAGTCTAAGAACATTCCAAGTATGGTGGAGGAGAGACACCCCGGCATATCTGATGGGGGGTCTTCTGTCTCGGTCACTGCAGCGAGCACTCAAGGACACCATTTACTCCTCACAAGGGCAAGCACAGACGGCTGGACCTCCACGCTGAGGCGCACGCTGAGGCGCAGGGAGAACTCGCTCAAGGTCACGCACGCAGGTAAATGAAGTAGCTGGACGTGTCTTCCCCGTGCCACGCCGCACATCACATACCAGGGACAAACACTCCCCAGACGGCCGGGTTTTTCTAGCTTTCTGGTTGCTTCTGAGCCAGGTACGTGCTGAAGCTCTGACCACGCAGACGGTGGTGAGGAGGAGGTTGAGGAAGGAGGAGAAGAGGCTTTGGGGAGATGCTAACTACTTAAATATACATGAGTTGGGAATTTGTTTTGATGACTGAAATAATTCTTAGAAAGAAATGTGATCTGCTCAAGGGAGATGGCTCCTCCCTGGAAAGCAACTGGGAAGGGCGTGTGGCCCCGCAGAGCGGACAGGGAGTCTGGTGGCTATAGCGCAAACACAAAACCTCGGGTATTTTTTAGAGGAAGTCAGCAGGGATTTGGGCATTTATGGTGAATCCCCAGGGAGAAGTTAAAAGAAAGAGTGTGTGTGAGGTCCACAAGGGCGGGGATCTGTGTCTGTCTTGTTCCCTAGGCACTCAACAGGCACTTTGCTGCGTGAGTGGGTCCCCGCAGTACACAGCAGGTCAGAAGCACGGAGGTGTTCGCTAGGGAACGATGAGGGAGGAAGGAAAAGACAAAGCGACAGAGCCCACGACGCCTGGGCCAGGTCTGGGGCGAGGGGCCCTTCTGAGCAGCCCGAGGCACGGGCAGGACCCACGCGGATGAGGCGTGGGGGACGTGTGTGTGTGTGTGTGTGTGTGTGTGTGTGTGTGTGTGTGTGCGCGCGCGCGCACACGCGCCCTGAGCCCAGGTGTCACAGTCCCCGAGACCCTGGATTTATACCTTTGTCCTTATGCACAAATGAGCTTAAACATACAGTCCAGGGATGCCCAGAATGGGTTAAGCATAAACAATGTGCTACCATTTTTGTACCCCTTTTTTGTTTCAGAAGTCTTAGCACCTGAAAAATAATATAGGGAGCCCAAAGAAGCAAACAAACTGAAAGGAAGTGGCAACGGCCCACTTTTACCTCTGGAAGGCCCTGGCCACAGGCCAGGGAGAATGAGAGAGTCTCTGGAGAAGCCAGAAGGCTCTGCAAGGCCCCAGAGGAGAGGGTCTGGCCCTTTGCAACCCAGTGAAAAGGTAGAGGTCCCATCACAAGGTGCACCCAGATGGGGCGTGGAAGGAAAGACCTGAAGGCTGCTGCCCCAGGGCAGAAATCCTGCTTAAACAGCAGCTCATGCCTGTAATCCCAGCACTTTGGGAGGCTGAGGTGGGAGGATCACTAGAGGCCAGGAGTTTGAGACCAGCCTGAGCAATAGCAAGACCCCGTCTTTACAAAAAATTTAAAAATGGAAAAAATTAGCTGGTTGTGCTGGTGCATGTCTAATGTCCCAGCTACTTGAGAGGCCGAGGCAGGATGATCGCCTGACCCAGGAAGGAGTTCAAGGTTGCAGTGAGCTATGATCATGCCAATGAGCTCCAGCCTGGGTGACAGAGCGAGACTATCTGGGGTGGGGGCGGGGGGGGAGAAAAAGAAAAGGAAAAAAAAGCAGCAGCTCTTTGGCAGCAATATCAAGGTTATATGCTGACATGATGATTGTTAGGACAATGGTGAAAACGACATCAGTGAAATCCACGCCCATGAGACAGGCACAGGTGGGGACTGCTCATCCTCTGCTCGCCCCTCCACGTCCTGGGGCCTGGCAGCTGGCTCTGCCGGATGGGTGCGTCCCCCTCAAATGTACCCTCCGCGAGGCTGGAATCACTGGCACGGTCATTACCCCTTTGACAGACACGCCAGTCACTGGCCAGAGTTACACAGCCCAGCTCTGCTGCCCCGAGGCCTGGCTCTCTCCACATCACGCCCTCTGTGCTTACTGAGTGTCTGTGTGTGTGCTGGGGGCGGGGAAGTGGGGAGGGTGTCACACAATAGCCAGGGACACAGACAGTAGGGAGGGTCTGTGGGCATGGTCTCTGGCGGGGTCCTCATCCCTCCTTCCACAACCCTGGAGTGCAGACGACATCCAATGCACGGACAGCGCTGGCCCTGTCTCGGCACAGCTGGTCCAAGAAAAAATGAAGGCGGCGGGGGGCGGGGGGGGGAGCTGCTTTCTCCCAGGACACTAATTATGTCCCTATAGTTCCCCGCATACCGCCCACCCCCAGATGGGTGAGAGAAAGCAGGATGAGAGAAAAGGAAGAGGTAAGAAAAAGGGTAGCCGGGATGCAGACACAGAAACCAGGATGTCGGAAGGAAGGAAACAAAGCGCCGCAGCGGGGTCTGCCCAGGGGCAAGTGAGTGGCAACAGCTGGGGCCTGGGCCCCCCACCTTACCAGGAAGGTTGGAGGGATGGCGGATGACAGAGAGAAGAGACCAGAGGGCCAAGGGCGGGGACGGAGCTGGCGGGGGAGCAGGAGAGACGGTCTGCGTTCACATCGAGCCTCGGCCAAGACAGGGCAGGAACCTCCTCCAGGCAGCACCAGCCCCTCACTCCGCAGAGGCGGCGAGGCCTGGGGAGGCCAGTGCTGCAGCTGCGGCTGCAGGGACTCTGGCTTCCAGGCTCCCCTGTCCAACTTCCTCCTGGCGCTTTGTCAAGGTCACACTTCCAGAGCCCAGCTCCAGAGGTGTTGCCAAGGGAAACACTCTGTTTATTTATCAATAAATACAAATAAACCATGCTATTTATTTAACAAGCATAACACAGACTATGTATTTATCCATAGGCATGTGTGCTTTAAAAATAACACAATTCACGTATTCCTTGATGGCAACCCTATCGGATATGTACTAGTATTCACTCCCATTTATCCAAGGAGGAAACTGAGTCACAGAGAGGTGAAGGGACATGCCTGAGGTCACACTACCAGTAAGTGGTAGAACCAGAATTAGCCCCAGAGGCCCAGCTCTAGAGTCGGTGCTCCCAACCACCGCACCACGGTTCATCTTACTGGAAGATTCTCCCTGTTCCAGTGCCCCCACAACACGACCTCACAGCCCCAACACACCTGGCTGAGAACGGAAGGAGAACTCTATGAAGATGAGACAGGAAGCCAAGAGCCCGACTCACACGTGCCCACGAGGCTGCCCGTCTGTGCTCCGGTCCCACGTACAAGCTGGAACGTGAGCCACAGGCACAAGGCGCTCCACAAACGTGGCTACCCGGACAGCATTTCCCATTTCCCTTCTGAGTCTGAACAGGGCTGGGACACTCACGGACCCTGTCCAGGGCACAGTCCCTGCTCACGTCAAAAGGGGGATTTGTTGTTATCTGTCCAAACTCTCCTCAGCTTACGAGGCTTCTGACTGCGCCAGCTCAAGCTCAGACAGTCGTCTGTGCGTTGTCTCAACCGCAGCTCAGGCTTTCAAACACAGAAGCTATTCTGACTGCCCCACCTCGTGGCAACGTTATTTTTTTCTAAGCTTTAAATTATGCAGTTTCAGGATGGGGTTCTTACAAAGAGGGAAGCAGCAGGAGGACAAAGTAAGTGCCCCTGGATGAGACTCAGCCCCTGGGCAGGAAGGACAGCCAGGCGGGCCAGTGGAAAGGCAGCCAGCTGGGAGCCGAATTTTACAGTAAACAGGGGTGCTAAGAAATGCCTATTGCTTGGGGAACTGAGGACACAAAGGTGACCACCTGGGCCCTGGACACAAGCATTTCACTGCTTAAAAGAACTTCAGAGCACAAACCCAGAGCAAGTTGTTTTGTTCCCAACAGACTTGTACAAGTTGGACCAGGGTCAGATTATTCCTTCAGGAAGGAAGCCTCAAAGTGTGTTCTCTAATTCCACCAGGCACCTAATTTTGAGGTATCTGGTGTGTGGAGGGAACACTGACCTTAATTCAGAGGTGATGGCACCCCAGGAGCATCACCAGGGATTTATGTAGGTTGACACCACCTTTCTAAGGGAAATTTTACAAGTAAGGAAACAGAAGCCCAGAGCTTGACAAATTGTTCAATGCCATCCACCAAGTGGCAGAGCCTGTTTTTGAGCCCAAGTTGGTTCCTTTGCCGGTGATGCTGCCCTACCATGGAAGCAGCCCACCTCCATGCAGGAACTTAAGCACCAATAAAAGCTGTGAACAAGCTATCTGAGCCCAGAGATGAGAAGGCCAGTTGAGTGTTCGGGAGGAGAGGATGGGAGCGTAAAAGGTTCCCATGGGCAGGAATCCTACCCAACCAACACGCAGCGATCATCTACGAGTTCCAATACGGCGTAAGTGACAGCAAGTGGTCTTCTACGCAGTGAGCAAGATAACTGCCATGACACACAAGGCAATTGCACTTCTAACGTCATAAGTCCAGGAAAAAGTAAGCTGAAGGCATTTATGATCGAAAAAGCAGGGTGCTCTGCAGCTCAGCATTCACCTTCCACCAAACCCAATTACCCGGGCTAGACTGCACGGTGAACACACTGAGAAAGCCGTCTCCTTGCTGTCGGGTTTTTCTAGATTCCCTTCCTGTTAAAGGAGATCCCACGCTAGCCAGGTCAACTGCAAAGGACATACACAACCATTCTTGATCTTTACACAAAAAGACAAAAAAATCTATAGTGAACAATTTAACGCGATGGCTGTTAGGAGACAGAGAACACTATAAACCACACCTAGCAAAATGCAAGATAAACGTCCTCCCCATCATCATCCCACGGATGTTCTTTTATTTGATAAAGAGCTTGCTCCGGGAGAGTACCTCACAGAAACGCTAAGGTCACAGAACACACCTCTCCAAATGAAACCCCTCCAATTGTCATGGATGCAGCAAGAAAGGCTGTCCCACTTCTACATAAATTCTAATTATCTCACATCTTCTTCAGAGAGATGTTCTTTGCTGATAGACACTGTTAGCTAAATAGTGATGGAGATTGGAAGCTATTTACTTTATTCACTCCCATCCTACTAGAGGATGCTTCCTGAACAGAAGTGGATCAGCACACGTGATGTGCGAGTCCCTTCCAGAGATCCTCACTGTGGCCAGCCAAGGTGCCTGGCAATGGCTGGCCCTGCAGCAGGTGGTCCTGGTCCTCCTGCCCCCTTCCCTGCCCAGCCTTTCTCTGCGGTCCATCCCCCTCCCCACGTCACCCCATCACTCACCCTCTGCAGCTCTGCGAAGAGCTAGGCTGAGAATGAAAATACTGGTGTATAAAGACTTCATGATCTGACTCTTCCCAAGGGAGCTTTCATTCTAATAATAAAGGCTTCATGAATATCCAAGGCTTCACCTTCCTCAATCACTCCAGTGGGAGGGTGAGAACAGAGTGGACACGAGGTATGGAGAATGACAGTGAGTAAGGCTACGATTTGTGGATTTGGGTTCTTGCTCAGGTGCCCACAGAAATATCACTCCGGGTGTTTCCAGAACCACTCTGTGCAGGTGCTACCCTTGTATTTCCCACACTTTACACGCTTACCTCTCTAGGAACGAATACAGCAGAACTTTGCACACTGCTGCAGAACAGGTGCCAGTTCCTCACCCAGAGATGGCAAATAGGTTTGGCTCTTGTGTTAGCCCCAGTCGTCAGGAGCTGCCTGCGAACACGATGGGGGAGGATCCTGAAGCCCGTGGGGGGCTGGGGGCCATGGATCTGCCGTGCGCAATGGGGGAAGGCAAACCAGGTTTCTCCCCAGACATCTGGGCTTGAAGACCAGCCCCCAGTGTCACATAGAGCTCAAGAAACATATTCTGTGTTTGTGGAATTATAAACAGGCACAACATTTTTAAGGGAAAATACGACTTTGCAAAATGTTCATAAGCTCTTAAGTTATTCTAAGGAAATAATCAGAGATGCGAGTGAGTTTTATAACAACAAAACAGTGCAAATAAATGAAATGTCCCCATATAGGGAACTCATAGAAAAAAGCCTGGAACATCCATGATAAGGAATTCCCTCTATATTAAAAGGAATGGTCTTGAGGAATATTTAACAATATTAAAAAAAAAACAAAACCCACATTCACGAGAACATCTTTACAAAGACTACAAAGCAATATAAACAGTGTGATCCGAACTGTAACTCAGAGTTTTTAAAAACTGTGCCTATGAAACCACAATAACTGAAAGGATATCAGGCTAAGAGTTAACCACGCCCACCTTCGAGTGGTAGGATCACAGGTGATCTCCAATTTGTTGTTTTTCTGAATGATTTCTGCAAATAATTGATATCACGAAATATATGGCTTTCATAAGTAGAATAAAAACAGCAAGTGGTATTTTACACAAATGGGCACCAGAGGTCCTGATAGTCCAACCATTTTCCAGGGAAGGGGCCGGTTTCATTTGTGAAACTGCAGAGCAGGATTGGGGGTCTCTGCCTCCCGGTGCTGATATTGTGCGCATGTGGCCTGTCTCAGCATCAACTTACATTCTTCCAATAACCCCTATTCCTTAAATAAACTTTTTATTCTCCAAACTTTTATTCCTTAAACAGGAGGCCACAAGAGTCCATGAGGAGAGAGCATGCGTGCAGTCCAGCCCCTGGCCCTGCCACAGCCCGCAGCCCAAAGTAGCTCCCCACTCAGCCCTGGGGGTGAAATTTTTTCAGAGATTTTCAAGGGCTTTCTTTTTTGGGATTTTCCCGCCCCCCCCCCCAAGTTTCCAAGAAGAAATAAGGAAGCAGACAAGTAAAAGCACCTGAATTTGTGGAAACTGAAACAGTACAGACCTGGGGGTGGGGGAGGGATGAATTTTTAATGAGGTTGAAAAAAAATAAAAGAATCCTCAAAATGTTAATATGGTAGTCAAATAATTGTTTGTGTTTTCCACTGGTTATAAACAGTCCTCTTTGTAACCAAGGGTATTGCTTGTCAGGTGTTTCAGAAGGAAAAGGAGCTGTTGGCAGATGTTGACAAAATGCAAGCAAGGCCCCCGCCTGGAGGGGTGTGCAATTGATGAATTGGGGGGGGGGGCAGCGGCTAAATGCCAAAGACAAAAGGAAGTCATCCCCCCCACCCCCACTGCACCGCTGTCTCCCAATTAGCTGTGACTCGGTCCTAAATCCAGAAGGCAAGTTGAAATTTCCAAACTGGATGCTTCAGATGTACAAAGGAAAATAACTCTGCATCCTTCAATCCCTTATGTACTAAAGAAATAGGTGGTCGGGTTGGATTTCGAGTTTTCAAAGACACAAGCTCATCTGAGCTTCCTATTTGACTTTTTATATATATATAACCTCACAATGAAATAGCAAAATATCCTGGAGGTTGTTGGGAGGCGGCAGGAGAGAGCTCTCCTCCCTCCCCCAGACAAGCAGCAGTCACAGCAGATGTCAGGAGCATTTCCACAGAAGATTTGTTTTTTAAATCCTTCCATCCTCCCACGACAACTAGAGCGGCTGAGAGTGCAGATTCTTGCCCCAACAGCCTGGGTGTGGATCTGCCCTTTGTTAGCTGTGTGACCCTGGGCAAGACGCCTCCGTCCACCTACCTTGTAGAGCTGGAAGGATTAAACGTGTGAGCACCTATCAGGATGCACTCAGGAAATACTGGCTATTCTGACTGTTGCTGTTTTTACTGTCACTGTCATCCCATAGCCTCTTTGTTTGACATGGAGTAAACAGAGAGCAGAGCGTGGGCAGAGCGCCAGGGAGTGTCCAGACTGGGACGTGCCGACCCCTTCCTTTCTAGGTAGGCACAGTTCCACAGGAATACTTTACAGAGAGGAGACGCTTTGTATAATTTTATCAGCACACTTTGCTAAGGACAGGATTCCAAGCTGACAGGAGGCTGCTCCCTAACTTACCTAACACGTTTTAAAGGAGTCCCACCTTCCTAGACCCAGCCCGCCTTCCCTGCTCTATCTGAGCTCCACAGTTCTTGTACTTTGAGGTCCACAATGACTACAGAAAACAGAATCACCATCCAAACCCTCATTTGCAAGTGGGCAAGCTGAGGTCCTGGCCTCTGGCTTCTTGCTGGATAGCCCCTGCCCTCTGCAAAGCTGCCCCGGGGTGGTCAGTGTCACCATTTAATGGTCTGTCCCATCGCCATTGCTCCAAATTCTCATTCTAACCCCAAGGATCACTGCAAACACACAGCTCCAGGGTCAGAGCCCGAGCGCTGTGCTGGGTGCTGGGGCTGGGGCGGGCAGCAGAGGCGTGTGCTCAGACAGTGAAGAATGGGCCCAGCAGAGCAGAGGGGAACCACGGGTGGAGACAAACAGGCTCCAGTTGAGCTTCACCACCAATGAACAGCATGACGCTGGGCAGACAACTCAGTGTTGTCCTCTGTAGAATAAAGGGGGTGGATTAACTAAGATTCTTTCTGGCTCTTTAAAAAAAATAATTGCTTTCCGTAGTCAAACAGTGGGCCCTAACTTCATTGCTACTGCTCCTGCTGTCACAGGACTGTCAGAAAGAGGACGGGATGGTATTTGTAAAATGCTTAGCACAGCGCCACACACAGACTAAGTGCTCAATAAACAGCGGCTGCAATTATGGCCAGCTAGCAAGGGAGGGCCCGCTCACACAGGAGGAGCACTTACCTGAGGGCAGAGCCACCTGCCTTTGGTGCAGAGCATGAGGTCAGTCCTGGGCACAGGAGAAAGGCCCTTCCCAACTCCAAGTGCACAAAACCCCCCAGAGGAATGAGCGCTTAAATGCACAGGTGCGAGGTGCTGAGTTCTGACTCCCTTAAAGCCAACTGCTTGAGATGGGGGAATGGTGGTTTATCTCCAACAGCAGACAGGGACAAAAGGCCTGCAGATGACTCAGTCCTGATTCCCACCTTGTGTGCCACTGTGGTCTGCAGAATCGGAGAGGCAGGTGAGCAGAGACTACCATAGGTGCAAAGTGGCAATCCAGGCAAAATGAGGACACCAACACATGACACATCCTTCATAAAGACAGAAGCTGTGATGATGATGATGCCGATAATACAATGATGAAGAGGACCTGGGGCCCAGAGATGTAAGGGCCTTCCTAAGACAGCTCTGCCTGTGAACGGATCGCTTGACCACAGAGCAAGAGCAGCTCAGGCCTCGCAGAGTCTCCGAAGACGTGCTGCACGAAGGGAGCTTGGGTTCTGTAGTCAGGACATCTGACCTACTGGACAAGGTGCACAACCCCACAAAGCCTTCATTTCCCGTCTGTAAAACGTGGATGATTAGAGTGCCCACCTCAAAGAGAAACTGTGGGAATAAAATGAAATTCTGCACGAGGCACAGTGCAGCGCCTGGCACACCCTAAGTGTGGGATAAGCACTGGCTCTGACTGTTACTGGTGCTGCCTGCCCAGTGCTCACACTCCGGCCACGTGCCTCTCAGGGCAGACACCATAATTAGGTTTAAGGCTCTTTCTCAAAGACCAGTGAGGCCAACGAAGGATGCACCTCTGGCTTGATTCTGAGTCTGAGGAGGAGGGATGCGATACTTATAGAGGCCAGTAATAAAAAAACGTAGACTCCTCGTTGAAATCTCTTTCCGGCTACTCCTCCAAGTCCAAGTACAGGGAGCTCAGCGGCAGAGCATGTCACAGATTAAGAGACACACACCAAACACACTTTCACTTCTGAAACCAACAGCAGCATAAGTTATTCTGGGGATCATTGTTCATGGGCCTTTTGGTTCTGAGGATGACTTTAAACCATCACCTTGTAAATGATATTAGACAAATTATGCACCCACCTTCCCTCACCTCTCTGTTAGAGACGGGATCTAACACAGCGCTAAGAAATCACATCATCGCCTCTGCAGGGATCACAGAGAAATGGTCATCGGGTGCTTCCCTCATAAGCAGGATTTGCTGTCAGTTGATGCTGACTGCAAAGGAAATAAAATAGCCTCTCCCTACTGCCCATCCCCTAACGATTCCCTCTGCATTCAAGAACCTCCCAGTCACCTGGAGCTGTGTGGCTGGTTCACACAAGAGCATGCCTTAGGATCTGGGAAAAAATGGCGCCAGGGGTCCAACCGGGAGTTAGGGGAGCTGGGATTTCTCCTGACTGTGTGTGGTTCTCCAAATGAAGGTGCTACCTCTCTCCGCTTCATTTGAACTACCCACCTGCTTGTCTGCTCTCTGCAAGGACAAACGCCCCATAAAAGCTCTTCCTCTGAGCTGCCACCTAGCCCTGAGCAGGGAGGCTTTCCCTGCCGCCTGCCAGATCTCAGCACGGCCAACACTTTCTGAAAGTGGGCAAAGACCATGATGTCTGTATGAAAGGAGGAGCCCCTCACAGACCTTCATTCCTTTGATCTTCACAATAACCCCCGGAATAGGGGTTATTCTCCTTTATGACAGCACCGATGAGTCAACCCAAAGATAGGAACTGTGTTCCAAGGTTCCTAGGTGACATATGTACAAGATGGAAGGATCTGATGGTAAAACCACAAGCCCACAGGGCTGCAGCTGCCCTGAGGGGACCTTTTTCTGGTCCATAAAGCCAGCCCAAGGACTGGTGGAGGAGGGGGGGGGTCCCTGAAGGAACACACCTGGTGCCTCCTCACCAACCACGGCCTACATGCACATGACTCTCAATTCTTATCCCAAGTCCAGCCACCGTCTTGAGCCGACCGCTAGATGTCCAGGTCTGAGGGAGGAAGGATCACACCCAGCACGCCAAACCATACCTGACTGTCACTGGCCCAACCTGCTCTCCCGTTTGTGACTAGCACCCTGTTCACTCAGTCGTTCAAGCCACAACCCTGGAACCCCCTGTTAACCCCTGCCTCTCCCTCACCTCCACGTCCAAATCACTCTCTTCAAGTCTCCTCTCTCCTCCCAGTGCACCTGCTCCCCACCTTTGCATCTCCTCAGGCTGACTTTAACAGCCCTCTACTTGGCCCTCCTGTCTCCACCCTCATTACTGAAATTAATTTTTAAAACACAATTCTCATCACACTACACCCCTACTTGGAATGCTCCGTGGGCTCCTCACTACCTACCTCCACTTTCTGTACCTGTTATTCCAAGGTTTCAGCCATACGAAAACACTCATGTTCATCAGCATGCAACATCCTTCAGATGTCCTTCAGGCCCCCTTGCTCTTGCATCACTAACTTTGCACCTTCCGCACATTCATTCCTACTTCAATACCCAGCCCAACTAGCCCATCGGCACCCCAGAGGTAGTTACTCCTTCCTCTGCACTCTTCTAGAGATCGACCCATCCCTCTAACATGATAAACAGGGCTGACAATTACAGAGCATGCCCTTGATGGCGCCAGGTGCTCTGCTAAGCACTGACACATACAGATAGGCTCATTTAATCTTCATCTTTCTCTGTAAGATCTTATCATCATCCCCATTTTATAAAAGGAGGAAAATGAAGCCAGAGCTTCCAGGGACTTGCCTAAGTGGCTGGATTTGAACCCAGGAAATCTGGCACCGGTACCTCTTTTTTTTTTTTTTTTTTTTTTGGGCTAGAGTGCCGTGGCGTCATCCTAGCTCACAGCAACCTCATACTCCTGGGCTCAAGCAATCCTTCTGCCTCAGCCTCCCGAATAGCTGGGACTACAGGCATGCACCACCATGCCTGGTTAATTTTTTCTATATATTTTTAGTTGTCTGATTAATTTCTTTCTATTTTTAGTAGAGACGGGGTCTTGCTCTTGCTCAGGCTAGTCTCGAACTCCCAAGCTCAAACAATCCAACTGCCTCGGACTCCCAGAGTGCTAGGATTACAGGCGTGAGCCACCGCGCCCGGCTGGTACCTCATTTCTTAATTACTACCCTCAGCACACTTGATTATACATACTGATTTCATGTTTATCTACTGAGCAAGGCCAGGCAGTTCTGCACAGCAGGGGCCATGTGCTATTTATGTTGCAGACCCAGAGCCCAGAAAATGGCACACAGCTGATAGGAGCTTGAGGGGCATCTGTCCAACAAAAGACAGGAGGCCAGCCCCAAATGAGTGGGTCTGCTCAATACTTCCCAAGTTAATTAAACCAAATGGACTTCCCCTGGAATTGCAGGATGGAAAACAAAACCCCAAGTGGAAGAGACAAGGCAGTACTTTCATGCCATTTTCCTTTAGTTAATTACATAGAGAAATTAACCCTGCTTTGAGTTCCTAATTCAGATGCCAAATCAGTGTCGTTGGCAGGTACAGGGAGCTCTGCCTCCCTGCACTGGGCGCTCTGGGCTGGGCACACCTAGGTGGGGCCTGCACCCTGCAGGGTCTCTCCAGAAGTCCATTCTGAAGGTGGGTCATTCGTGAAGAAATGTGACACCCACTGGCACCCTCTTGGGCAGAACTCCACCCAGCACCCCTCTCCCCTCCCCACTCTCCAAGTCGATCTAAGCCACAGCCCCTCACTCTTGCTGCCAAGAGTTTGTGCATCTGCAGAAAGAAGGAGACGCAATGTAGCATCCATGCTGAGCACGAGTTATGGCTTTGGGCTTCCTGAAGAAAATCCTGTGAGCAAACGCACACCGAGAAGCAGGAAGCTGTGCAAGTCAGCACCCACAACTGCATCCAAGACCCAGGCCCACCAACTCTGCTTTCAAGACCTCAAGTCTCGCGCTCAACTGCAGCTTGTGCAGGGCTCTGACCACAAAGGAGCTCGACTGTCAAGAGGAAGAGAGTGTTTAAGTGGGATAAAGATAAGAGCAGCTGAAGTGGCCCAAGAGACAGCAATGGGTCAAATCAACCCAGAAATGGGAGAGGGAAAAGTCAGAAAGAGCACCAGGCTCCCCAGGGACACAGATGGCTCCGGAGGGGCCAGCTCAGGAGCAGGTGGCCATCAGCAGCCCCTGGAGAGAAGTGATAATGAGACAAACACCTTCCATGCGCACAATGCTTACCGTTTATAAACCGCCATCACACACGCCGTCGTCACAACAAACCTCTGAAATACCCATCGTTTTGCCTGCACCAGAGATAAGGAAACTGAAGGAGACTGAGGAGTTGAAGTCCGAGCCAGCACTAAACCTGAGTTCTCTGTCTCCAAGCCCAGAGCACTTTCTCTGGGCTTAGAGACAGAAAACACATCCCTTTGTCAGACTGTGAATGTACTTAGAGAAAGTACAATTCTGGTGTGAGCAGACTGGACTCCCAGGCAGATGCCACCAGCCTCCTCTCTGGGCGTCCCTGGGGACAAGGCACACACTGCTCCTGCCTGGATGCTGGGGCGGCTCCCATCCTTGCCGCCTCCTTCCTGGATGGCCCACCAGCCGTGCACCCCAACCCCGGGCTCCCCCGTCCCTGTCTAAGCAGACTCCCTGGCTGGCCCAGGCACTTAGCAGAGTGGGACGAGAACACCAACCACAACTTATTTCTGTGCCATCAGCGTCCTTCCTGCTAACCTGGCTGAATTCCTTGCTATGCAAGCAGGGAACCCTTCTGTGCCTAGTCCAAACCCCAGCCACTTCCTCGTCCAGGGTCCCCCAAGCCTCCTCCTGCGCTGCCATCTTCCCTTGTGACTCTGGGAACTTTTCTTGTCATCCGCATCCTAAAAACAAACAAACAAAAAATCTCGCTCCTTCCTCTGGATTCTCAAGCACTTTAAGTCTTTCTCACACACAGTTTAACTTCCGACTGTGGACTCCCATTACTGACTCTAATACTGAAGCTTTGGTCCTGCCGGGTTCTTCCTGTGAGCCCACCATGGTCACTTCCTACCGCGGTTCCTGGATCAGCGGGAACCCAGCCTGTGCCCGCAGAATCAGGGCACGCTCGGAGGCAGCCCTTAGCATCTGCTGCGGATTACCTGTGGTTACTGGAGAAGGTACCACCTAATGGTTTGTTCCTCTACGTGAGCATTTGGAAGTATTTTAGTTTTCAACAGCAAGCATCTTGAACCAAAGGAATGAAATCCTAATGATGGAATTTTGGGAACATCTACTCGTGGGGAATTTTCCGTGTTCGTGTAAGGAGAAGCGCTGTCAGTGCCTGATCTGGCCTGAACGGGCTGCGCTGACCGTGGGCAGGGGCAGCTCTGGCTTTTGTATCCTGGACGCTCCCGATGTCATGCAGTTGGCTCATCCATCCACTGCTGTGAGGGGACAGGGTGACGGCTGTCCAGGCTTGCACAGGGTAGAGGGGTTTCCTTGGGCCCAGGACTTTCCAGCTCTGAAACCAGGACAATCCTGAGCAAACTGGGACGGCTGGTCACCGAGGGAGAGGAGATGAGTCTGTTATGAAAGCCCACGCAGGCGTTCAGGGCTCTTTAAAAGTCGTACGTTGTTGCTACTTCGCCGTAAGGAAGCAGCTCTGTTTAAACTTTGCCTGATTGGAGTCTGGTGGGGCAGCTGTCCGCACAATGGCTCTGTGCCACCTCACCGTCTCTGGAGGCTCACAATGCCTCGAAGTTGGGGAGCAAGAGGGACACAGCACCTGGGACCAGGGGGGCCTCTGAAAGGGTCCAAGTTCTGTGGGTTTCTGGGGGCTCCAGCCTGGTTATCAGCTGGCCTCCCCTGGCTTTTGCCTCCACTTCTGGCTCCCTGAACAAAACCTGTTCCGGAGGAAGGCACGCCATGCTTATGCCTTTGGACAAAAGGCTGTGTGGGCACCCAAGGTGAGCAGAGGAGATGGAAGCCAGGGATGAGAGGACCCCAGGTGAAGAGGGCAGATCAGGCTCATCATCCCCTGTGACTGCAGAGATGAACTCAGCCTGTCCATCCAGGCCCAGTTGAAAAGCTTCCCAACTTAAATTAGCTGTTTGCTGTGCGGACAGAAAGACTCCTGATTTCTCTCGGGGAAGACTTCTTGGAAAGAGCAACCCTCTTTCCAAAACTGGGAAACCGGAGAATGGCAACTGGAGAAGTATTGGATCACACAGTTCAACGTTTAGATTCCATTTAGAGTATTATTGAATATCACATTAAAAAAAACAAGAAACCACAGTCGTCAAAAGAGGGAACATATGCTAGCACTTGTGATGTTCTGACTTTGAGCTGTTCGGTGAAATGCAGGTTTGGACTGCACGGGGTGGGAGAGGGCTGCTGAAGGATGCATGCTCCGGAAACTTGGCCGGGCACACACAGCACGCTGCAGTGAGACAGTCTGTGGGGACTCTGGGCACAGACCAACCCAGGTTCAAATCCTGCCCCTGGTATGTGGGGCTGCACAGGGTCCTTGGCCAAGGTATAATCCCTTCTAGTGGTGGGGGCATCTGCTGAACACCCCCCACGCGCTGGGCACGCTGCTGGACGATGGCCACAGGTGCCCTCAATTCAGCTTCATGAGTACGGGAGGTAGTTTTATTATCCACATTTCACAAATAAATGGAAACTTAAAGGATAGAAGTAACTCATGCAAGGCCACACAGGTAGTCAGGGGCAGAACAAGGACCCCAGGCCTGACTCTCCCATGCTGCCATGCTGCCTCTCCACCGCAGTTTCTGCAAAACGGGTATCGTTGTGATTATAAGCAATGGCGTTTTAAAGTCCTTAACACAATTCTCTGTACACATGGGCTTGATTAAATATTAGTTGCCTTCCCCACCTCCCTTCTTCCTTTTAGGAGGACGTAACCATTGCCGTAAAGAGCTGAGTCCAGAAATACTGGTGCTGGTCCGGGGGCTGCTGAATTCCTGGTTGTCATGGCTTGTTCACTCTTCCCGGAGCCGTCTTGAGGAGCCTGGTGAAAGCACTATCTTTAATATGTTTTTAGTCATCTGACTCAACTCTGCTTTTAGCAAAGGTGACAGTTAAAATTGCAGCCTTTGCTTTTGCCAGTCAGCCTAGCATGCCACATGGAAGAGGCTTTCTTTTTTTTCCTCGTATGATGTATACATTCCCAATCTTGGGGCTGAAATTCTGGTCTCAATCACGTGGGATTTTAGGATTTCGATGTAGATTCCCCATAACTCACTCTGTCTCCTTGTTTGCTGAATCACAGCGTCTTCTGGCTGTGGGGCCTTGACTTTGAATTGAGAGACAGATGCTTGGTAATTACAAGGTTTCCTTCCTACGGCAGGGGATTGGCAAGTAACTGCCTTGTTTTTTAAGGGAGAATTTTAAGCAGTATTTTAAAGAGCCAGACACACAGCTTTTACGTGACAGGAAAAATGAAATGAATCCTTAACGTACTTCCACAGCCCTTATGACTGATACAAAAGGACCCACGGTTGAGAGTCCGCTGAAACGAAGGCAGGATGAGAAAGGCCCGTCTGGACGGGCACCAGGTGTCGCGGCTGTGCTGAGTCAGCACCAACTTGTCTCTGCTCCTGTCCGAGTACCCAAAGGTGGCTCATTTATTGTACAGGAAATTAGAAAATATAAATAAGCAAAAAGAAGATACCCTAACTCTCCAGCACTCAGCTGTATACTGTTTGCATTTTGATAAATATCTTTCCAGATAAGATGTAAGAGTGTAAGAGAGTGTGTGTGTATTTTAAAGATGAGCTGCTGCTCTTATTTTTTTATAACCTGATTTTGCCCCCATTTAACAGCATACAAACAAGCGTTTCGTCAGTAAATACATATTTCCATCTTCACTACTCAAGTGTGGTCCCCGGGCCAGCAGCATCTGCATCGCCTGGGAGCTTGCTGGAAACGCAGGTTCTCAGGCCCCATGCTGGACCTGCTGAATCACAATCAGCATTTTAACAAGACCCCTGGTGACTTTTATGCACTGTAGAGTCTCAGGAGTACTAAGCTACATCATTTTAAGTGCTTGCCTCATACTGCATGATACAAATGTGCTATAATTTAGATAATCTCTTACTATCTGAACACTCAGGTTTTACACGAGTTTTTGCTTTTTTAATCAGTACTGTGATGGGCATCCTCACACCAAATGTCTTCCTCTTCTGTCTGATTACCTGCCTCAGGTACACTAGAAGAGGGTGCCCCTCTTAAGAGTTGACCAAAGTTGCTAAATTTTGCTCAGTAGCATGAGTGCCTATTTCTCATGCCAATTCTGGCAGTTATCTATCCTTATAAATCTTTGATTTTTTTTTTTTTTTGAGACAGAGTCTTGTCCTGTCACCCAGGCTAGAGTGCCAAAGCATCAGCCTAGCTCACAGCAACCTCAAACTCCTGGGCTCAAGCGATCCTCCTGACTCAGCCTCCCGAGTAACTGGGACTACAGGTGTGTGCCACCATGCCCGGCTAATGTTTCTATTTTTAGTAAAGACGGCAGAATCTTGTGCTTGCTCAGGTTGGTCTCGAACACCTGAGCTCAAGCAATCCTCCTGCCTAGGCCTCTCAGCGTGTTAGTTATTACAGGCGTGAGCCACTGCGCCCGGCCATCTTTGACAGTTTAACAGAAATAAATGGTACCTCACCACCAATGGTTAACTAGTCTGATCACTGCTGTGGCTAAACATAAATTGATGTACTCACTGGCTTTTTGTTTGGATTATACAAATGGTTCAGGTCCTTTGCTGGTTTTTCCTTTGAGGCGATTATCATTTCTCTTCTTGATTTCATAAGAAATCTCTATATATTTAGACATTATCCCTTTGAAATGTATTACAGATATAGTCCCAATTTCAAACACTGTGTCTTGCTCAGCACTAGGCTATGTTCCAAAGGCAGGAAGGGACTTGGAAAGAGAAGCCTAAACTGGGATGATATGTGCAACACAGAGCCTTTCCTCCTTGAACCTACATACAAATCATTGCTTGGAGAAGTGAGTTCAAGCTCCTGATCTACCAACTCTAAACCAAGACTCTCTGTCCCTGCGACTTTAGGGGCCCAAAGACCCTCACTGAGCTTTGAAAAAGGAGCATTTTCCACTCCCTTCTATTTTTAGATGTTAGCTTTTTTAAAGCATGGCACTAGAAGCACTCTTATTTTTTTAATAAACCTTGGAGTCTAGCAGATAGGTACTACGCAGAGTGTCATTTATATAAAAATTTAAACTTCAGAAATGGCGAGCAGGCAGAAGCACACAAGAAATGCGCTTTAAAGCTGCTCATGTTTCTAAATGGCCTTACTTATAACCTCATTTCCAGGATTCATTATTTCTGAGCCAACAATAAATTAGGCTTACTGATAGTAGCTCTCTCTCTTGACCCTGATTCAATTACTCATTAAGGAGTCACTGTGGTTTAGATTTAGAATTAGAATAAAGGACACTGAGCAGAATACAAGACAGCCCAAATTGGCCCGTGGACTCCGCAGAAGTGCCTGTAACTTCACTGAGCCATGTGTGTGCACGGCGGCCGGCAGGCTGTGCTGGGGAGGCCTGGCAGGCCCTTAGTCAGGGGCTGCTGGGGAAAGAGGCTCACCTGTTTTTTTGGCAGGTACCTGGCTCTGCCCTCAACAATACTTTGCACCTCTTCAGAGACCCAGAGACAGGCCACAACTTGCAGAGGGCTGGTAAGTAGGGCCAGGGAGGCCCACAGCCCCCCGGGAAGAAGTGGAATCGCTAAGGTCTCAACAACACTTCCATTGTTCCCTTTAAACCTGAACTGTCCAATGACCTTATTTTGAAAGTCCTGACAAGCTCCTAGGGTAGGGCTCAGCGTGCAAGTGTGTCCTGAAAGGTACTGGCCAAACAGAGCAGGTGGTGGAGGGCACTGTCAGGCATCGGCAGTAAGTTGGCATAACTGGAGAAGAAGCTACGAGGAGGCATGTAGCAACGAGGGAGGGGTTGCAAGTTTTCACTTTATTCCAAGGCCAGAGGGAGCCACTGTGTGCCACCAAGGCTGCCGCTCCCCACTGCCCACCACACTGGACATAACTCAGTGTGGAGCTCCTTCTTTCTACTGCATCTGGCAGCCCCCGCCAACCAATTCATATTGGCCCCAAAGCTGAAACGTGCATCTCCGCTCTACTGCAATGGAGAGCTGCTGAGGGCTGTGCGTGAGGAGGGACAAGGCGGTATCTGTATTTTCAGAAGATCAGACTAGGGAGACTTCCACACAGAGGCTGGGCTCGAGCCCATCGGAGTGGATATGCTCTGCCAGGCAGGGCGTGTGGATTTCCAACAGGCTGAGGATGGGACCTGGCCTCCCGCAGGCCAAGCAGTGACAGCAGGACTTGAGGGGGCCGCATTGCTCCCTCACTAGAACGTGCGCCGTATCGTCCTCTGGGCTGCACATGAGAACACTGTCACCTCCCCTTGTTGGCCACATTTTAAAAGGCCTATGGATGAACTGCAGAGAGGATGAGGTTGTCCTCTTGGGGAACCACCTGTATCACCTCTCAGGGGGGCCAGGGCCCCCCGGAAGGAAAAGTAGCAGAGGAGCTTCCACCACCTTGAGCTCTGGTTGAGTCAGGCCCCAGCAATGGGACAGGAGGAGAGGCCTCCTGGGCTGCAGACAGGAAGGGGCAGGAGCTGGGGGCCCTAGACACGAGCTCTTGTCGGGCCGGCTCTCTCCGCCCAGTTAGCCCCGCCGTCCTGGGAGGATGCTGGCTTGGGCTTGGCGGCTGGAGCAAGGAGCCAAGGCAGGGTGGGCCTGGCCCTCAACCTCCACGTGTCACAAGGCTTTGACACAAACCTCTGCTGCTATGCAAAACCCTTGGAGAGTCTGCAAAAGCAGAATGACGTTTTTCCTCTTATAAACATACATATGCACGTGTGTACGTAAAACTTTCTGTAAAATATTAAGGGTTCCTAGGACTCCCCAAACCTTGTCCTGGACTTGTAAGAACCCATGGCCTTCTACATGTCTGCAGGGCGGAAGTAGGGTCCTTTTATTCCTTGGGCACTTCACGCACCGTGTACAGAAACTAAAGTTGAGAAGGGCCCGTGGAAATGTTCAAGCCCAGAATAAGGTTTTATTGACTCCCATGATACAAAAAGGAGATTGAAAAATCCAATTAATAAATACTTGCTTAAAATATATAAAGTTTAGCCTTATGCCAATTGGTCAACAGCAAACTAACTCACACACACTATGAGAATTCACGCATGGCCTGGCACGTGGGAGAATGTGATCTGTTTGCAATAACTTTGGATGGGACCCAAGGACACTACCCTATCCCAAAGGGAGAGTGGCCAGGGCAGAGAAGGTATCATCCCAGCTCCCTCCCTTTTACAAAGGGTGAAACTGAGGCCCCGAGGAGATGTGACTTGCCCAAATCACACAGCCAGGAGGTGGGAGGGTGAGAAACTAAAACACAGCCTTGGAATTAACAGTTCACAGCCAGGCTGGGATAGGCTAAAGTGAATACAAACCATGTCCCAGAATGTAGTGACCACCAGATGGGACCACTCTGTGACACAACAGGACACAGCAGAGAGAGGGCACCCTGCAAACGTAAGCACTAAACACCCCTCGCTCTGTCCACAAGGGGGTGACCGCTGCTTCTTTACTGCTGCCAATCAGCTCCACGGTGACCCTTTCTCTTTCAGATGAAAAGGACCCAAATGCTCTATCACCATCGAGGCCCCTGTGTCTGCAAAGCCTTCAGTCAGAACTGACCTTGGCTTCTTCACGCCCCCCACGGAATCACCCTGCAGAAGCCCCATCCCTGTGCTCAGCCCTTCCCAGCCGCTCTCACCTGGACACCCCACTGCCCTCCCGCTGTGCGTCCTCTCAGGCTGAGGCAAACTGAGTCCACCTACATCTGTTTGCTAGCAGTTGTGTTCCCGGTGGTCCTCTCCAGTGGGCTTTGAAAGGTGAGGGCAAACCCAAGTCAAAGGCTGGGGGTAGCATCGAAATCACCTGCCCCCGTCTCCAAATCCCACCCATCTGACCTGCCCATTCCAGGTGCCTGGCTCGCTCCCACAGCACAGAAGCACCGGGCCAGAAGCTGGCTGGTGACTCGTCGGCTGTGGGCTTTCTCGGGGGCTCAATGCCAGTCTTTACCCATCTCCAGTTCACACTGACTGTCACAGGGACTGGGCTCAGTCCATCAGGAAAGCGCCAGCACAGCGCCAGGACGGACAGTTGGTGTAGGCAGGGGAGCTGCTCCTAGCCTGTCACAGTTGCTGACAGTTGACATGTGGAACCAAACATGTGGGGGCTTAATGGTAACATCTCCAAGTGAGGGTCCAAGACATGGTCCTGACTCACCCACTTTCTAGTCATCAAAGCATTGAGGAAGGAATCAGAAACTGCACGTGGTAGGTACTCCAGTTTAGCAATTTTCCAATTGTGCACCCTCATTTTCTCCTCTAGGAAAAAATATGGGTTGCTCTCTCCTTCCCCACAGGGACGTAATGGAGGTTTTACAGACAGAGAACTTCTCAAATTGCATCATTACTAAATGGCATATACTAAGGTGCCACTTATGTATGGTGCTGGGACCAGGGAAAAGTCTAACATTCCCTGCAAATGTAACATCACGTGCCTTTTCCTCATCCGCCTCCTCCTTCTCCTCGACACCTTATAGGCTAAGAAATGAGCACTTGCTTCTTGTACTAGGACAATTTCTAGGACCAAACTGTGAGATGCTATGAGGACAGAGAACTGTATTTGTTCATCCATAAAACACGGCTCCTACTGTATTTTTGGTGCAATTAAGAGAATGTGCTATTTCCAGAGACGGAAACCTCATTCCACCATTTCTAGTAGCCAATAAATAGAAGAGGCTTTACAATCAATAAATGGCCCCAAACACTTGGCACTGATCTTTGTTAGATCAGACAAAAATGAGCCACGGGCTGCGTGCCTTTCTTCCACGCTCAGCCACGGCCTGGGCCTGCCCCGGAGAAGGGAGCCAAGCGGCCCTTCTCCCAAAGGAGCCTGACACAGGAGTCCTGCTCCACATCTGCTCATTTTAATAGTGTGGTTAGAAAGGACAGGAGATGAAATAAACTTTTTATGGGAAAAGGCTGGCCTGATGCTACTAGCACTGTGAAGCTTCACTCCCAGGTCTCCAAATCTCACTTGATTTGATTTTTTTCCTCTTACAGCACCTTGGTGAGCAGCTCCAGCGGCCTCAGCCTCCCAGGCCCACCCCGCAGGGGCTGCGCTGAGGCCTGGGGAAAGGCGGGTGTCACGTGGGGATCAGCACTGACCCATGCCCCCTCCAAGAAAAGCCCTCCAGGATACCAGGATGCATGTGGCCCACCTGCACCATTCTGTCCCGCAGGGTGATAGTCAAGCTGGGAAGGCCAGAGCCCGAAGCCCGGCTGATGAGACAGAAGCTTTGATGACAGCCTGTTTGACGGGAAAGCTTCAAATGTCACTGAATTCCAGGCAGCTCTTTTCCCCTCCAAAGCTGAGTTAAAAAGCATCCAGAGCTTTGTCATGTTATCTCTGGCTCACAGGAGCCCTGGGAGGGCAGCGCCTTTGGGACTTTGAGGCTGTTTGACCATTTCATCCTCCTGTCTGTCCTCCTTTTGGGGCTCATTGGAAACATGTCCTTTGCCAGAGTATTGTCTAGATTTCCTACCTCTAAAACCTCTGCTCCACGGCCCCTGGCTCCTACTGGGCCTACACTGCCCACGGGTCCAGGTGAGACCCATGTTTCCCCAGGGCCTGGATGGCTCCTTGGCAGCCGCTGTCCCCTCCCCACATTCCGGCTTGCTCCAGCTCTCATCTGTGGAACTCCCTGACAAGGCCCTGATGGTAACCGCACGATACCAGATGCTGGCCCCACTGTGCTGGCTCTATGGCCTGGGAAGGGGGCCAGAGCCACAGAGGAAAGTCACCCTGCCTGCGGGAAGAAGGCCTGGCTGGCAGTGCACTGATGCCGGTGGCTTAGCCAAAGAGCCTGGGCAGTGGGAGGGGAGAGGCAGCTGCCTCCTCAGCTGTGGAGGAGGAGCAGTCACAGTTGGTCCCGGGGGAAGTTTTTAGGGGAAACCTTTAGTTGGGGCTCGTGAGGGTGACTGGCCAGACTTCACTATCATGCTCTGCCCTGGTCTGCAGGCCTGACACGGGAGGGGCTCCCTGCATGCAGGGCTTGGAGATCACCCCCAAGGGGCTCCCTGCATGCAGGGCTTGGAGATGGAAAGATAACAAGCATTATCTTAGAATAAGCATTCTCTTCCTCCCCCTCCTCCTCCTGTTCTAGAGTTCACCACTGGGGGGACGGGGGCCCGAGCGGGCCTCACCTCCACCCACCAGCCCCAGCACGGGGTCTGCTTTTGCTCCCTCCCACCTCGCTCCTGGCTCCGTCTGCCTCTGACTGGGCTATGCACCTTGCAGAAACCTGGACTTCTCTTATCCAATTCTACCTACAGCTCCTCAAAGAACATCTAGCTTTTCACCAAAACATGCAGAACAGTCGCTCACACCTTGAAACCACACTGCCAATCAGAAGGGCTCCTTAAAACTTCCACACCTAGGGGACCTTTCTAGGGGTTTGGAGCCACACCCTGGGGTCCTTTCTCCGGACAGCTGGGAGGCACACCGGTGCCACTAAAGAGAGTGTTCCATTTTGGTTTGTGCCAAATCCTCACCTCTCCGTGGAATCAACACTCCATGGGGATCTACCGCCCCCACCGTGCACTTGCACGAGCAGACGCACGCTCACGCCGACACCAAACCTTCGCCCCAGCCACTGCTGAGGAAACCCCTCCTGCTGCTCCAGCTCCGGACTCTGTGAGGGAGGGCAGCCCACCCTGCAAGCTGCACCGACTGGTCAAGGGGAACTACCACGCTGGCTTTGCCAGCCTCACTGGCCAAATTTTCTACTTGTTTCCTTGACTGTGGAATTTAAAGCAAAAATTCTGTGACACCACTCAAGCAGGAAAAACACAAATTTTATAATCTGAAGTTCTAAAGCATAATAAAACCAATTATCCAGAATCAAGTTTTGCTCACTTCCTTAAATTCACCCAGTCTTCTCATTCCCAGTTTTTTGACATTTGAGGTGACATTTTTATGAAAGAAGATGAATCTTTAAATGGCAAATTAATCCAGGCAACAGAGGGGATTTAAAAATATTTATCAAGTTCGTGGTTATGAACAATGATATAAAAATTAATTATTCACTGCCATAAAAACAGCTCTAGGCTATTTTTTTCCAAACCTCCTCAAGGAACACATGGGTGTACACATATGCAAAAATCACCGAGCTGTGACTTCAGGTGCTGCACTCTTCTGTAGGAATGTTGTAGCTCAGAAAACGTAACGCAGTTAGACTTCCTCAAGGAAGATCAGAGTCCTGTGCTTCTGAGCAGGATGACATTTTCCTTGTGTGACTTGCCTTCTGTAGCACTGAACCACAAGATCTGCCGGGGAGAATCTAGCTCTAAAGTCGTGAACATGGGAGAGCACAGAGTCACCCTTAGGGACAGTGTCCCCAGCATAGGCACACAGGCTGCCCAGCTCAGGAGCCATCACCGCCCAACTGGTGGCTGTGCCCTGGAGAAGGGGTCACTCCCCTCCCACGGATCTGCAAGGCCAGCTTCCACGGACCACCTTCAAGTCTGACGCAGCACATCTGGCCCCCAGAAACTGCTTTGGGACCTGGAAACAGTGCCAGCTGGTCAAGAGCTGGGTGGCACATACAGCTGAGACCACTGCACCTTAGGGCCTGGCGTCCAGCCTCCCTGCCTGGCTTTCTTGTCTGGTTTTCTGTGTCTTGCATTGTAGGATGGTGCGTTAGTTTGCTAAGCTACCATAAACGAAGTACGACAGACCAGGTGGCTTAAACAGTGGGACTTCTCCATTTTCTCACAATTCTGCAGGCTGGAAGTCTGAGATCAAGGTGTGGGCAGGGTTGGTTTCTCCTGAGGCCCCTCCCCTTGGCTTGCACACGGCCATCTTCCCCCTGTGTGGGTCTGTGTCCTAATCTCCTCTTCTAATAAGGACACCACTGAGATGGAATTGGGGCCCTTCCTTATGACCTCATTTACTGTAATTACACTGTTAAAGACCCTACCTCCAAATAAGGTCATTCTGTGAGGCACTGGGGGTTAGAACTTCAACATCGGAATTTGGGGAGCACACAATTCAGCCGTAACAGATAGTAGGTGATGTTTAGCAGAGCAGATGCTCAGGACGGAACTAGAAACATGGGTCTTGGGCAAAGCCATCTCCCCAGCAGGACAGACCATAAGCCCATAGTGGGCAGAGCCCACCTGAAGCCTCTGGGCTCCTGGCACTGGCCCACCCCCATAGCCCTCGGGACTAGTTTACAGGGGCTGAAGACCTTGAACCTGGGTCTCTGTTCTTAGTCCTCAGCACCACCTCCCTCGGGGCCTATGCACCCACATCCAAACCTAGCCATGGGCCAGCGTGGAGTCCCCTGGGGCAGCTCGTCTGAGACAGAGCGGAAGGGCAGGACACAGAGCACTGCAGCGAGTGCCCAGGGTCGGGCTCTCACTCACAGCTCAGACAACAGGGAGAGGCAGACTCAGGAGCTTGGCAGAACCTTTGGCTCTTTCAAAGTCCTGTTTCTTGGCAACCCTGACAGGTGACTCAGGTGGCAGGCTAAGTCTCAGGTGCAGCTCATCAACGAACAAGACTACACTAAGACAGTAGCCAGATTTAGCAAATTAAAATATAGAATGCCAAGTTCAACTGGGCTTTCAAATAAACAACAAATAATTTTTTCATATATAAGTATGGCCCATGTGATATTTGGGACAGGCCAACATTGAAAGATTGTTCATCTGAAATTCACATTTTATTGGTGTCCTGTGTTCTGTCTGGCAACCCTATTCTGCGAGTCCAGCCCTCCCTGCTTTGCTGATGCACACCTGGCACCTTTCTGGGCGCCTGCTTTCCCACAGGAGCCAACCACTCAGAGCAGCAGGTCCTGCCAGGGGTGGCCTGGGCTGGGGAGCTGATCCTCACAGGAGGGGTCCATCAGCAGAGGTAACCCCTCACCTTGGCCCCAACCCCATTCTAGAGCCTTCCATGGGTCTGGTGACCCTGGCCCATGCTCACTTTATGGGAGAAAGCAATTATGCCCCATCTCCTCGACGCCCCTGAACTCAGCCTTCATGGACATTGTAGACCAGGCTTCCCGGTCCGGCCCTACAGACAGCGGTTATCAGTACTGCTCCCACTGTCACCAGTGACCACAGCGAGGAATGATACACAGTAGGTGAAGGGTCAAGTGATACTGCTGAGCTCTTGTACACGATGCTGAACCCAAACTTGGCAAAATCATGCCTATTTCTCCTGTCCACGTTGCTAGAGATCCCTCTAACATGCAGCTCCCAAGGCCGAATCACTCAGCCCGTCAGGGTCCTCGGTGGGTTCTGGTTTCAGAACACATCAAGAATCTGAACACCCCTCCCCGCCTCCACCGCTCCACCATCTCCTGCCAGATCACGGCAGCAGCCGTATTCCACGCTTGTCCCCTTCTGGTCCGTTCTCAACCCAGCACCCACAGCAACTCTTTAAAAGTTATACTGGGGCTGGGCGCAGTGGCACATGCCTGTAATCCCAGCACTTTGGGAAGCTGAGGCAGGAGAATCACTTGAGGCCAGGAGTTTGAGACTAGCCTGAGCAACAAAGCAAAACCTCATCTCTAATTAAAAAAAAAAAAAAAAAAAATTATACTGAGCTAAGTCACCCCTTTGCTAAAAACCCACCAAAGACTCCCCACCTCAGTCAAAGTACAAGGAAGTCCTTACAATGGCCTATAAGACCCTCTGCAACCCGTCTCCACCGTGTAGCTCTCTAACCTCCTTCCTCCGCCCCTTGCCCACCAGGCACACTCCTGCCTGCTCCGTGGTGGCTTTGCCTGGAGGGGAGGGATATCCACCTCCCAGATATGAACTGGTCCAACTCCCTCGTGTCCTCTAAGTCTTCACTCAGATCTTACCTCCTCAAGAGGCCTGTCCACGCTATTTAATTCTGCAACCGACCCCGCTCCCCTGCTCCATCACCCTCAAGCCCCCTAAATCCTATCTACTGTGTCTTTCTTCCATAACGCTTTCTTCCTAACAGCCATCTGTTTATTGTGTTCACTACGTACTGTTTTGTTACACCATCTAGAATGTGTGCTCCACGCAGGAAGGAATCTGTGTTGTTCAATGATGTACTCCAAGAGCCTAAAACAGAGCTTGAGACATAACAGATGCTCAGTAAAGACTTAATACTTATGTACTTCATCATCCATCTTGTGGACACGGAAGAACAATAGCACGAAAAGTGTCAACATTTACTGAGTACCTCTTATGTGCCAGGCATTATGGAAGAGGCTTTATAAAAGTTGCACAATTTAAGCCAGGTGCAGTGGTGCCACTCAGGGGACTAGGGCAGGAGGATTACTTGAGGCCAGGAGTTCAAGGCTACAGTGTGCAATGATCACATCTGTGAATAGCCACTGCACTCCAGTCTGGGCAACACAGTGAGACCCTGTGTCTAAAAACAAACGAACAAAAAAGTTGCACAATTTAATGCTCACAATCACCTTGCAAGTCAGGCTAGAGATTCTCCACTTTATAAATGAGAACGCTGCCTCAGGACACTCAGGATTCTGACCCAGGTCTAAAGCCCATGAGATTCTAGCACCACCCTGAGAAGCACACATGCTGTCTATGGTTACCCAGGAAGTACCTTGTTGCCTTCAGCACTCACTGTCCCTCCCACCTGATACCTGTATTTACCAGCAGGGATGGCCCTGTTCAGACTGGCAGGCAGGGACTGGGCCACACTCATCCTTAGGGGGACTGTGTGGCATGAGTTAAGGATGCTGGCTTTGGGCCCTGGGTCATTGGAGCACATCCCGGCTCCACTCCCCACCCGCTGTGGGGCGTGGACAATGCACACTGAACACAGGTAATGCTCATGGCTGGTCAGGGTATGTGAACACATATAACACAGTGTCTGGCATGCAGTGTGTGCTCAATGATTGCTCATCCATGTTGAGGTAGCGCTTCTCACAGGATGCTCCTAACTTGTCACATGAGGTCCTGACCTTAGGACCAACTGCCCATTACTCAGGGCAAGAGCAAAAGCTGAGCAGTAAACAGCCCTAACGCAAGCTCAGAGAAAGGACCCACGAGCAGACTCTTGTCCTACGCCAGGTTCGAAAGGCGGCAATACCCAGAAGGGAAAATAAAAGTATTTGTACAAAATTTTCCCTCACCTCTGACTTCCAGAGGGTTAAAGAACCATTGGAAACACATTAGTGAATAACCAGGTTTCACATGTCCTAATCTTCTGGGATTGCTGCTGCCTAGGCTTTTCCCAAATTAGAGACCTCACGTCTCTGGCCGCTTTCACTGACCTCTGGTCACCAGCCTTTCATCCCTGGGGTCAGGTTTTCACCTACGTGGGGGCCTGTCTGTTTGGAAGCCCCCTGGCAAAATGGGCAGATGCCCTGACGGCTCCACCCACACGGCACACACAGTGGCACTCAAGCAGCTAATGTGGTTGGCTTGGGAGAGGCAGGCTGCTGGCCTTTGAAAGCGGAATGGGCTCCGGATGGGAATGAGAACTGGGGAGGGGAAGGGGAGGGTGAAGGCTCGTGAACTGCCTCCCTCTGCGAGACAGCTGGACCCTCAGGCGCCAAAGCCACTGCCAGGAAGTGATGAAGTGATGGAAGGGGGTGTATGTGTGTGGGGCGGTGGGGGGGGGGTTCTGCCTTTGAGTGCAGCTGAAACCTTTTAAGTCTCAGATTTTCCCAGTCTTTCCCTAAAAAAAGAAATGATGTCAAACATTGCTAAGCATATTCTACAACCATACCTATTGTGAGCTATAGATTCCATGATTCTAAATGAAACCAACATCCATGTGCACACATGAGTAACGGTCCTAAAGGGAGGGAGCCTAGAGTCCACTGACTAAGCAAGCCCACGTGAGCCCACGTGGCCTAACATCTTCCCTCTTCACCCTTAAGCAAGGTTCAGCAAGAGTTCAGGGGACAGAAAGAGGGGAGGGAATGGGACTACATTTACAGAGGATTTGCTACATGTCAGACATTATAGATGCTTTATAAACATTATGTCATGTGATCCATCTCAACAAGGCTGTGAGGCATTTATTTATCATTCCCCCACTTTACAGATTAGAAAACTGAGGCTCAGGTTAAGTTACTTTGCCAAGTAAGGTAGTAGAGCCTAGGAAATCTGAGAATTCAAAGGATTTGGCTGGACTCAAAGCAGACTCAGGAATTTTGACTCAAAAGTCCATGTCCTTTACACTCTCAAACTTAACCCAGCATAAAGTGAGAAACTGCCTCAACTCCCTTGCATCTGGCCCCATTAACCTATTTGGCTGATGCCGACATGTGGGCTGGGTGAAGGTCACAGAACCAGGCCAAGTCAAAACTTCAGAAAACCTTGGCCGCCTCCTCATGATTTTGAGGATTTGGTCTTGTAAGCCCCAGGTAGAAAGTAAGAAGCTGTCTTAAAGACCAAGACAAAAAAGCTTTAATGATAGCGACAGCAACATTTAACATGTCTCAATTATGGCACATTTAGCCGAGTAGAACACACACAACTCTCCGCCAATGTACAGTAGCTTCAAGCCACTACTTGCATGGCCACTGAACTTGATATTTCCGAATGAGGTTTATCCGGGCGATTTCTGCCCTTAAGGGCTCCTTACCTTCATCCCAGCACCTACCAGACCAAGTCTTTGTTAGAAACTTGGAAGAATGGAAGCTCTGAGGATAACCCACCCATCACACCATCACTTTCTTCACAGCGCCCCACAGGTGTTGAGTTATAAGGAAGCTGGAGTCCTGCACAACAAGCACGGCTAACATCACAGTGCTTCCTGCATGTGTGCTGGGCACGCCAGGGCCCTTCTCTAACAGACACAGGCGAGTGGCTTTTCAGCACAGAGTGTTCAATTCCCAATTCTATCACTAATACTTATTGGGTAAATTACTTAATCTCCCAAAGTCTGTTCAATTTGTATAATGGGCATAACAACACATAAGTATGAAATAAAATAATTTAAGTGCTACCCAATAAATATTTTTGCCTTGAGATCAAGCCTTTCGCATGTCTCTCTGAATGCAGGTGGTGACCCCAACATTGCACCTTTCCCTCCACTTGTCCCCATTCTGTCTCTCCAGTGTTAAGAACGAAAGGTGGCTGGGTGCACACACTGTGGTTCCCAGCAGAGGTCTGGTGTGGGGCTTCAGAGCCGCCCAGTGCCCCAGAATGGGGATCTTAGAACCAGGGGTCTCAGGAGAGCTGTGGGCCCTGGAAGAAGGCCGTCCCCGCCTGAGTGTTGGTCTAGGTTCCCAGGCTCTGAAGGCAAAGCAGCAGCTGGGCCGGAGGTGGAGCTGCCCCAAGCCAGCAAGCAGAGGCAGCACCAGGAGGGCCTGGCAGGGGTTCGCCATGGACAAGGGAGGGCTGGCTTCTCTGTATCACCACGGCAGGCCTGCCAAGCCCACCAGTACTCCACCAGACCTAGACGCTGTGAGCCTACGAAGAGTGATAACCCACTTTCTAAGAGTCTCAGCAACAGAGACAGGAAGACAGCTCAGAAGAAACACAACACACACCCAGAAAGAAAGAGCTACTGGAGGATACAGATGACGGCTTGAGTTTTAATTAAAATAATTATAGTGTTCAAAGGGATTCTATTGCAACACACAGGAGAAGGAAAAAAAAGCAGCTTTCCTGTAACTAGAAAACATGATTTCCCAACTAAACAACTCTTCAGACAAAGAGAAGGTGACAGTGGTCATATAGGATTCTTGAATCACTAACCCAGAAGATTAGGACCAAGAAATCACACGGCAGAGAGAAGCAGGAGGAGGTGGAGGGCAGAAAGGACACGCCAGGACACTGTGAGGCTGCACCCCGAGACCCAGGAAGAGAAGGGACAGGTGATGGAGGGGCGCTGAGTTCTGCACGTGTGCCGTAAGAAAAGATACACAGAGGCATACACGAGTAGAGGTTCTGAACCTAAGAATAAAGGGGAAAAAGGCAAACTTTCAGGCAGAATGAACTCACACCTAAAAATGAATGGACACAGACTAGCTGAATGGTGGCACCGTGGAACTCCAGCGTAGCTTCCCCAGACAAGATACCACTCAGCTATCAAGATAAAAGACACTTGAAGAAAAGAATTCAGAGTACAGCTGACCCCTGATCAAAACGGGTTTGAACTGCACAGGTCCACTTACACGTGGATTTCCTTCTGTCTCTGCCAACCCTGAGACAGCAAGACCAACCCTCCTCCTCCTCCTCCTGGGCCCATTCAACATGAAGACCGGGAGGATGGAGACCTATACAATGATCCACTTCCACTTAATGAATAGTAAGTACATTTTCTCTTCCTTATGATTTTCTTAATAACATTTTCTTTTCTCTAGCTTACTTTATTGTAAGAATATAGCATATAGGACATATGCCATATAAAATATGTATTAATAGACTGTTCATGTTGCTGGTAAGGTTTCTGGTCAACAATAGGCTATTAGTAGTTAAGTCTTTGGAGAGTTAAAAGTTATATGCAGATTTTCAACTCTGTTGGGGGTCGGCACTCTTAACCCCTGTGTTGTTCAAGGGTTAACTGCTATACCAACAGGCCCCCCGTAGCTGAGAACAATAGTAATGGAAGGTCTCTAACAACACATGGACCAAAGCCAAGACTCCTTGGTGAGAAATGAGGAAAGAAAACTGAAGACCAGTGAGTCAAGCGGTCTTGGGCCTTCAATGTCATTTCTGACACCCCTGATCTGATGGATGATCAATGTCATTTAATCACGTAGATTTCCATCATGCCTAAGCAGTTTAACTCTCTCAGTGACATGCACAAGACATGCAATTCCTTTTTTTAAATGAATATCTTTCACATATAATTAAGCTTTCTAGATATAACTCAGACTGAAAATATGCTTATGTGCTTTACAGGTTAAAATTCTGTAAGTTAAAGTATAAATGTTTAGTTATTATTACAAGAGTAAATGTTATAATAATTAAAGATTCTAATAGTTGCTAATTTTAAAAACAAAAAGTATTAAGAATTTAAAGGCTTTCAAATACATAAACTGAGAAACACAATGACAGTTAGTACAAATATTACAAATACTATGAGTATGTTGCCCAGATAACTTTAAAAAGAGTATTTATCCTTCTAGAACTGACAGTTATAAAATTTAAATAATGACACAAGGCAGAATAATAGAGTTTAGTTTATATCATAATTATAATCTTTGTAGAATTATTTCATGTCTTAGCTTTTGTAATACTAAGCTAAATAGCCCTTAAGAATTTAATATAATCTTACAGTCATTTAATTTCATTCAGGCTATAAACTATTTCAAGAAAATGTCCTATTTGGGAATTCTTCACCTAGGGACAATGAACTAAAAGCAAAAAGTCAACAGTGCCACCTTAGAAATTCAGGAATAGATAAAAATTTCACAATCATGTATGACAACATGCATAATGCATGCATAATGAATCACTTCCAATCTAGATCTAAAGGAGAGCATATAGAGCATTATAAAAAGAAAGTATTATAGAAAACTTGTTTTCATAAATCAAACTTTACAATAACAGACTTTTTAAGAATGCTTTAAGAAAACAATTTCTTAGAGTTTTAAGTCTATGGAGACTAACACTACACTCAAAAAGAATGTTAAAATGATTACCACGGACAAATTACCATTTTCAGTAGTTAGAAGATGAAGAATTGCCAAGATTTGCTCAAACTACGAATCCTGGTTGTTAAGTTCCTCCTGGAAAATGTGTTACTGAAAAAATTTTTCCCTGAATTAACGTGCTCCTTCTGTATCTTGCACAGCAGACAAGCTGCGCAAACATATCCAGGCCTTTGAGGGCTGACGGCCTGCTGGATTAACAAGGAACTCGGCCACATGTCTACCTTTCTGGTTTGCTGGCCCAGGGAATTCTGGGTAACCAAACTGACGTGTCAGGAGAGTACGAGAGTTCCTTACGTGATATCTATTGTCTCCTCAGGGAAGACACCAAAATTGATGTTCATATACTGGCATCTGAGATGCAGACAGAAATTCTGAAATAATTTTGTCATCCTGAAAGAAAAATATGCTGTTCCACTGCCACATTCCTAGTTTTTCTCAAGTGACTGTAGGAAGTAGCAACTGCATGCAGAAATGTCAGAAGTAAAATCAAGCCTGTCTGTCATTACTTTAAATGTGGACAGACTGATCTGTCCCACTAAATTAAAGAGCCTATCAGGTAGTGTTAAAAATATAAATCCATCTATCTGCTGTTCAAGAGCTATACCTAAAATGACAAACAGGACTGAAAATAACACACCGGGCAAGGAGACACCAGGCAAATGCAAAGAAGGAAAAGGCAGGAATGGCAAAATCAGTAGCAGACAAGCTGGACTTTAGGTTAAAACTAGACTTGAGGTTAAAGACACTGTGAGATAGAGTGACATTGTTAAAGGCACAGTATCGGAGGAAAATACAAAAGGTACAAATATGCATGCACCAAGCAATACAGCAACTAAAAACTCTTAATAATGCAAGAACACAGTCAAAATTTCTCTCTCCAAAGGAGAGTATCTCCCAGAGAGAAAAAAATAATGACACAAAGAAGATAAATAGATCAACAGATAACCTTACTTCCCTCAAATAAATATACATTTTTTCTTACACCTATGCCACAGTTGTAAAGATTAATTACATATTTGGTAACAAAGAAAACCTTTACAAACTTTTC
Source organism: Propithecus coquereli (assembly GCF_000956105.1). NCBI lineage: Eukaryota > Metazoa > Chordata > Mammalia > Primates > Indriidae > Propithecus > Propithecus coquereli. The sequence continues at coordinate 8,068,136 of NW_012152618.1, read as the reverse complement.
AAATTAAAGACTTAAAGGAGACTTCTGTGATCAGAATCCAATAAAATAAGGATTAAATAATCAGGTAACAAAAAAATCTTAAGTACTTAGAGATTAAGAAACACACTTTTAGATCAAAGAGTAAGTCAAAAGAGGAACTGAAGGAAACCTTGAAAGCAATGGAAAAGAGAACACTTGCTATCAAAACTTACAGAACACACGAGACATTATACTCCGAGGAGATTTTAGTGTCAAATGCCTTCAGTAGTAGAGAAAATATTTTAAAAATAAAAATGAACTTTGTACTAATCTTAAGTGATTAGAAAAGGACAGCTCAATAAATCAAAAGGAAGAAGTTATTCAAAAAAGATAAAAGTTCAATTAATAAAAAACATAAAAAGGACAAATAAACTCAAAGCTGGGTCTCTGAAGAGATCAATAAAATAGAAAAACACATCCTGTGTCCAGTTAGGGATAAGACAAAGCAAAGGTGGACGGCAGGAGAGAAGAAAGAGGAGAGAAGACAGAGTGAAGGGAAAAGGGGAAAGAGGGAGGATGTGCAAACCCAGACAGGACCACCATGGAGGACAGATACAGAAAAGCAAACGCAGCACAGATTAAAAGAATCATTAAAAAAAAACCGCATGAAACTTCATGTCAACAGATTTGAAAATCCTGGAAGAAATAGATGATTTCTCAGCAGAAAAAATCATCCAACTGATTTGAGAAGTAGAAAAATTCAGAAAAGGCACCAAGACCACACAGCTGTACACCTAAGTTCTATCTAACCCATAATTCTACTGTTAAATGGCAAAAGGAAACTTAAAAATAAGCTGACTTATTTGTAAAGCCAAGCAGAATTTTAAGCCCAAACCTGACAAGCCTGAGAAATGAGAAATTATTAACAAATCAGGCTTATGATTGCTTACTCACAGAAACTCTGAACTAATATTAGCCAACAACAGAATTCAAGGGTATACCAGAGATACATGCTGAGACCAGTCTGGGTTTATCCAAGCACTACAAAGATAGCTCAATACCAGGAAATCAGTAAAATTTACTTCCTCAATAAATTAAATGTGGAAAAAACTATAGGACCATAGCAATAAATGTATTTGACAAAAGTTTAGCAGGCACTCCTTATAAAAATTAAGTAAAATAGAAATAGAAGATAGTTATTCATGAAGTATTGAGAAGAGCTTGATAAAAGGTGTACAAAATAAGCCCTTATTTGTTAAACGACGCTGCCCACGAAAAAAAAACTATATATGTATGAGTATACACAAACGTGTCTGTAGGGGAGGGGGTGGTGGGGTAGGAAAAAAACAGACGCATCTATGTATGAACACCAAGTTGTCAATACTGATTATACAGACAGAGATGGGAGAGAAAGAGAAGGGAGGGGAATTCCAACACAAAAGGGAAAAGGATAAAACAAGGACTCCAGTCAAGAACTATATATAATATTACTTTAATGCTTATCAATAAAATTATAGCTGACCCTTGAACAACATGGGGATTAGGGCATCTACCCCCAGAGCAGTCAAAAATCCACATATAACTTTTGATTCCCCCCAAACTTAACTACTAAGAGCCCACTGTTGACTGGAAGCCTTACCAATGACATATACAGACTATTAACGCATATTCTATGTTATATGTATTATGTACTATATTCTTACAATCAAGTAAGCTAGATAAAAGAAAATGTTATCAAGAAAATCATAACGAAGAAGAAATATGTTTACTATGCATTAAGTGGATAAGGATCATCATAAAGGTCTTCATCCTCATCATCTTTGCATTGAGTAGGCTGAGGAGGAAGAGGAGGGGTCACTGTTGCTGTCTCGGGGTGGCAGAGGTGGAAGGAAATCCACATATAAGTGGACCCTCGCAGTTAAACCTGTGTTGTTCAAGGGTCAACTGTATATATTTTTACATGTATAATTTTTAAAAGCTTGCACACAATATTAAAACGGCTGAGAGAAAAAAAGTATTCCTTTCTTTTTTAACTGCACAACCACCACTTACCTTCCCAGTCCAAATTTCAGGGAACAAAAAGTCCTCGATGTCAACCGTAAATTCTTGGACATTGCGACTTTAAGCAAAATGACCTATAACAAAACCAATTATTTTTCCCCATCAACATTATAATGTTTCAAGGGCCTGTCTTGTGTCACTTTGCTTCGAGTCACAGTTTCAAAAGAATCTACTGAGTGAGGACTTACTGTACTTTTTTGTAATATTACCCTCAGTCGTACTCCTTGATGCAAATGTGAATCAGAGTATTGGCTGCAGGTCAGAACTTAGGCAGAGCCATCCACACACTGTGCGGAGCAGGCTCCCGGCTTGCCAGGCTTGCTAGTCTGTCTCAGAGGGAGATGCTCTGGACATGTAAAGGAGCAGGGTTTGCAGCAAACCATCCTTTGGTTTCCCTGGGTACCACCTGCATCTACCACATTTACTGTGGCCCTAAGGAAGTTTTCACGCTGCCTCTTTCCAGGGGTTCTCTTAGGACTCAGTACACCCTTCTTATGACAGCACTTGTTATACTGCATCACGGTTATTTGTGGACCAGCTGCCTGTCTTCGCCACCAGGATCTATGCTTGTTTAAGGGCTGGGATCTCTTATTAATTTCTCAAGCCTCACTTTCTAACACAGTGCCTGGCACATAGTAGGCACTCTATAAATATCTGCCCAATGGATGAAATGTACTCAAAAGAAGATATGAAGTCTACGTTCAAAAACTTTTATTTTCAGGGCTATTTTGCTTTAGTTTCCCAGGCAATTTCACTTTAAAATTTCCACCTTTGCTACTGACAAACTGACGGGGTGAAGGAATGTCGGCACTCCCCAAGGTGCACACGAACTGGGTTTGCCCTTTGGCAGCAGGGACATTAGCCCTTAGGAGCCCGGCAGAGACAATGGAAAGCGTAATTAGTTGAATGCCTCCTCTGTAGGACCCTGCATGATCCCATGTGGTGCCTGGAGCTGCCCCTCCAGGAGAAGGTGATCTAGGGGCAAAGCTGGGACTGGCACCCAGGGGCATCTGTCTCCAAAGCTCTGTGCACATCTCAATGCCTTTCTGAGAGGTAGAATCAAAGGCAGATCGTCATTCCTTCCCATCAAAGCATCCTTCACACAACCTTCAGAAATGTGGGATGTACTCTTTCGACTATTAACATATTCCCATTCCCCTGATATAATTTGCTGTCTTCCTGAATTTATAAAAATCTTGTCTGAAATCTTTGTATTTGTTATCTGCTACACTTCTTAAACAGAAAGAGTCTACAGGTTTACAATACATACTGTGAATTTGCCCTTGCTATTATTTACCTAAAATTTACCTCTTTCAATCTTAAAGCAACTGTTGTCTCTGATTTCCAATTAGGTTCTGTTTCAGGACTCCAGTAGCATTCCGAACGCATGTCCCCCTAAAATGCCATAGGTTGTGGTCAGCACCCCAGCTCGCCTAAGAAAATTCAGCCAAGGAAAACAGAAGAAATTCTGCTGAAACAGCGGTACTGAAGAACAAACCAAAGAGGACGTTTTTGTTTACCGCCAGTGCTGGGGCCTGAGAAAAGCAAGTGTCAATACGGCTGGTGAGGAAGGAGATGTGCACTGCTTGTCGTGTGCGTTCTGAAGGGAACATCTACTCACAGAACCTCGGATCTTCACGTAATCCCCCCACAAACTCAGCAGTGGAATCCTGGGGACACGTATTTAGGATGGCACTGGTGGAAGATGTCGACTTCCCCAAGGTACAAAGGCTCAGGTAATCGAGACTCTCACTAACCACTCTGGATGACTCCACCTGTTGGCATTCTCTCCTCCCAGAAAACCATCCTCTATCCTGATCCTTTCTATTCTCATTGTCACCCTGTTTCAAACTTGAGAAAGTAAGTCTCTTCCCCCAGTTACTTCTAAGGTGATTCCATTTTCAGTTGCTTTTGCCATGGAAGCTTGTTAGAGGCTTTTTTTTTTTTTTTTTTTTGAGGTGGGATCTCACTGTCACTCAGGCTGGAGTATAGTGCTGTGATCATGACTCACTGCAGAGTCGAACTCCTGGAATCAAGTGATCCTCCTCTGCCTCAGCCTCCTGAGTAACTCTGGGACTACGGGCACGCGCCACCACGCCTAGCTTTTTTTTTTTTTTTTTTTTTGGTAGAGACAGGGTCTTGATATGCTGCCCAGGCTGGTCTCAAACTCCTGGCCTAAAGCCATCCTCCCGCCTCATCCTCCCAAAGTGCTGGGATTATGGGTGTAAGCCACCGTACCCAGCCCATGTTGGAAGCTTTGAAATGTCAAAATTGTATTTATCTACTGGTTTCCTGTCCACCACCTCAGAGAGGATGGGATCAGGCAGGGGTGAGTACAGCGGCCACTTCTCAGCCACCTGCCCATGGGGTCTCTCTTCCAGACTTCTGCTCACTTTCCACTGCCCACAGTCCAGGTAGCAGCCCATCTCACTGCAGGGGCTGGGAAGAGGTGCCGACATTGCCTGGGGTGGGAGGCACCCAGGGCAGACAGGTTTGGGAACAGTGATCATCTGCGCTTCACAGCCCCTTGCAAGGGACTTGTTATTAATTAGCCGATCTGACCCGCATAAACCATGTCTCACATTCACCGCTCTGCTCATTATTCCTACTCATTGATCCTTCCTAGTACCCTAATCAAAGGGCCCAGTCTACCCTATGTCACTTAACCCCTCGGTGACTCAGTTTCCTCATTTTAAAAATAGGAATAATGATAGTACTCAGCTCACAAGATCATTACGAGGATTACATAGGTTAGAAAGTGCTTAGAACAGCATCTGGCACATAGTAAGTGACACACATACAAGAAGCTGCCTTGTACCCTTTTAGACAGGACCCTAATAGAGTCCTGTCTTGGGGGTCTCTGGCATTAGCAAGCAGGCAAGTGGTAGAAGGCCAAGGATTGGGTTGTTTCTGAAAGGCCAGCAAGTTCAGTCTTCTACCCAAGACAGAAATCCCCATAGAACACACTGGTGCTTCCGGGATAAGGAATTCATTCCTTTGTGAAGCTGCCTCAACCACTCTTCTGCTATTTTGGGTGTTAGAGATGCTCAGCTCCTTGTAAACATTATCAGTGCCAATTCCCAGATGCATTTTAAAAATCTGCTTCAGCTATCTATTCTTTTGTTCACTCAATCATTCAGCAAAAGTTGAGTACTTACCACGTTCTCACCGTGACCACAAAGCCCAAGGTCTCCGCCCACGTGGAAAATGAACTAGTTGATGTTGGATGGCAAGGGGTGCTAGGAGGGACCAGAGGGAAGGTGGTGATTCTAGATCCGTAGAGGTAGTGACACTGGAACCAATACCAGACCATCAAGCAAGGGCTGCCATTCGAATACCAGCGGGGAGAACATTCCAGGTCAGGACCTGGCAGGCACAAAGTCTCTGAGATGGGCAGAGGATCAACTTAATGGTAGGACAAGTGCTGCAGGGTGACACTGGAGAGGAAGGCTAGGGTGGACCTGTTGACCTGGAGGCCACACTGGGAATCTGCATTTCCCTTTGGCTTGGATGGGAAGCCATGGGAGGGCTATAAGCAGAGAAGGGAGTGGATGGACTCATGTTTGTAAAACATCACTTTTCCACCACAGCCTGGGGAAAGAGAAATGGGGCTGGGGTGGTGGACGCGAGTAGAAGCTGAGAATCCAAGTGACGAAGGCTCCAGCAGCCCGCCCAAGGGGCGATGTTGTCCTGGTTATAGCTGGCAGCAACGGCAATGATGTCAGAAGTAGAAGGACGTGTGATTCTAGACTCCTTAAGAAAAGTGATTTCTTAAATATACAACTAAATTTGGCCAATTGTTCATCCATTTGTAATAATTCTTCCTGGAACTCACAAATAATGGGGAAGAAAGTTTTTTTTACTACGTTTGAGACTAGGCAAACACCACCTTTCCATAGAAGGTATTTTAGGTATTCTATTATCCTTCTAGCATGACATCCCTCACGCCCCCCAGAAGGTAATACTGTACTTCTTCTCATCAATAAAGGAATAAATGTTTTATCACATTTCCTTTTGTTGTCACTTTCTCTCTTCCTTCCTTAAGGGAAAGACCCCAGTGCTTTTCCACGATTCCACCCTAAGTACTCATTTCTCACCAAACTTGCCAAATCCCCCTCCCCATGGGATCCAGCATTTGCTAGGTAAACCTGTAACAATGCCTGAACTTGGAGTTTGGATTCCTGCCGCAGTTACTTGCAATGGTAACAAGTGTCAAATTTCAAGATGTTTTCACCAAGAAGACCTCAAGAAAGGAAGCTCAGTTTGGTGGGGAACAGAGCCAGCTGTCTATGAGCAAAGTGACGCACCTTCTCCTCCTCCCACACCCCCCATGCCTTTGCCCAAGTTGCTCTCTTGTTGAGACACTTTTCCTTTCTCTTTACCTGACTAATTTTTATTTATTCTTCAAAATGCAGCTTAGGGGCCAGAAACACTGCCTCTTCCCTAGCCTAGCTGGAGGAGGTGTCTCACCTCTGGAATCTTGTAAAAATCCGTGTTTCCCTGATCACAGCATTCACCAGAGACTCTTACCTCTTTTTCTTCACTTGGTCTCTCCTACTGGACCCCAGGGGGCATGTCTTACTTATCGTTTTATCCCAGCAGGGTTCAACGTGCTTGCTGAATTAATACATGGCACATCCTGCACCTTGCTGGTGGGCGTATAAATTGGAAAACTGTTTGGCAGCATCTACTAAGCAGTGGTTCTCAAGAACTGGCGATTCTGCCCCCTAGGGAAATGTGGCAATGTCTAGAGACATATTTGGTTGCCACAACTGGGGAGAAGGGGTGCTGGCAGCATTTAGCTGGTAGAGGCCTGGGATGCTGGTGAACATCCTGCAATGTACAGGGCAGCACCCCAGAACAAAGAATCACCTTGCCCAAAATGTCAACATGCCCAGATTGAAAGACTTTATACTAAAGGCAAACATACATCTAACCTATGACCCAGTAATCCCACTCCTACGTACATACACCCAAGGGAAATGATGTGTACGTCCCTCAAAAAAACACATATGAAAATGTTCATTGCAGCTTTATCATAAAAGCCCCCAAACTGGAAACAACCCAAAAGCCCACTGACAGGATACTGGATAAATAAACTGTAGTATATTCGTACAATGGAATACTACACAGCAATATAAAGATATGACTGCTACATGCAATAATATGGATGCATCTTACAGACAAAACAATATAATGAGCAAAAAATTAACCGATGGTGATGAAACTCAGAATAATGGCTGCCTCTGGGAGCAGGGAGGTACTGACTGGGAAGGGATGAGGGGGGACCTTCAGGGTGCTGGGAATGTTCTTTACCCCAGTCTGGGTGGTGGTGACATGGATGTACCCATGTAAGAATTCACTGTGCTGTGCACTAATGACTCATGTACTATCTGTGTGCTATACCCCAGTAAGCGTCCTTAAATGAAGTACTCCTCTAAAAGCCACCCTACTTGTGGGAATCACACGTCAGTTTGCTGCCCCATAAGCAAAAAGATGTTCTAATAGACCCTCTGGTATACTGTTGGCAGGAGCATAAGAAGGTACATTTCTGGAAGGCTCTTTCATAACAGATATCAAAAGCCTCAAAAAATGTGCAAAACTGGCCAGGCGTGGCGGCTCATGCCTGTAATCCTAGTACTCTGGGAGGCTGAGGCGGGAGGATCACTCAAGGTGAGGAGTTCGAGACCAGCCTGAGCAAGAGCGAGATGCTCGTCTCTACTAAAAATAGAAAGAAATTAGCCAAACAATTAAAAATATATAGAAAAAATTAGCCGGGCATGGTGGTGCACACCTGTAGTCCCAGCTACTCGGGGAGCTGAGGCAGGAGGATCGCTTGAGCCTAGGAGTTTGAGGTTGCTGTGAGCTAGGCTGACGCCACAGCACTCTAGCCTGGGCAACAGAGCGAGACCCTGTCTCAAAAAAAAAAGAAAAATGTGTAAAATCCTTACTTCAATTCTATTTGATCATTTCATGCTAAGGAATAAATTAAGGATGTGTACACAAACTTAAGCTTCAATAATATTCATCATAGCATTGATTTAATAGCAAAAAAAGGGGGAAAAAAGTGGGGCAATAAACTCAGTCCTAACCACAGGGAATTCCAGAGTATTGCAGATTCAGTAAAATTTAAATGGAAAATGTTCACAATATATTAATTATAATTAAAAATCAGGTAACCCAACAATATGTAACCTAAGATATACGAAGTATATATTCAGTATGTCAACTGTGGTTATCTCTGGGTAATGAAAGATAATAGCATTTTTAAATTTTTAATCATTTTTTTATTTTCTAAAATAAATGTATATTACTTATTAGTAAGAAAAAATATATAATCACAGCTCTTAAAAATAAAGGTGAGTTTCGGATGCTAAAATTGAGAATTAGATCTCAAGTAAACCACTCTGTTCCAGTGTATTCAAAGCTCTACCTCCTGCAAAACAACTCTAAGCTCCCACTAGGAGGGCTCAAGGGTAGCAAGGATTAAATAAGGAGCTAGATAAAATTCTAGAATCTTCTCTTCTGTATCCTGATTGTTGTGTTGATTACACAAATCCATTCATGTGTTAAAGCTCACAGAACTATATACCCTTCCCCAAAAAAGTTAAAAGCAATTTGTTTTTAACTATGAAAATAAATATTGACTGAAAAAAGGTTCTAGTTAAAAAAAAAAAAAAAAGTATTCCCTTTCCTGACTTATTGAGTCTGACTAGTTGGATAGTGATCACTTAACCAGATAATCTCATCACCCCCAGACTCTGACCAAAAACAAACATCCGTCCTTTCTCTGTGGAGACAGCAAGTATTCTGCTACGGAGTCCTAGTGAAGATTCAGTGTGACAATGCGTGAAGAAGCAAGTGACAAATGAGAACTGTCGTTGTTAGCAGCGGCAGCAACTTCAAGTTTCACCCCGACATGAACAGACTCCCGGGAAAAGAGCAAAACAGCTCTCCCAGGAAGCTCCCTTCTCTGAGTTCTGTGTGGCCACTGCAAGATGACACCAGCTTGAGCTTAATTACTACGTAGCATTGCCTTAGCTCACCAAGATTCAAAGATCTCCCTGGAACCACAGAACGTGGCACAGAGCTAAAGATAGCAGCAGCTGCTTATACTTCATACCACAGACAGGGCTCCAGGTCTCTGAGCTTATAAACCCCTTTTTCTCTTCTTGTCAAAATGACTTTAAATCACATAAATCAAACTCTAAAGATGAAACATTCAACCATGCCAATCTCCAAAGCCATATGTTCCTCTCCAGCTTCTCAAGGTCATGCCTCTGAATGATGAGAGGGCTGCTAATATGGTGCATGGGCAAAAAAACAAAACAACAAACAGAATCTCTTCTATGCAGTCCGATCTCTAATAGAAAGAGCGAACAGCTCAGATCTCAGTCAGTCACGACAAAGGACCAACAGAGCCAAGCAGACAAGAGTCCTTGAGCATCTGTGAATCTGTCAGTTCCTTTGCCTCCTCCGAATCACAAGACTGCTCAGAATAAGAAACCAAAAGGGCAGAGACTCAAAAAGCAGCCAGGCCTGAATTCCACGCTGTTTCTAAAGAGTGAGCTCCCATGCTGTGTTGGTCATCAGCAGTGGGCAGGCAAGGCCGACAGTTTGAGGGGCTATTCTAGAAGGATGTGCAGCAAGTCTGGTTCAGGGAGGGTCATGGGCTCTGCACTCCCAGTAAGCATGTCAGCTCCCAGGCTGACCCCCAGCCATGCGAGGGTTAAGAGCCTGTCAAGCCAGCCCTGCAAGCGCAGGGCTTGTATTTAAGTCATCCCAAGGGGACCCACACCTCAAAGCACAGCCAGAACCTGGGGGACATAAGAAAGGAGTGGCAGAGGCCCTTCTCCACGCTGGTTGCACTTCCTGAGAGGCTGATCTAGGAAGCAAAATATGCTGAAAACAGAAGGAAGTGAAGGGGAACACTAGAACAGCCTGAGGAATGGCTGGGATTTCCAACCTTAACTATAGAAATGCTGCTATTAGGGCTGGCATAGGATATAGTACTGCTGCATTCCTTCCCCTCCTCCTCTCAGCTGGGCACCAAGTGCATCCCTACTGTGTGCACTCCCTCCACAGGGCGAGACATATGGTGGCTCCAACTACAGCTCAATGCACAATGGTCCTCAGTGTCTACCTCCCTCATGCACAGCACTCTCTGCAAAGGTTTCTAGGTCATTGAGAGCTCAGAGACAGCAGTCATAATCTTTTTCTGATTAAAAAAAAAAAAACCCTACTTAGTCCAAACTAGCACAAGCAAAACACACTTATGTATGATACAGTTACATATACACATTTACTTACATGCATATTTACATAAAATACACATTTATGTACATACATGTACACCTGTTTTCACAGTGGGAGCAAAATAGGAAGCTTCAATAAATCTAGAATCCTGTGCTTTCCTCATTTGATTCCAGAAGCAACAGCTATTTGGATTACAAATTTTCTATTATAAAGCCTGATTGATTACAGATGGAAATGCCACCAGCTCACTTTCCTCCCCACCCCACTCTACCCACCCAGTGAGATCTGTTTATAAACTGGGTAAGAAAGATGGAAGAGAGATCCAGGCTGCATTCCTTGCAAGTAGGGAACGCTTGCTTTTTGAAGTGTCTTAGATACTGCGCTCTGGTAAACCTAGCAGGCTGAACCTCTTGGCTCTCAGAGCGGCTGGGGTGCAGCTCTCAGCCTCTTGACAAACACATCCATCTCTCTTCACGCTGGTAGGTGCGAATATTTTCTTTGGCCAACCCCATACTTCTGCATCTATTTTCAACCCCCATAAGCCATATTCCAATGTTTCAGGGAAATCTGAATTCAAGCTTAATAAGCCATCAACCTCATCTCTCCACCCGTCTCACCCCAAATTTCCCTCAGGGAGAAATTTGCAAAGAAGAAATTCTAAATTAGAACTGGATTTAAAAGGCAAGCTCCCACACAGAACAGGAAAACGAAACTGGGTATAAAAAACACATAACCACTAAAGTTTTTGGTTAAAGGGCTTCACTGTGATTCTGAGGTCCAGGTGTGAACTCAGTGGGCATCTGCAGGAAGCAGAATTTGAACCTAATGCCAAACGACACACAATATTGCTCTTCACGACCGTAAGTGCTGCAGTGGCCAGATTAAATGTCTGTGCTGCAGAATTTCACCAATTCAAAGGTTACCAAGAAATAACAGATTGCTTTTAAATGTATTTCAACGCTCTCACCCTTTTCACACTAGCACATTCATGATTCTTATTCATAACCAGGCTTAACCTAGCACGAGTTCCTTATTTTGCCTTGAGATATAGACAGACTTGCTATATTCTCCCAGGTGGACTTGTATCTCAAATGTCCCAAGACCAAAACTGTACCACAAATACTCAAGGCATAGAGTCTGCCAAACCAGAGCACTGCACTGGTATAATTCTTAAAAAGGCTATATGGAAAACAGCTGTCCGGGGCAGGAAGAACTTAATGACATTCTGGAAAATGTATGGTGGTATAAAAGGACCACATAGAGTGAGTGAATTTGAAAATTCCCAAACTCTTAACCACAGCCCAAACGCTCATGCTTTAAAATTTACCCACCCCATAGCGCTGCACAGCTAACTCGGACTTTGCAAGCCCAGCCGTAGCTCCGTGCACCTACACCGCAGTCTGCCGAAGGTTTGCAAACCACTCCCTACTCACAGAGTCCACGCAGCCCTACCAGCCTCCCAGCAGGCTGCAACATCGTGTCCAGATCCGAGTGCCAGCACCAGCCAGAGGTGCCTTGGGCCTGCTCTTCTGTGTGCCATGTTCCTGACAGATTGAACAATAATCAGAGAAAGCCACAGGAAAAGCTGCATCAAGCCCACAGATGCCACTCCCTGGCCTTTATCAACACTGGTTGCATGCACTTCCACGGAAGAACATGGTGTGCAGGAGCGCCAGCCTGCCCCAGAAGGCCGTGGAGCAAGGAAAATAGCATCAGAGGGTGGCTGCAGATGGCTGGTCTCCACCTTTCAAAGAAGGCAGAGGCTGCTGAGCTTACGCTGAGTAAGTACTGGTCTTATAAAGCCAATTCCCACAAAAACAAGCAGTAAGGAAGCCTTGGGGCAGCCGCAGCTGCCTGCACTCAGCCACCTTCTCCAGGTATTCAGGCTGGGCAGTGGTAGGTAGAGCACAAGGTAAAGTACCTGCAGGGGGAAGAGCGTGCACCTGCATTAACGCTGCTGAATCCGTCCCTTGGTTCCTCCCGGTCTTAGCAAGGGAAAGTTCTCAGGTTAACAGAACACTAAGCCCAGTAAAGACGCCATGGATTGGCCCCTCCCTCATCTCTCACTGAGCCGCGCTCCAACTGCCACCTGCCTCAGCCGGTCACCTGAGTAAGGCTTGCTCTGGGGCCATCACTGCAGAACAGCTCCCACCTCCTCTCCCCCACCCCAGCCAAGACAGGCTGGCAGAATCCCGCAACTAGGATAGCCTAACTTTAGGCGGCCCCTAAAGTCCGATCCCACAGGTGTGACTGGCTTCCAGGGCAGCACACGGGGACACTCCAACAAGGGGAGGCAGACCCTCCTCGTTGGCGAAGCGCTGACCACGGCCTCCGTCTCATCCCCTCCGCCCACGGATGTGGAGCCCCCAGGCGAAACTAATTTCCCACTCAATCCCCGCTCCCAAAACCGCATTTGCTTCCTCAAAGGCGCAGCTGCCAGTCAAGCCGGCCCAGGGGGCATCTGGAGTTCGTCCGCCCCGGTGCCCACGGCCCTCCGGGCGCAGCACCCCGGCCGTCCAAGCGGGGGTCCCAGCGCCGCGCCCTTGCACCCCGCCCCGCAGGCCGCCCCTTACCGCCGGTGTCCTCGAAGTGCGGGGGCGGGCGGTCCCGCAGCGCGTTGCTCCAGCCCGCGCCGGCCTCGTCGTCCTCCGGGCCCTGCGCGTCCGCGGAGCGCGGCGGCTGGGCGGCGGGGGCCCCCAGGGGGCCGGGGCGCTCCCGCTCGTCGTCCGAGGAGGCGGCCGAGGAGGAGCGCGAGGCGGCCGAGGTGCTGTAGAAGGGGTTCCCGCCGCTGTCCGGGCCCGACTCGCCGAACACGTCGTCCGAGATGTGCAGGCTTTCGTAGCGCGCGCGGGCCGCCTCGAGCAGCGCCGGCGCCCTCCTCCGCGCGCCCGCGCCGCCCTCGGCCATGGCCCCGGCCGCCGCCCGCGTGCCCGCGCCCCACAGCGCCTCCCAGCCGCACGCGCCGGGCCCCACGTCCCTCAGCCCCGAGCCTGTCCGCCCTCGCACCTCGGCCTCGGCGCCAACAGCCCCAACGGCTCCCGCGACGATCCCTCCGCGCGCCCGCGCCGCTCGCGCCCCTCGCCTTCCGCGCTGGGCTCCCCGAGAGCGACCCGGCCGGCCGCGAGCGCCGGGGCGTCTGGTCCGCTTTTTCTGGGCGGACGGACACGGTCTCCCAGGAGTGAGGGAACTGCGCTCTGCGCACGTGACGCCGAGCTAACGGCATGGCGGCGGGCGCGCGCGCTG